>NC_089689.1:23325277-23635456 GCF_031753505.1 Anomalospiza imberbis | reverse complement strand
TTTGGATAGAAGCAGCAGTGCTGAAAGGTTATGAAATGGTTGTTTCCGTCGTGTCTCTGGCCCAGTCAGCCACAGAAATAGTTTAAAGTTTTGGTGGAGCCTCGAAAATTAATCTTCAGCCATGAACTTTGGGGAAAATCTATGGATGGTTTGGGAGAGGCTGCATTCTGAGGCTTTAAAAGCTGACTAGCAAAATTATTGCTTTGGAGATAGTGGGAGATAATGGCAAAATATCTTATAGGTTATATTTCAGCACTGCTGCTAAGGTGCAAGTAGTAAATGGTTGAAAAAAGATTCCTCTTTTATCACATCTTTGTGATGAGAAAACAGAGGGTGCTTTGGCTTAGCAAAACCTCATCAGTTGTTATGATTTGGTTTTGCAAACCTCCAACCAGGGAGGCTGGGGTCTGGCTTCCATTACATCCTAACCAGAAAGTTCATGCCTAAGAGCTTTTGTGCTCAAAACTCTCCTGAATTTGTTCGAAATTCAGTTTAATCACAGCAAAACCTAAAGTCTTAGTCCTTTAGGGTCTGTCTGTCACTGCTGTTAATGTGTTACAATGTTCTGTGTGGGGTTTGATAGACAAATGAACTCTGAGAGGGTATTTATCACGCAAACGCACACAAATGTTTACATGCCCATATATATATTGTAGCATCACGAGGTTCTCTTTAGTTTGACCACAGTGGTTTCTCCTTAGCCACAGAAATCCCATGAGTTCACAAGCCAGCTCCTATTTTCATTTGTGTTGGGGTGAAATCAAAATTGACTTGCCATGCTTCAAATGACAGCAGACAGTGTGCCAACACCGTGCCACCAAGGAAGACAGTTCTCTGCTGGGTTTGGCCTTCTCTGTATTTATCCTGCAGACTGAAGTGGACCAGAAAGAGCAAAATGAAAACAGGGATCATGTGCTGGATGTACTGGATAGGAAAAACATTGAGAAATTTTAAGATCAACCCTTACAAATACACTTACAGTTTGTGAGTAGAGCTAAATTAATAGCAGGCATAACTCTTTTAAAAGTCACTTGACTTTAATTGACATATCATTATAATTGGCAATTATCTTAATTGATATACATGGCATAAATATTGTGCTCTGGAAAGCTTCCAGTCCTTCTTTATTGGAGTATTAAGCCACAACACATGGAGATTACATGGAAATACCACTGCAGCATTTGTTAAAAGAAATTCCTTTCTTATGTCTCTTTCTTGTATTTTTATATCCATGTGTATATATGTAAATATGAAGGAAAAAAGTCACAAGGACATAGTGAGTATTGTCAATACAGTCTTTTAAACAATTTCAAGTGATTCCACTAAAGGGTTTCTACAAGTTTCACACTCTGCTTTTGTGGAAATCAGCTTTCAAGTCAGCCAGGCTAGAGATTAGATCCAAAGATTTAAAACCCCTATAGATCAAAAGCAGATGCTCTTAGAAGACATTTCAGCCAAGACAAGCCGTCTGGGGACATTGTTACAGCGGGAGAAGACAATTTATCATTAAAACATGAAAGCCTCTGTTCAATAATAACCAGATGTATTTAAAAAAAAAAATAATAAGAAGAAGGAAAGGAAAAGAAAAGGAGAGAGAAAGAAAAAAAAATATGGGGGTGTCAAGGTCTTGATTCATTTGTCCCCCACTAGAAATCATCTTTATCCCATACTTAGGAAGTGAGTGCAGATTCTTTGAAGCCAAGACATAATGTAAGAAAAACTGAAACACTTCATGTTGTAAATCCTTGGCAATTGTCAAGGAAATTTTAATTACATAAAATTCTGTGATGCCTTAGGTAAAGATAAGGAGCAGTCAAGTTAAAGAGCGGTTTCCATGACTTCAAATAAAAAGGGGGGGGAAGATCTGACAGGGGTGTTTCAGACTCTTCTGCCTTTCTTTGTACCACTTTTCACTTTTTCCTGTCTTCACTCCAACCTAATGCAACTTGGCCACAGTGCTTGTCTCTATCCTAAAACATCGCCTCCAAACATTTGGATGTGTCATTTAAACCTTCCCACATAGCAGAGGGATTGTTGTCACCCACAGGCATGAAGGGACACAGCAGGGCACAGTGGGATGGGATGAGTTGCCTCATCATACACAGGATACCAAGGGGAGAGACAGGAAGTGAAACTTTTAGGATCTAATTTTCCCGTCTCATAATCTAACCACTAGAGAGCATCCCTTCCCAGTGAAATGTATAGCTCTGGAACACAGGAAATGCATCTGCTGCCAGGGTATGGGGAGCAGGAGGACCTCCTCAATATTCTTATTTTACAGGCCATGCTATAAGAGAGTGGGTGTGATTAACAACAGTCGTTATAGTATATTTGAAATCATTTCCAGGTCTGTGGTTAGACATTTCAGGCTGAAATTCCCTAGGGAATGAGTACATTTAAGGACTCAGAGCAAGTAATGTGAGGTGAGGACACAAGTTCTTGGCCATTGCCACCAAGTGGGTCACAGAGCAATCTGCCTGAGCTCGCCAGTCGTCCCACAATATGAGACACAAACCTCTTTGCTTCTCTCACAGGAATATGAGAGAAATGCACTCAACATGAGGGATGGAAGGGAGCTCACTGAAAAATGTTTTCATTGATGTTTCTGGAAATTACTCATTCTTTGACAGAGAAACTTTTGGGAAGAAGTATATTGGTTTTGATAAAACTCTGGGAAAAGCTACTATGGTTCATGACAAAATTTTTAAAGAGTCAGAAGGAGAGACTTGACCACCCTGCCCAAGATCAAAGGGGAACACAAAACATGTAGGGCTCTTCTGACACCTCCTGTGAGCCACACAGGTTTAAACTAAGGTGTCTGATTTGCTGGTGATCCTGAAGAACGAGTTCCCCTATCTCTGACTGTGAAGAAAACCGTTGTCCTGGCCCTGAGGAAGCTTCTCAATAAATTGTTGTCAAAACAAATAAAGAGAGAGATTGTCAGACTCAGTAAAATGTGACCCTCATGTTACCGGTCATTGTCTATCTCACATAGTCAAACTGTGTCACCATTGGCTTTCTGCCTAAGCTTCTGCCTGTGGTGTCCTTGATAGGGGATTTGGAAGAAGGGACAAACTGATTAGATAGGCAAAGGTGATGGTTGGCCCCTCAAGAGGACAGGGAGGACAATTTGGAGAGTGACTCTTAGATCTGTGATCAGAAACCGTGGAGACATAGGACATGGATGTTTGTGTATTTCCTCGGCTCTTTGAGTGTGGAGCACAAGTCAGGTCACTGTCACAGAGGTTTCTGGTCTGTAGGTGGCTTCTGGCTTCTGGTCAAACCTTGCTGCAAGGGTGCAAAACCAGAAGATTTTGTCAGGGGGAAAACATTTTCCAAGGAAACTATGAGGAAACTATACCAAGATCTGGAAAGCATATCAACATGCCTGCCCTTTAAGAACTGGAAGGCTTTACCAAACCAGTTCCATTCCTTTTTCTTTGAATAAGAAAAGAAAGGCATTGCCATCTTCTAGTCCAACAAGAACAGTTATGGTAGAAAGTACTGAGCTTTCTGGAAAATGCAGCTTGGGTGAGCTGGAGAACTGTCACCATGGAAAAAGTGAAATTAATTATATTTTTATTTCTCTCTGTGTGCCAAGCACCATTCATTTCAAACAAATCTGTTTACTGTTCTGAGCACAGTTTAGCTGATGTAAATGATCAAGAAAGCATGAGATGGATGCTGGCTTTTGGCTATTCTCTTGATATCTCTGGAGCCACAAGTGGCACTTTAGAGACCTACAGACCAGCTGGTGACAAAGGCCTTTTAGTGGCACATTTGTAACATGCAGCTGTTGACTGAAGGTCTATGGTCTGGTGTGGTAATTTCTGCTGTTTCAAGTGGGCTTCACCTCATTTTATTAATTTGGGAAGAAATCTCTTTGCATCTGCCTTGCAAGACAAATGTTTACAAGCAGAGTGGACTGAAGCACAGAAATCAGGTCCAGGGCCAAGTTAACAGCACTGCTGTCATCAGAAAGCTGAGTACTGTCGTTCTTGTTCTGACTCACAGCAGAAGATCTGACTTAATTGGATCCAGACTGGATCTGCACATGGATTTGGAAACCCCAGAAGTTTGGGAATTCACATCTGGAGTTCTCAGCATAGGTTGGAAACTATGGAAAAATTGAAGAGAAGGGCCTGCTCAGCAACTGGGGGAAGACAAGATTGAGGAAAATACAACTTAGAAGGACAGTGACAGGTAGAAAGAGTCACACTCCTTCTTAGCACAGTGTTGTTCCAGTTGTACCTGTATATCCCACACAGGTACAACCGTGATCCCAGTCCCTAGTTCTTGGGATTTGGGAGGTGGAGATCACTAGCACGTGGGTGCTGGTGGCCACCACACTGACACTGTGGCTGCTGTCGCTGTGCCTGAACAGAAGCTTGTTTGGGGCAGAACAAGTGGTTCATGTGGCCACAGACACCACTTACACAGTGTGGGAGATCACACACATAAAAGTCTAGTGCAGAAGTGCACAAGCACAGACTCACACAGCCCTCGGGCCTTTTCTGTTAACAATCAGACCCATAAAGCACATAAAAATAAACCTATTTTTACAGCTCTGCACTGCTGTTCAACCAAGCATTTCAAGAAGCAAACAAAAGCACCCACTGCTCTGGAAGTACAAGACTTCATTCCCATCCAGGAGCACAAATTGTACTCAGGAGGGATTTGTGAAACCCTGTTTAAGCTCAGATTTGTATTCAGTTTTGCATACCTGTGATTCACCCTTCTGTAGGAGGCGTTTTTAATTTTAATTTGATAGCTCCATAGTTTTTTTGACAAACCATTTCCCAACAGTTTTCTGTAGAAACAAGTGAGGTTTTTGTCTCCCCTTTTCAAGTGTATATAGACAGAGGAGAAAAGTATGTTGAAGTGCAGAAAACCTTTCCTCCAGCTGTTTCATGGCAGCTCTGTGGTGAGGTAAAGAGGGCATGAAAAGATGCTCTCTGTCCTCTGCCACTCCCAGGCAGGGCTGAGTTTAGGGTCTCTGCTGATGGACCATGCTGATGAACCATCCTGATCACTCAGGCAAGGACTAGATTTGTCATCTGGCACCAAAACATGTTCCCTAGGGAGCTCTTACTTGTGTCAAAGGCAGCCTTGTGTGGACTTCAGGGGTGACTCTTGGGTGGAGAGGCGGCTGCTCTCAGAGAGGCATCCTCTGAGAAAGAAAAACAAACAGCAAAAACAATGATGTTCTGTCTTCCAAACAAGGTCTTACATCATCCAGAACAAAAGGGTCCTAATTTTGCTTGGAGATCCAAACCCAAAACAAAATAGCATTTATAATAATTCATTATAAATGCAGAATTGTTTGTTCTCCTTCTAATTTTTCTTTTCTTTTCCTGCAATTCTTTCAAATAACTTCACAAAACCAATTGCATTTGTCAAGCTAAGTGAACCACTCATTTTTCCCAATCCTTCCTTGCCTTCAAGGGCTTTAAATATTGCAACACTTGACATAAAGCAAAGATTTTTGCTGATAAGCGTGCGTAATGGTTCAAAACCGTTCCAGCAAGCAAATCTAGTTTCTCAAAGGTAAATGACACAAAAAGCTGGCCTTTGATTAAATATTCCAATCATGACATGCTAATGGTGCATGAAGCTGTGATTTATCAGCCAAAACAATATGCTGGAAAATGAACATAATTCATTAAGCCTGAACCAAACTTCACTTGAGCTTTCCACTCACAGTAACTCTTGGCCAACAGCAATTGGTGTCATGAAGCAGAGACCAGTTTGTAGGAGACTTCACATTTTTTATTCTGCTGTGCTCTTGATGCATGAACTCTGCCATGTGAGCATGCATGTCAGCAGTGTCCTGACCTGCTTGTAGGGAAACCAGGGGCCATGGGGGATTTTTTTTTCTTGCATACCTGTTTTAAGCACCAGAGTGCAATTTCAGGGGCTCAGCAGTCCCTTCCATCTTGAAGATGACAAAGAGTTAAACTCATCCTGAACAAGCAGAGAGCTAAGAATTTGTGCTCAACATTGGCAGAACATGGATTCCCCTCCTCACTGCTGCTTCTGCCTCTGTGCTGGGGAGCTGCAGAAGATGGACTGGTAGCTGATCGCCTTGGCTTCCTGCCTCCCCTTGCTGTGAGAACAGTGCTGGGTGCCAATGAGATATAATTGCTCCTCAGGCTGCAACTTGTTTATTTTTAGGCTTGCCAGTGTGAGCTGGGGACACAGGCTGGTCAGGAGTGGTTTTGTGCTCCATGCTACCTCCAAAGAAGGGAGTTTGGTGGTGCTAGAGCACAGGGCTGGAGTTGTGGGCCTGCTGCTAGCAAGACGTGTTGTCTGTTTTGCTAACATCCTGGGGCTGGTTATCGTGTAGTAACAAGGGCTGTTTATTAAAAAAATATGTCTATTTTGTTACTGATTGCTTGCTGTAAAAGCAGTTGGAGAAAGGAGAGGAGATGATGCCAAACTGATTGTTGTTGTAGCTTCAGAGGGGGTTTATCATTATAGAAACACTTGTTCCATTAGATTCAACTCAATGTAAATCAGGGTCAGGAAGCAGTTTACTCTGCTCCCCATATTCTCAAAACCTCAAAACCACCATGATTAACTTCCTTCTCAACCACTTTGCACATCCAGCTGAACACCGAAGATGTAAACCAAAAGAATTTCCTACTCCTCACATCCCATTACTACACACACATGCTAGAGAAATAATGAAATTATTTATAAAGTTTAACCAAAACCGAATCATCAAGCCTGTGAAGCTTTAAAGGGAGACGAGGGGAGAAGGAGGAAGGTATTTTTGGTTGGAGAGGTGTACACAGGCATGTGGAATTCGTGCCCTGGCTGATCATGGGGCTTGGGCAGCAGCAGTGTTGGGACTCACCAGCTGCACCACTTCCCAGAGCAGCAGCCCCAGGGGGCTCCCAGCACTCCCAGTGAAGCCAGAAGTCCAGTTATGATGGGAAAGGGGCAGGGATGCCAAGGTATTTTGTGATAACATCATGCTGCAGGGCTGCTGTGCTTTCTATCCATGTTTCTGCAGCACGAGGTGTCCAAACTGCACTGGGCACCTGCTGTGTGCTCCACCCTGTGCTCCAGGTCCCAGTCAGGACTGAACTAACAAATGTAGTCTTGGGGTGTCACTTCTGCTGCAGTTTTCCTGCTTGGAGACTCCAGGGCTGGCCTAGAGGGGCCTCTTTGCTGAATCTTGGTGTTTTATGCTAGGGATGATGGATAGCTGTGCTTATAGGAGTAGGCTACACCTGCAGTGTGCTGGCAGCGTTCACACTGCCATTCGGGGAAGCTGTCATGCCACTGCTGCATTAGGGGTGTGATTGACTAATTTGCTTCTCCTTTGATCTAGCAGAAAGCACTTGACGCTTCTGGAAGAGGGAAGACAGGAAAACCCCTCTCAGCTCTGCTGTGTTGTGTAAGCAGAGTGCCATGAGCTGTGCTGGCATCATGCTGCTGGTGCGGGCAGAGGGAGGTAAAGAACAGGCCTGAGTCCATCTTCTCAGGCATGGATCAGCATTTGGCCTCTGCAGATGGAGAAAAAGGTGGGGTGCTAATCCAGGGAATGTGAAGGATGAGCTCTAGGCTGCAGTTTGGTTCTGGGAAATGGAAGGATTTGAGAGGCACTGGAGACATGCTGACAAATCATTGTGTGGCTGGGGAGGTCATGGCAGAGTAGATTCGAGGAGCACAGGGGCTGGGGAGTGGTTTGTTCCCAATGCAACCTGAAGGTGTGGTGGATGTCCTGTAGCTGTGTTACACGGACACCAGTGTCCCTTCTCTTTCTGTTTTCCCTCTGCCTGTTTCTTTTGGTTCCAGGATAAGAGCTGTGGTCATATAATATGGCAAATAGTTTTAGGAACAAGACCTTTATAAATGGACAAAGCACTAGAGACACTGAGTTAGGGAAAGGAATGAGTGCAAGGAAAATGATAATTAAAACATCCCGGAGTTTTTCCAAGGTCTGCCACAGACTCTCCATATGACCTCTGGAAATTCCTGCATCATCTTGGCCCACCTTCAGTGGTCTGAGTCCAGCCCCAAAGAAGTGCTAATCCTTTCTTTCATCCACTCTTGATTTAAATGATGAAGTCTTCTGAGCAGGCATTGTTTTCTATGTGAGTTTGTAAAGTACCTGCCAATAGGTGCAATGCCACAGCGAGTCCTGAGCAGAGGCTCTGATCATAGAAGATACTTCGGTGCCAAATTTCTGTACAGGAAGAGCTCCTGCTTCCTTCAGAGATTTGGCTTAGTGTACAGTGGTTCACAAATAACACTCTTGACACATTTCATAGTTTTTCAAAAGAATAAAATAATTCTAAAAGCCTATGTGCCTGCATTTCTATCCCCTCAGACACATTTTAATTTATTGGAGGACACAAATTTGAACCTTGAGCTTCTTTCTCAATACTCATTCATTACTTCCCCATTGTAGTTTACATTCCCTGTTTCTAAAACTAACAAAATGTTCATTTTAACAGAATGTCTTCTCTCTGCTGGGCCCCAAATGAAACATTCCTGGGAAGGCAGGAGGCAGTTGCTTTAATCTGTGTTGCGAATTAGCATGTTTGCATAACTTAATGGTCAGTGCATCAGACAGGAATTCTAGAAGAGATCAATCTTGAGCACTGTGTTTGACTTCATGGGCTGAGCATCCTCCTCTGTGTATGGCACCACTGCTGAAATGTCCTTCTGGCATAGGCTATCCATCATGGTTTCTGTGAGGAAACCACAGAGAATGGAAATGTGTCAAAGAGTTTATTGAAAGGGAGACTTATCACTGCTCACAGCAGAGAGCAAGCACTAGCACATCCCATTGAGAAGAACAACTCCGGCTTATGAAGAAGACGACTGAATTCTTCCACCTTTTGTAGACACACGTTGAAAAACCATCTTTACCTCCATCTGTAGCTTTCTTATAGTGCTGTGAAACCCCATTAGAGTGATCTGGGCAAACTCCACTCCATTGCCACCACGTGTGTTGTCTCAGCTGCAGCGTATGAGCTGTGCTGGAGGAGGAAACCACCCATGAGCACATTATTTCCTGTTCTGTGCTGTGCAGAATTTTCTTCTTTAGGAAAACAACTCAGGATTCTTCCCAAATGTACATTTTTTGTGTGTGCTCAGAGTGTTTCCCTTGCCAAATTGAGGCCTGATCCAGGCAAAGCAAGATAAAGGGAAAAAACTCCCCTAGACCTGCACAAGGGTGCAGGGCTAAAGGATGGTGTGGGTTTGAAAGAATGGAAAGGCAAGTTACTGTGCTTGTGGAAGTAGCATCACCATTTCTAAAATCTGCCATGGTGACCAGGTTTCAGCTAGCAAGCTCACAGGGTGTTGATTGAAGTCATGGCTGTGTTACCTGCCTACTACCATTTACTTGTGTTAACAAATTCCTGAGGCAATCATGGGCCAAGATCCGAATGGCTTAGATGCCATCCAAGTTAAAACCCCAAAAATAAGCCCTGTCTGGGGAGTGCACAGTCTCTGAGCAAGATTTGTCCACCGTTGTTGCCTGTGAGAGCTGTCTTGCCCTTCGTGGTGTTTCACTGAAGTTACTGTGAGATTGGGAACACCTCGTGGTTGACACTTGCAGGGAAAATTCAGGTTAGTAAATAAAATATGAACACTCTTGGGATCCTAAGTAGGTATTCCCACTGATGGAACTTTATGTTACTATCTAGATCCACCCAAAACTTCAGGACACACATCTCATAACATTTTATGGCAATCTGGGAATACAGAAGGATGGGTTCCTGAAAAGCTGACAGAACAGTTGTTGAATGACCTCTTTGCTTCCTCCGTAGCATAATTCTACAAGATTTTGGTTTTTTTTTTAAATTCCTAGAAGTGATTAAATATTTTTTTTTGCAGCAGAAATATTTACCCTGGTTTCTGAGAACTGATAACACCTGCTTTTAAAAAATGCAACAACATGCAGGATGTTAATATTTTAAACATTTTTGCTAGTTCTGCTTCTTAGAAAATTGGCAGCCTTTTTGCATATTTATCTTATCACCCATGTGGTGTTTCTCAGACCAAGTCCAGAAAATCTGTTTCTATTCTAACTCATTCAGTTTAATTCTGCTGCCAGTTCAGTACTTCCTTCCAGCTGGTACCCTCTTGTTTTTATCATGTTGTGTTCAGTCACCCCTTCACAGTTGAAACCAAGTTTAAATACCAGGCATTTATCACTCTCTGGTAGTATTTTCTTACTACTTTTTGGTTTTTTGGGTCTTTTCTTTTGAAGACACAATGGTGGGGTTGGCAGATGAGTAGTAAACATTTTTGTTTTATGGTTCAAATCAACTTAAAATCTTTGTAATATGATTGAAGTTTTTTGTTTTTTTGTTTTTTTGTTTTTTTTAATATACATCAAAAAAGAATTTAAGATACATATTGAAATCTACATATCGGCAGTGGTCATGCAAAACTTGTCTTGTCCATAATCAAGTATTGGAGAAGACAGTCTAAGTTAACAAAATCCTCAAATATCCGGAATGTGTTGGAATGTGTCTTTAAAAACCAGATACCTCATTTTCTGAAATACATTGCATAGGACTGATAGGTTTTTTTTTAGTATATGGTTGTATTTTTTCACTTTATGTATTTAGGAAATTTGAAACTAATATATGTTATCTGTGCTTAAGAGCCCTCCAAGTTCTCCTTTCTAAGAAATTCTCTCCTTTGTTAAAAGAAATGGATTTGTTTGGATAGATAACCATGAGCTCCTCTCTGCCGTATTGCAAATTATGAAGTGGTTTTGGATGTCTGTTTTCTAAATGCATATATTTGATGTAATAAATACCCAGATGTAACTGTTGATATAAGCTGGTGAAATTATTCATTACAAAAAATACTGTTTTGTAATAACATTAATTCTCCTCGTACCTGTTCAGTGGACAATTTATGGCATTATAGGCCATGCCACAAGTTAATTTATAAACTGCTAGGACATGCTTTTCATTATTGATTAATTTTCAATTTGTTGCTTGAATCATCTGATACTGACTCTAGGGTTTTTTTGATTGGACAACAGAAGTGTGATGAATAGAAGAATAATGAGTTGTAAATTCAGATTTGTGGTGCAGCAGCATCCATCACAAGTGCATAGAAGCGTTTGTAAATGAGAAAGGGCAGTCTTGCCCCAAAGGCCTTCCAGCAGATCATCTGCTGAGATAATGAGTCCATGCAGAAAAGGACAAGGAAAATGGATTTTGCCACCACTGTAGTGCCCTTGGTGTCCTGTCAGCCAAACCTCTGTCCAGTTTTATTTTAGGTGAAGGGGAGCTTAAGACAGAGTCACCAAAGACAATGAGGTGAAGGAGAGGACAGGAAAGACAGAGTGACTTTCTTTAAAAATGTAGCCAGGGGTGTGGAAGGCATGGTGGGACAGCTGGAAATGTAAATTAACCCTTTGATACCTGTTACGATCCCATTATAAGAGATGACTGCCTGAACTATGGTGCAAACAAGGCCAAATGCTGAAGTCAACGGTACAGATTTTATTCAACAACAAATGTGGGGTAGAGAGGTGGAAGGAAATAGAAGGACGGGCAGGGAGGGAGAGAAAAAGGGTGTTGAATAACATCACTTAGAGGTATCTCAATGATTAAGGGAGCTTTCAGGCTGAGAACTTGGAGAGGGTGGTGGTACAGGGTCAATTTTGTTACAAATGCCAGAAAACTAAAGCTGGTGATGTCCTCACAGGCACTGCTTAGCTGGAGGCTGATTTGTCGTGCATAATGTGCAGGTGTGAAAGTAAATGTGAAGGTTTTCTGACTTTGCACCTTTCCTTCATCTTATGTGTAAAGATGTGGGATCAGGGTGGATGTAAATCTTGCAGTGCCTGTAATGAAAATATAGATTTTTATCCTAAGAAATTCAACTTGATTAGGAAGCAACAGTTGGGTTCTTTAGTTGGGCAATGCACATCCAAAGCAGCACAGACAGCAAAATATTCTCTGTATTTGCTGGTTGGCCAGTAATGCAGGAGAAGTTTTGAGCCATTCAACAGTATCTGTCATGAAACTGCTATTTATTCATCTTTATTATATAAAGTTCCATGTGTTTTTGCTATTCTATGAATATGCTGGTCTGGCAAAGTTCTTACAGATCCCTCGAAAGGTGACTGTTTTTAGAATTATGTGTTGTTTCTGGTCCTCTTCTTTTTTTATGATTTAATTTTATTCTATTTTTCAATGGCTAGAAATCAATTGATCTTTCTGTAACTGGCAAGCTGGGGTAAAGCATGCTAAGAAAAAGCTATATCCCATGGAATTTTTGGCTTGCTTTCTTGAACTGTGGCAGGACATCCTGATGCTATGAAATTACAAGGGAAAAAAATTGGAAGAAAAAACTGGGATTAGTAGCTTTGTTACTGAATAGATTTGATGAGTTCCTTCTTTGATAGGAACATCATGATGTTGAAAAGTAGCAAAAGCTTTGAAGAGCTCTGGTGGATTTCAAAATGAAAATTGAATGCAAAACTCTGGAATGTTTTAAGGAATAGTCACTTCATGTTTATTAAGCCCCCTCTATGACTTACAGGTACTTAGCTTGTCTTTACAACAGAAACATCTGGCTTCTTTGCTTAAATTATTCCAGCAATTCAGGAAAAAAACAGCACTGAGAGAAAAGGGAAGCAAAGGGAGAAAGATACATTTGTGGAGAGGGATGGTGAATAATGCAGTAATTTCCCTCTAGTTGCACCCCAGATATTGTATGGAATGAGACTGACACAAGGGAGAGGAGAGGACATCTGGACTATAATTTTTTCAGATTAACAGAAACTTGTGACATGTTATTTGGAAGAGACGTAATTAAGATTTATTTATTTTCTGAATGCTCTGCTCTTCTGTATTGTTTCAGCACACATGGCATTCATATAAATCAATTATAGCCATAATAGTCTATGAACACAGTGTCTCATCCACAGCCCACTGAAGTCTATGGGAGGGCTTTCCATTGACTTCACTGGGCACTGAGTCAATCTCATTGAGGGCCTTTGATCAGCCAGTAACAGCCACTAAATTCCCCCACATCCCTCTTTGTGGGAGAGGTGACAGTTTTTGTTGAATATTTGGAAGGGTGTGGGTGGCTGGCTGGCACTGCAGGAGCTCGAGCTTGTTGGTCTCCTCTCCCCCACTGCAGACTGCCCCGGTTCCTGCTGCCTGGCAGGATCAGGGCAGGTTTGTGTTGCTGGGCCTAACAGGTTCTTTTAACTGCTGGGAAGCTGGGAGTCCTGGAAGTCTTGGAATGTAAATAGACATGTTACACAAAGGAATGGGAGTCACTGGGATTTCTGCTAAAGCCTGATTACAGAATCAGAGAATCATTAAGGCATGAAAAGACCTCCAAGATAATTGAATCCACCAGTTAACCTAATACTGCCAGGCCCACCACTTAACCATGTCTCTAAGCACCACATCAAGTTTTTTTAACACTTCCAGGGACAGTGACTCTGCCACTTCCCTGCACAGCCTCTTCCACTCTTTCGGTGAAGAAATTTTTCCTAACATCTAATCTAAACCTCCCTGGTGCACCTTGAGGCCATTTCCTCTCATCTTATGCTTATTACCTGGGTGAAGAGACCAATCCACACCTCGCTACAACCTCCTTTTGGGTAACTGTAGAAAATTATAAGGTCGCCCAAGACTACTTTTCTCCAGGATAAACAGTTCCCTCAACTGTTTCTCCTAAGACTTGTCCTCCAGGCTTACAGAACTCTGCTGCAGAAGCCCAGCAGACCACTGGATGCAGCTGAAAAGGATCCCTGAGCCACCAACACCCTGAAGTGTGGTATCCTTGTTACCACCAGGGAGGTCTGAGTTCCAGAAATTGTATTTGAACCAACACAGGCCACTTCCCAATGTGCTGAGAGCATGCACAAGTCTGCTATGGCAGCTCAGCTGACAGGCCACAATTGCTTTAGTGGTGAAAGCCCATTCTGTTCTGAATGTGGGATCATGGGTAAGATAAACATGGGGACTGGGAAAGCAGTATGACAAAAGTGACATTATCCTCTTGGTTTTAGCCAGTAGGAAAAGCTATCGGCTCATCTTCAGCTCACCTATGGCCTCTATAACTTACTGCCATTTTCCCAGTAAATATTTCCTGAATGCCAGGAAAAGAGTCTATTGTTTAAGACAGACAATTCTACACCGCATTAAAGATAGAGATTTATGTTTTATTATCTGTTAATGAAAAGAAAAATATGCCTCCCCAAGAAAAACACTATAATATTAAAACATGATGGCAAAGGAATCAATCACATTTCATATGTAACAATATACCAGAAAAGAGTCCTCACTTTCCAGTGGCTCTTCATCACTACTGAAATCCAAACTGCTTGGAGTTACATTTAAGCTTTTGCATTTGCAAGTAAAGAGAGAAGGAATCATTAATTTGATTTTGAGCAATTGTCCTCCAAATAAATTCTGTTCCACAATGCTGATAATGACTATTTGGTAAAAGAGAACAAAAATAAAAAAATAAAGAGCCAAACCCTGCTCAAGCTTTGGGCTTTTGGGTTCATTTTCTAAAGGGTAAAATTATTTTGTTCACTGGATCTTGAGCTTGGAACAAACAAACCCAGACATGTCTAATGTAAAAGATACTGCACTAATTTGCCATTGATCTGCCAAAAAAGCCATAATCCAGTGCCTGTTAACATGGGTTAGTGAGACACTGTTGACTCCTGTGGGCTTTGGAGCAGACCCAGAGACAGTTTCATGTACTAGTTAATAATCCTACTACAGGGTGGAACCTGATTCCTGGCATTCAGCAGGAATTTCCCAATTTATTTCTCTAGGCTTTGAATCAGACCGATGTGGTGATACTCATCCTATGTTAACAATCTCAGGGTTGGTATCTCATCATCTAGGATCACTTTTTTATCAGAGGCTAACAGGGACACCTTTGGAGAGCAGCTCTCATCTCTTTTGGCTCAGTAGGATGGAAGGAGCTGAACTGGAGAGATGAGACAGCCAACTCTCAGCTAACTTCAGATCAAATCAGTCTTACCTCTTTAGATCCCTGTGCAGCTAACTTGTGGTATTCTCAGTGCATGAAAGACTCAGATTAATTACTTGGCACTTGAAGAGCATTGAGAGTATAAATAGGGAATCAAAACCAGAACTTTAGTTTAAATCATTTCAAGTATAATAGAAAAAAAATTATTAATGCAGTATTTCTTCTATTCATCCAAAAAGCAACTAGCCCCACACACATAAAGAGGAGGACAGGACACAGACACATCTTTATCATTTACAAATAGTCTGGAAGTACTGCTATCCTGAGAACTACTTTGATTAGCAACAGTATCAAGTTTGAAATGAGCTGAGGACTTCCTGCAGTAAGCCATGTCTTCTCAGGAATTTGAACACTGATAAATAAAGAGCTAGTATTAGGAGAAACCGAAGTTAAAGTCATGGAAGTTTGCTGTGTTAGTGAGTGAGAGTGCCCAGACCGGGACCCTGAACTCCATTCTCCTTGTTGCTGTTCTCTTCTCCTACCTGCTATACAAATCAAGAACACAGATTTCAACCCAAACTGAAATAATTACTTGAAATATTTACACACCTTTGAGGAGCAATTTGGAGTTGTTTTTGCAGAAGACATTGTTTGTGGTTTTGGTAAGGAGTAACACATTTTGCCACTCTTCCTTTTCTCTTGAAATCCCTTGGGCTGGTTTTGCCAGCTTGTGTGACTTCTTCCTGGCCTAGAGCCATCGCTGCTCGGGTGTGTGCTCACCTTATCTCACCAGCTGGTCAGGCTCAGGCAGGATCAGCCCTTGGGAATTGCCAGGGAGAACACAGGGTGCCAGAGGTTGGAATGGTGTGGCTCCCCAGGAGGGTCTGACTCCCTCTGAGTCAGTGCAGAGCCACTAAGTTAACCCTGTTTTTGGGGGTGGCACATTCCCTCTGCGGCCAAGAGTAACATGCTGTTTCTGCTTAATATCAAGGATGCAGTGAATTAAAACCAAAACAAAAAACAAAACCAAAAAGCAGATCTTGGCCTTAAATAAATATTTGGTTTACCGATAGGTATCTTAGATGAGCAAGGGAAGCCATGATGAAATACAGTGAAATATGTATGCTGGGGTGAGGCCTGCTGGAGGTCTGCTCAGTCTCTTTACTCTAAGCCCTAGGAATATTCAGGGAAAGCAAGACTGGAATGAAAAATGATTTAGAGTTGCCTTTGTATGTAGAATGTCGTCATTAAGCAGCAGACCCCATTGCTGTAGGAGGGCACCTGGGACATGAGCTTGTTGGCCAGGGGGGTTTCAGAGATCAGTGTGGCCACACCAGGCTGTACCCAAGGGCTGTCACACTGTGGTGCTGCTCAGAGCCCTCTGCGTTTGTAACCAGGGCTGCAAGGGCATTGAGCACGATTTTTGGAGAGGGATGAGGGATGCAGGCTGTCCCAGACTGGGAGGAGGAGGTGCAGGGGTGTTGGGGTAGCCTCCTAAGGCTGTTTGAAGGTCATCACAAAGATGTCAGCATGAATCTGAGGACAGCCGCAGAATAAAGCAGTGACCCGTGAGCAATAACAAATTGCAGCTTGGGAGGTTTGAATTAGAAAATGAGGAACATGAGGAAAAACTTTTCACGAGGAAGGTGGAGCAGCACTGGAAGCACTTCTGCTTACCCAGGCTGCCATGGTATCTCTATCCTTGGAGGCCTTCAAGGCTTGGCTAGACAAAGCCTTGGCTGACCTGACCTGCTGTCAGCAATAGTCCTGCTGTGAGTGGAAGGTTGGACTGGAGACTTTCAGAGATTGCTTCCAACCAGCATTTCTGTGATCTTAGGATATTCAGTGTGGAATTTCCTTAAAATTATGTCATTAAAAATTGAGTCAATGGAACTTGCCAGTCTCCATTACAAATCCCTTGTCCTGATTTCCCTTCTGCTGGTTTCTTTTTTCCTGTGCACTGCCAAATCGCATCATACTCCCTGGCAGGGTTTGTCAGCCAGTGCACTGACCTGAAGAGTATCTTGGAGAAGAAATATTTGCAAAACAAAAGGCATAGATTTGCTTTTTGTGGTGATTGCATCATCATCTGCAAGTGCATTTTCTGGCCAATAGCCTGAAAAAGGTTTTTTAGCCCCCATTTGCATTGCTGCTGCCAGCTTTACTTGTAGTGAAGTCTTGAAGTACCTCTGGATTTTCATGTGAATCCTTGGTTACCAGCTTCATCCAAAAGAAAGGCAACTCCAGCTTTAACCAACACTTGAAAAACAGAACAGGTTAGCTAATACCACTCTGTTATCAAGTCATGTGGCAAGAAAACCAGTGAAATCACAAGAAAAGAAGGAAGATTTGAGGCTGTACAGGTCTGGTTGCCATCTCTAATTACTACTGCTCTGGAGATGCAGCCACAGTAAGCCCCCAACCAAATCTGAGCCAGACATATTTTACATAATACGAAGATATTTCAAAATGTTTAGGCAGATAAGTTTAAAGCAAGTGGCAGACTTCTCTTTTTTTTTTCTTTTTTTTTTTTTTTTTTGTCTTGTCACTGGCTATTTGCTTTCTGAGCTGTAATAATTTATTGTTCCTTTTCTGTCCAATAGGAGAGATAAATAAGGGTGGATTTTTCAATGAGTAAAACATACATTTGGAAACATCATTTTAGTATCAAAATGAGATTTCCATAAGACTTCTCTGAATGAAGCTGTAGTAGTATGTCTTGATCCCTCACTAGGAAAGGAAAAGGAAAAGCAGCCAGAAATTTCAGGATTAAATTGCCTTGTAGTTCATCTTCTTTTTTTTTTTTTTTTTTGTTTTTTTTTTTTTTTTTTTTTTTTTTTGTTTTTTTTTTTTTTTTGTTTATAGAAAAAGTGAATTTATTGAGCATGGAAAAATACCAGATTGACAGCTCTGGAAAATGAAAGCCTCTCTTAATCCAGCGTACAGATGTGGCACAGTCAGGATTAATGCAGAATGCCTCCCTGAGATCCAAAGGAATCATTGCAAGTAGTTTGGCAGGGACAGGCTCTCTGCCCCAGCCCTCATCCAGGGGCATTTCACAGAGCACAAGTTCTGGCTAGAGCTGGAGTGCTCAGAGCTCAGTGGTGTGTTTGCATTTCTCTGTGCCACTCTCACTGCCAAGCCACCCTGCCGAAGGGAGCAGGGAGTAAGGGAGAGGGAGAGAAGGCCAAAACAGGGAGGTTTACGCTTATTGAGAAGTTAAGTCACCAATTCAATGAAACAGAAATGGATGGATGTCCAGAGTGATGTCTTTGCACCTGTGTGGATATACGTGAGGTGCATGGGCAGCACTACACACCCACAGGGAGTCAGGGAATTCATGCTGTTAAGAGCAGCCTATTGCCCAAATTTTCCTCTACACAAAGCAGCCTGAGGAGAGCTGTAGGTGGTGGTGAATTGGATTTGGGGTATTCAGTCTTTATTGTGCAAGCTTCAGGGACACTCTGTTGTGTGTGGGGAAAGTTGTTTGTTTTTATTTTGCATTTTTACTCTGAAGTATATGACTTTTTCATCAGGGTGAAAATCTGTCAAATGGCCATTTCAGACTTCGTAGAAATTATGAGTTTCTGGAATCTATTAAAGCATAAATGTCAAAAGAAAATTACTGCAGAGTTTGTCTGGCCTTTCTTGTTTTACTCCTTGATGTTAACTTTTCTTGTTTGCTGATGTATGCTTTTTGTGCAGGGGTTAGAGGAGAAAAAACTTAAAAAGATGCTGCAATTATTAACTACTTTTGCATGTCTGCAGTCTGTAGGCTCTGTGTGTATATATGGTTTTCCATCAAGATAAAACCTGCTTAGAAAAATGTTGTGGTTAAAAAAAAAAGGAGGAAAGAGAGACTGATGCCAGAAAACCAGACCTAAATCATTCTCTTTTTTCCCTGTGAATATTTCTAAATTATACTTCTAATGCACCATAACAACAAACAACATGTTTTCCTAGTGTAAGTAGATTTGCTGTTCAGTAAGTCTGTGCCAAAGCTATTTTTGAGCAAGCAGATGTCAAGGCCTAAACGAGGCCTGAAGTGTGCATGGACATTATGATTTGCACTTGCTTTCAGGGACAGTCTGAGGACAGAAAGCTTGTTAAATTTGTCTGTGAAAAGATGCCATTTAGGTGACTGTGTGGTGTTTGGCATGGCATATGTACCAGCCACTTCCAAAGCTCGCCCTGTAATACTTCATTTTCTTTTAAATCACTTTGTACTTCCAAAATACAATCGAAGTAAAATGCAAAGAAGGGTCAGATGCTGTGTCGGTTGGCATAACTCTTCAGCCTTCTTTCTGCTAGCCCTGAGGACACTGGCTGGAAACTTGGTCCAGAGAAGGTGCCATCAGTGACTGAGATGTTCCAAGGTGGAGGAGATAAATGGCCAGGAACAAGTGCAGAGGAGTAACATGTATCTATTCCTCTCAAATGTTGGAATCACTTCCAGGAGTCATCAGGAGTTACTGGTATACCCAATACTGGGGAAGCAGTCTGAACAGTGAAAATCCCACAGCTCAACTGCATTGTGAGCCTTTTTTTCCCCCTCCAGTTTCTTTCTGTGTAGATGTGTTTAGCTTATTACATATTTCAGTATAGCACTGGGAAAAGGTGTGGGACAGTCTGGAGGTTCCAAGGTTTAAGAACTGGAAACCTACAATTAATTTTGGTTAAGGAATTGCAATGTATTTCGATGTTTTAAGCAGCAAAGAATGAGCTAAGGCCTTTGTGCTGTTTGGCAGGGCTGGAACAAGTCCAGGCACAGTTTGCTTCTGGGAGGAAAGTTATGACAATACCGTGTCTGGAAGGACAGAACAGCCCCTCGGTTGGGATCAGCAAAGCCTGGGGGCCTGATGCACATTCCCACAAGTGCTCCCTTGCACTGTGGCAGAGGTGTTGATTATTGTCAGCAGGCTGTGATGTCGTGAGTGAAAATCAGACATGTTTTACAGGGAACACTGGGAAGGTTGGAAGGATCCCCTTTTTCTGTGTTTGCAAATAATGTGATGTGAAATTAAGCAGCTTTGTGGCTGCTGAGCAGGGCCGCAGAGAGTATATTAGGGCACATGTGTTTCCAAACCTTACCAGTGCCGAAATACCTCCCAGTAGCCGCATATCAAGGAATAAGGCATTAATTTTCCTGAGCATAGCATGGTGTAGCACTGAGCTGCACCAGAAAGGAAGTTTATGGAGTTCAGTCTGATCCCAGATCTGCACAAGGGTTCACTAAACCCCAGTAAAATAGCATTGTGGTCCTTATAAAGTGAGCTGGGTGAGGCTGCATGCTGTCACATCCCAGGGCTCCCCTCTGTGGGGCCATCATGTGAAAACACATCTTGTTGTCTAAAACACTCTCCAGAACTTGCCACAGGTTTTATTATTAGCTCACCAATTATGTCATAGGATACGCTTCATGAAATGCTTTGGGGAAAAGGTTTAGCAATTTTAATATGTGTGCAACACCTTCACTGCACTGTGTCTCTTGCTGCTCTGTGATCCACCAGCATCCCGTGTGGATAGTGTTGGCCATAAAAGCCTTGAAGGCCAGAGCCTGGCTGCAGATATGCATGAGATGTTAGAAAAAAAGTGATATTTTCATTTGCTTCAGCTTTATGACTCTTAAACAGATGCTGAGATTCTCTAAGCATGTCTGAGTCTGGTTAGCTGCACAAACAGGGTTGATGGCAGATACAATGCTTGATTCTTTCTCTGTCTTGGGAAATCTTCATGTTTAAAATGCATAACAATAGTTTTTTCCTTAGGATCTCTGAAATTCTGGAGAAAGTTATTATCAGACCAAAACTTAGAACTAGAATTTGATCGCTTTTCAGTACTCCTTCCCAAGAGTTGAATGAGCTGGAATCAAAGCAAGGAATTTCTTGTGGTATTGCTACCAGCACTGAAAATTAAGTCATTTAGAGGTGAACTCCAAAGGAAAAGTTATTTATTTTGTGGGTGAATTTTACCAAAATTATATTTATTGAAAACTCAACATGTTCTTAAGTTGTGTCATTTTAAGAAAGAAAAATGTATCATGATTCATTCTGAAACCATTGTATTAAAATGTTTTAAATAATTTACTTTTTCCATTGAAACACCTTAGCAAATATTCTAAATATACTCATCTTTCAGGTGTCAATAGTTTAAACAAAGATCATATAAGTAGATCCATACAAAATACACCATGTTCACAGTTTCTCAAATTTCTAGTCAGCATACAAGTAAACACTAAATTTTTCCTTATTTACTAGAAACTGTATGAAAGGATAACATAATTCATTGAATAGATTGGGGTAGGACGTGACATAAAAGAGGCTTTAATAAAGTCCATGTACCTCTGAAAGCCCAGAGACTATGAAGTGGAAGCCAGCCACGCTGTCTACATATTGTACACCCTTATTGCAGCCAAGGTGGCTGGAGCACACAGAGGTCTTTCCCCTTATATAAGTGATCAAGGGAAAGGCATAAATAAGCTGAAATTATGATTGCAAAAGGAAATGTTCCTGAGATATCTGAAGTTGGCTGGAAGGGGACCTCAGTTTCTTCTCACAAGTTCTCAACAGAAGTTAGCAAGAAGATGACAAATCCATGTTATGGAAGGGGCAACTTCAGCTTCTGTGAGGTCAAGCAGTGCAAATTTTACAGGTGTTTACAGAGCTGTGCAGGGCACTGCCAGGTCCAGGGCCTCTGAATGAAAGAGGACAACACACAGGAGAAAGCAGTCTGGGAGAATGTGATGACAATAGCAGCCCTGGTCCTACGTTTGTGAGAGGAAACAAGAAGATTACCTCAGAAAATAAATATTAAATAGGCTATTGATTTAAGAAAGGAAAGTTAATGCCTAGGCATCATGCCTAAATGTAAGAGATTTATCCTTCTCTTAGAACTGTGCTGACTCTGCCAGAAGTTCTGCATTAGTGCATGAGGTTCTCCTGTGGGACTGCTCCACCATCTGGCTCAGCCTATTGTTCCAGGGCTTCCAAGGCCATGTTGAAGTGTGTGACCCACACCCTGTGCAGCTCTGTGTGCAGTTATTTTACATGGCTACTCATGTGCATGTGCTGTTTATTGAGGAGAGCTGAGCTTTATGACATGTCAGCAATGCCCTGCAGGCCATAGAAAGTGTTCACAAGGCTTCCAACCCAAGGCACAATGGTTCCCCTTATAAATGAAATCCCCAGTCAATATGTGTTTTATTACACTCTCAAAGAATGCATTTTTCTCTCCAAATCTGGTTCACTTTCACTTACTGTCTGCTGAAACATCTCTTTTCTGTAATTCAAAGGGACTTACAAGACCCATGGCCAGTGGAAAGCCTTTAATGAAATCCATTTCGGGTAGAGAAGGAGAGGCTGTTGCTGTGGTCTTTTTCCCAGTTACAGTGATACGGGCAAGAGTGAGTATGGCTGGAGATCTGTCCTGAAACAGGTCACCACGGGATCTGCAGGCCCTTGTGTGGAAACCCAGTCTTGGTAAAGGTGAACTTGTCTGGAGGACTGAAAGGTGCTGAGGAGGTCCTGTGTGCTGGTGGGAATTGCACTGAATCTCAAGATGAATCTCATGACTGTCAGGATCAGTGCTTTGCTGTCCTTGGTAGTAAATGTTAAAGCCAGGGGAGTCTGGAGTGCTGAAGTCTCTCCAGGATCACTGCACATGTGCTTACTACACCCATGTTCATAGTCCATAGAAATTATGCAAAAGCTCATGAAACACGAGTGAAATGGGCAGTCAGGTGGTGCCAGGGCAGTATGGCTGCTGCTGGGGACGGATTTTCTCCTCACATGTACCAGTGACTCTAATAAAGCCCCAACCCATCCCACACCTGTGACATCCTGGCCATATATACCCAACAAAGAAACATCTGATTTGTTAGCTTTCCCTGGACCTTGTTCTTTGTGCTTAGAGTTCACTAGTGCAGTGAGTCTGCAGGAGGTGGAGATGTTCAGCACCTCCCTAAGCCAAGACTTTAGCCTGGAAATCCAAGGCCCTTCCTCTCCTGACACAGAGGTGCTATCAGCCACACATAATTGTTCTCTAATTATGCAGTTTAACTGCAGTCAAGGAGTTGTTACTCCCCTCCACAAGAAAAAGTGCTGGGGACATAGCTGCTTATAGAGGTTTTATCCTTCCAGGTATAGACTCACTGGGGTGGCCCTTTGGAGGTTTGAACAAGGCATTTCCATATCCAGTGCATCCTTCAGACTTTCAGGGAGCACTTTTCTTTCAGCTTGAAAAAGTGAAATATGAACATCATCAAGAGGCAGGGTATATGAACATCATCCACAGCCAGGATGGGAGCGTGCTAATGATCTGTGTGTGCATGTGCGTGCAGGCGGGGAAAGCATCGCTCCATCATCCCCAGATGGCTGTGAGGGGAGTAACCACAGCACTGCAGAGATCTTCTTAATGCTGTGGGCTGGGGCTTTACAAGCAAAATAAAATCCCAGTGAAAACAAACAGCCCTCGGGCTAATGATCTGCTGCTCCTGTTTTGTGAATGGGGATGTGGGATGAGGATGCTGGGGAAAGGCGGGGTGGATGTGGAGCTGGTTAGCATGCTCAGTAGCTGGGGCTCTCTCTCCTATCGTGGCTCAGTCAAGCACAACCTCAGGTTTCAGCAGCTGGTTACCCACATCCATTCCAGGGTTTATTTTACTATGTTTTATTTTTATTGTTATTGTTGTTTTGTAACCAGGAGGGCTGCAGTGGTTTCCATTGTGCTACATCTCTGCAGACCTTGTGAGTCTCTCCTGTATGAAGTGGGAAAGAAGGAGAAAGACATGTTTGAAATGAAAACAAAATAGAAAAACAAAAAAAAAAAAAAAGAAAAAAAAAGAGAGTGCTGGTATTTGCTGAGGAATGCTCCCCACAATGCTGAAATTGCATAAGTGCCGTCTTTGTTTCCATCAAAAATCTGCTTTTTGGGTTGAAACAAGGCCACCACTAGCAAGAAATTTCTAATGGTTTGAAGTGAACTTAAGATTTTGATGGAGAATTTGATTCTGGGTATGGTTCATATAGCTGAAGAAACAGAAATGCAGCCCCTCCACATCAGCCAATATATATACAAATGCTGCAGCACAGACCCGACCAGCCACCCTCACCACAGGGCTAATGGGCTTGAAGGGGAACCCAACTCCTCTATGAGCAGGGGAAATGATGAAGTGGCAGACAAAGGAACTCAAAGGGAATGACACCAGGTATTTGCAGCATTTGGGATGAATTTTATGGTGAGATGGATTGATTACAGGCGCTGTTATTGGGTCATACAAATCCTCAATGCCAGTGAAGCAGCCCAGAATGAATTTGGCTTAGATAGAGCATTATAGAATCTGAAGTTTGCATGGACTGTGTTTTTCTATGTGATCTTTTTTCCTCTCTTAAATTCCTTTGTTTCCTTGGTAAGGTCCTGAAGCATTCCCGTTTTCTTATTTTAACATTCATCACACTGAGAAGTAGGTCATGAATGATGGGGCAGCCTGTCTCAGGGAGTGTGATGGTTTTCCTGTTGTGTTCCTGTCTCAGAGCACCTTTCTGACATTCTAGGAGAGGAGCAGGTGAGACTGCCACAAAACCCAAGTGCTATGTCTCACATATTCACTGTTCAGCCTCAATCTTCTCTAGCCATGGGTCCATCCTGCACCCACCCTTCCCCATGGGCAAACCACACCCCTCATTAAGCCACAGCTGCTTCCCAGAAATGGGAACGTCGCCACTGTCACGGTGTTAGTGCATCAGAACTGGTTCAGATCCCAGCCAGCCATCAGACAGGGCTGGTGGTGAATATTCAGTGTGCAAGTGCAGTGACCTTTTCCCACGTGTTTCTGGCTGGTTCAGGGCAGACAGGCATTGTGAGAACTTCCTGAATTGGAGGCTACATCTGCAGCAGAAAGGTCAGGCCACTCCCAACAGTACAAAAACCAGACAACTTCATCCTGAAGAGTCTCTGAGTAGCCCAGGTCGGCTTTCTCAGCAGCTGCTAGCAAAATTACACCACCTGAAAGCAATGAAACCCAAAAGGAAAGAAGGGAGAGAGAGCAGAAAACCACTATCCATAGCTTTCATAAGCACCTCACCTTTTCTTCCTGTAGCAATAGTTCTTTCTGTCCCAAGTAATTGAATTTGACATATTTTAGCCATGCTAACCTTTGGTTTTCAACACATCTCTCATATTGTGGCCAATTATATTTTAGCAAGGCTAATACCATCTGCAGTTATGCTGGGGAAAATAAAATCACATGGTCCATCAGTTCCCCTGCTCCAGGCATAAGTTCACAAGAGCTGAGGTCAGGAAGGAATCACACCACTCACAGCAGATGGATGCTTTGACACCTTCTCCTGTAGCATCTGGAAGCAGCAGCTGCTGGAAGCAGGACAATAACCCTACTGGACCAAATCCTGCTATGATCAAGAACAGAAGTCTTTTCCACTCCTGAATATTATGCTTATGACTCTGTGTTTCTGCCTTGTGCAACTAAGCCTATGTGGCACTTATGATTTTCATTCTTGGCTGTGCAGGCAGTTGTAGCAAGAAATGGTCACACAGGAAATGTGTGGCACAGCCAGAATTAAGAACCCAGCACCCTTACCCAGTCATAGGCAGAGGAGCCAAGACCAGCTTTCTGTCACACACACACACACAAAGTGGTTTTAATGAGAGCATCCCAGAGGGGTTTGCATGGGTAGCAGATAAATGGTGCAATGTGTGTTCCAGTGCACAGATTCCCAGGACCACGAAGTCAGAGTGAGGATTTCCTATTGCTTGTGATTTACCGAGACAATTTGTGGGTGGCTCCATCCCTGGGAGTGTTCAAAGCCAGACTGAATGGGGCTTTGAGGAGCCTGGTTTACTGGAAGGTGTCCCTGCCCGTAGTATGGGGTGTTGGAACTGGATGATCTTTAAGGTCCCTTCCAACCCAAACCATTCTGTGATTTTATGATTCTAAACTTTGTGCAAATTTCTGCCTCAGTTTCCCCACCTAATAAAAAGCCTGATGGTTTTCCCTTTCTGTTCTTCAGTAAACTGAGATCTCTAGTTGAAACCCACTGAAGTTGATTACATTGGGACTTTCCTCGAAAGGTGGCATATTGTGATTTCCTTGGTTTATTGCAGGGAAGGAAACATGCCTCTTCCTATCCCAGCTTCATGTCCTGACAGGTTGTGCCATGGCCAGGAGGAGCATCATTGCACCCTCAGCCACATCAGAGGCTTTTCCTCTTGGAGAAAGCCAGGTGGACTGGTGAGGTTCAGCCTGCCTCTAATGATTGCCCTTAGATGACATTGGCAGATTTCCTTCCCTTAATCACATAGAAGGGATTTGACAGTCTGTAGTACAGATTTACAAGAACACAAGCTTGCAGGGAATTTTATGGATGAAATAAATCTCTTTAAAGAAATGCCAAGATTCTAGGACACTTGAGATTTGGGGTTTGAGCGTGTATATATTTATTTGTATATATTTAGATGGTTCTCTGTTTCCACACGTCTGTCTGTGGAATAGTAATGATCCTGCAGATTCACTGCTCTCATGACCACCATGAAATGTTGATACATTAAACTGCCTGAACAAGGTGCTGATGCCCTCCATCTTCTCCTCTGGGGAAGCTGAAGTTAATGGGGCAGCCAGGTGGTGTGCTGGTGTGAAGCCATTGCTTCCCCACAGAGAGAAGGTTACAGGCCTAATGAGCATCCAGCAGCAGAACACGGATCTGAGCTTCTGGGTGGTAATATTAACACTTGGGTAATGGCTTAGAGGAAAGCCCTAAGTCCTCTTGGACCTGGCTTCTGCCTGGTTGAGAAACCGCGGAGCTCAGATGAACGTTGTTCCAGCTGGAACAGAGCCTCCAAAATGCTCCGTCCTGGAGAGAGAGACAGGCAAAGGAGGGAAGTGAACACAAACAGGGAAGGCAAGATGGAAATATCATAAGGCTCAAAGAGAGGCATGAACCTCTTTTGCTCTCTGGATGCTGCTGAGCCACCCCTTTCACCTTGAGTTGTTCTCGGGAGGAAATGGGAGGGCATCCAAAGCTGCACTTGTGTCTTCCCAAAATTTCCCAAAGGGCATCTCTTCAGTTACAGACACAAAGACACACATGCAGATTTCCAGATCCCTGTCTTGCACGCTTCACATATTCAGGAATGTCTTTCAGGGTTGTGCTGTCAGCATTTCCAACAAAGCCAGTTAATATTCCTGTGCTTGCCAAGCAGTGTGTGGATATAGCTTGGAGAACACATTTTTGTTTAAACAGCAAAACAAGTGAATAGGTTCCCCACTCCTTCCCTCCTCCTGTCTGCAATTTCGGACTCCTAGTCCTCGGGTATTATTCCTGGCTGAGAGGGAAAGTTTATGAGTCCTTTGTTACTGCTCTTGGCAGCTCATCACACTGTTCCTGTAATACTGCAGCACAGGTCTGGCCAGGGAGGAAAGCGCAAAAGAGGATGGGAATTTGGGAGAACCAAGAAAAGCTTCAGGTCAGGAGCAGTATGCCATGAGGGAAGATGGAGGCATGTAGGTGTGGTGTACAGATGAGCTCCTGCAAGCCTCCAATTCATGCCCTGAGCTGGTGAGAGAGGCACAGAGCAGGGAAAAGTCAGCAGTCACTTCATGGAGTGTTTTGCCCAGATAAAACTCTTTACTCCTTGAATAGGACATGTGAGAATAATGAGGAGTAAAAAGAACAGCTTCTCCCCTCCAAATTTTACTCCCATTTATATGGAATGGTTTCAGTTGTGCTCATGAACCAAGGACGGGGAATGAACTGTTAATTCCTTCCTTCCTTCCTTCCTTCCTTCCTTCCTTCCTTCCTTCCTTCCTTCCTTCCTGCCTGCCTCCTTCTGAAGGAAGTTGTACCTCCTGTTCCATGTCCCTCTTTCTGGGGCAGGATCATGGCATTGAGGACTGGCAGAGATTTGCTCCATCACTGCATTCAGACTCCTGCTTTCTTCACCCAGCAGACTCATTATTTTTTTTCATAATGGCTACTGAAGTTGTTATTATTATCATTTAGGCATGTGTGATATATAATTATGAAATTAGGATAGTAATGACATTAATAACAGACACTATAACACTGCCATCTCCCCTTCCACGCCTGGTTGAGAGAAATGAGGCAGGTCCTGGACGAGAGAGGAGGGAAAGAACAGACCTGGCTCTCTTCCCCTTTCTCTGCAAAATCCTGTGTTGCAGACACCTCTGGCTGAGCTTGGATTTTCCACCCTAAATCCCATTAAGCCCCTGATCCCTCTAGCAGGGAGCAGTGGTGACACCGTTTCCCGGGGCAGCGGAGTGGCAGCTGGGAGCTTCAGGCCTGGGGTGTGGAATCAAAGCTTTCTCTCCAGGTGTAGGTAATCCAAATGGGCACCATTCCCTTTTGTTCACCAACTGGCCAGAGGAGGCCAAAGCTCAATTATTTTACTGGACAGGGTTTAAAAAGAACTAATAATAGATACACTAATAACACATCTGGACACTATGTCATGATTTATGAGACAGAATGCCTTTTGAGTGGGGCTCTTGGCCATGTGAAAATGTGTCTGTTGCCTTTCTTTTTCTGAAGGATAGTTTATGCATTTGAAATAAAATTTAAAATGCTTCCTGCTAGGAAAGAGGAGTGCAGAAACCACAAGAATCCCAGCAACTCATCCTTCCCTTCACTGCAGCAATGGGTGGTTGTCTCTTAAAACCTCAAATCTCACTTGAGGCTGGGAGGAGGACTTAAAGCCATCCCTGGAGAAGGAGACATCCATGCTACCACCCCCACTCAGGAGGTTGCTTGAGGGCATGTCTGAATGAAGACCCAAATCCTGCATTACTGGAGCTCCATAAGAAGCTGGGAGTGTTGTTCTTGGATCGTTTGTTGTTCCTACACATGGTGATGGGCTTCACCTCCCAGATGAAGGTCTCTCCAGCAGCCACACATCACATGTGCCCATTTACATTCAGGCCACTTGGGGATGACAGATGATATTAGGCTGAATTTGGAAATGCCTGAAATTAATGTTTCAGGAAATTCACTTGTTTCAAAGTCAGGGCTTAGACAGTGGAGGAGACCTCACCTCAGTGTGGATGGGGAGCGGGATTGACATTTCAGGCTCCTTTGCACTGGTAGGCAGGCTTCTTGTCTTCCAAAAATTTATTGGGAACTGTGATGGAGTATCTGATGGAAGACTGGCATATTCCACGTCTCCAAAAATCTTTCCATCCCACAAGATGCCCTTAGCCAACACCACTTCCTGACTCCTGATGGGTCTCTGGGTGGGAGGGATATCTGTCCAGACAGCTATGCTGCACGTGGGTGTATTTGATGTGCTGCCACCACTGCCTTCTGATCAGCAGCCAGCTGGGGATCTATGGAATAGTTTTGGCTTTCTTTTCTAAGGCATCATTAACAAAAGATCTGCCTAGTGCTAGAGCTGGACCTTGCCTCCAGCTGGACATGGGAGAAAGGAAAAACACAGGTGATGATAATGGCAAGACAGAAGTTACTTCAGGACAGACTTGTCTTGGAGCAACTTGTCTCCCTGATATGTGTCAGGGGAAAAGGGCTGCTTGTCAGCTACTGTTGCAGCAGAGGCTTGGGCTGGAAGTCTCGCTCAGGCTGCAGCCAGGCTGGCTGGAGATGATCCATCTGTAAGACAAAGGTGGAAATCTCCTCTGCATCCCAGCTCAGTTCAGCTTGGAAGGCATTTCCAGAGGTCTGTAGTCCAGTCCATTAGTGAGAACAGGACAGCTTTGATGTTATAGCCCCTCTAGGTACTCCCAGGAGTGCCTGAGTTCCTGGCAGGCCAAGTGAGCTGTGGATGTGTGCTGGCTCCATGTACTTGGAGAACAATGGCTTTGGGAGTGCTCTGAGGTGTAGCAGGGCTGGCCAGGCCCAGCACTGTCCAGCAGCATGGCTGTGCATCTGCCAGGTCACTGAGCTGGAGCAGCTGCAGCTGGAAGGGAATAACTGAGCACAGTGCCCTCCAGGGACTCAAAACACAGACAGAAAATGTGGAAGGGGAAAAAAGAAGTCAAGTTGACATCCACAAAAAACCCACAAAAGAGCTGGGAATAGGAAAAAAAAACGGGTTTGGAGTTCTGGGCCAGGAATTATGCAGTTGGCAAGGTTGCCTCTGCAGTGTGGCATGTTCTGGCCATGGTATTCGGCATGAGCTCTGCCCTGGTGATCAGCCTGCCCATGCCCAGCTGCATTTCAACACACAGCTTGATGACTTCAGTCAGTGGGCCTCCAGGTAAAAGGGAGGCACTTCTGCTGGAGAAATCCCATTTTGTGCCCCAGAAGATTCTTCCTTTTCTTTAGGAAGAGGCTGACAAGATTGACCAAAGAAGATGGGAGGCATGGGAGAACATTATCTGGAGCAGTGCTAGCTGGGCTCAGCAGAAGTGGTTCTGACTCTGGCCAGGCATGGTCAGATTCCCTTGACCTCCCGTGCCTCTGTTTCCCCATCTCTGAAAGTACCACCCAGCTGTGTTCAGATTCAGTCACGCTGTGCCAGGGCCTCACATTTTATGGCATTCAGGACTCCTCAGCTCCCATGCAGTCCCCCTATTGGCCCTGGGCAGCAGAGGCAGAGGAAAATCTCATAAATCTTGGTGTTGGTGTTGGCTTACACTTATTGGTTCAGTTAGACAGATAGTTCATTGGTTCAGATAGACATTGGCAGCAACAAAGGTGATTGAAGATGAGGTTTTTGGGAGTTTTTCTCCATTAGGAATGACTTTGTGCTAGGAGACAGAGCATGGAGAGGAGTGGGTGCACCAGAAGTGATCAGCATTCCTGCAGGTGGAAGGGAGAGGACACATATCTGCTGGTCAGTGCTGTGCTGGCTGTCTTCAGGGAGGCAAATTGGTGCCTTTTCCAGCAGAGCCAGCTTGTTGCTTTTCCATAATGGAGACAAACCATTGCAATGCACACATTTTTCCAGGCTGGCACGCTCTGGCCAAGGCAAGAACCATCTCTGCTGGAAGCACTTCCCTCATCCCTGAATGCTTTTGCTGTTCTCCTTATGCACAGGTGACACCTGTGGGTGACACCTGTGGGTGACACTAGGAGGGGTGGCAGCAATCAGAAGAGAAAGTCTTTTCTCCCTGAAATCTGATAACATATTACCAGCCTCACTGATGGAAAACCATCAATATTACCACAAGAGTAGAGACATCAGGCACAGGTCACCTACAGGGATTAAAAAATGGAATTACAGGTGCTTTGGGGGTTTTCTTTATTTTTCTCTATCCGTGTACTGTTTTTCTGCAATGCCTTTTCTGCCCTGGGAGCACTGAGCAGTGTTCAGAGCAGCCCTTTCTGATGGCTGTGCTGTGAGCAGTGCCCTGAGCAAACCCAGAAACCACCAGCACTGCTGGGTGACCCTGGCTGTGCTTGACCCGGCGGCTCGAGATGTCTTTGGTTAAAGTCTGCTATGTGTTAGCAAGTGACTGTTCAAACACAGATGCTGCCTGTGTCAAGGAGGCTTTTTCTCAGAAAGTACAGACAAATATTGATCCTCTATTGAGCCTGGAGAGCAGGCTGGAGCAGCTCAGTGATGTGTGATTGGAGCTGAAAAAGGTCCCACAGCACAGGAATTGAGGACACTAAAGGGCCTCTTATTTGCTGATCGGGCAAAGCTTGACGTGTGTCTAATCCCCCTGGCCAGTGTGGTCGCAGGGGTTTAGCTTTAACCAATTTCTAATTAAAAGTGTTTACAGATGAGTGCTTTATTTACCCAGCATTAATTATAAAGGGCTTTACTCTAGCGGGGAGCAAACGAGTTTCCTGTCTGCTGCAGCAAACCTCTCGCTGGGAGCTTGCTTTCCCCAGAAGGTCCATAATAAAGTTATTATAGCGACAGTCTTTGTGATGAGATCCTGAGCAGATGGGGGCAGGAGAGCTGGGAGTGTTTCTACCACACAAGCACCCACCCTCACAGGTTTAGGAGCCCTCTGTTTCCATGTTTTCTGCCTGGATGCTTGCCAGCCACCATCCAAGGTCTTGTGGGTCCACAAGTCATTAGTTTAAATGCCAATGTAATCAGATATTAAGTAATACATATGTAAAATGAAAGCAGGAGGATATTGAATGGTTTAAGATGCTCTCTGTGGTTGGAAAAGGGCTGAGTGCATGGGGGGAATGTGGGATTCCAGCTCTGCAGGTCCGTGTGTGTCCACAATAAACAGCAGCATGTCTCCCAGCAGCTTGAATGAAGCCAAACACTAAGTATTATTTCATGTTTATCTGGTTTTATTTCTTGTTGTTTATTTCTTGTTGTAAACCCAGGTTTTTTTCCCTCCACCCCATGCTCATTTTGACAAGATTTGTCAGAAGGAAATAAGCTAGTTGGGAAATTTTCCTTTCAGAGCAATTGTTATGGTTAGTTCTGAAGAGGAAAAGTTCATTGAAAAATATCAAGTTTAACAAATAATTCCTTTTTAAATTATTTTCTGTGGTTTTTTGTCTAGATTTTTTCTTCTACATCTCCACTAGTAATATTTTATAGTGTGTTTTAACAGTCCGTAATTCTATATATGTTTGTAGCAAAAAAACCTTCCAGAACTGCTGCTTTTGAGAAATTTTGGTTGCTGGGAATGCAGGCCTCGAGATGTTGACATTTCCCACACAATTTGCTGTTCTGGCAATTCTAATGATAGCCACCAATGCGTGCAGATCTGCTAACGGGGTACTTGGGAGTAGGTGATAAGGTGGTAAGAGCCAGATTCCTCTCTTCACAGTGATGTTCGGTGGTTCATTAAATAAGGACGTTTCTTGGATTTTTGTCACTTAGTCAGACTTTTTGGTGCTATTCTTTAGCAAGATATTCTTTAACTTGTAAAAAAAAAAAATTATTTATTTCATATTCAAATAAGAAACTCCAGATACTGTAGCAAGGGGAAGACATAAAGCCCCATATTCTATACATTGCTTGTGTACATCTATATTGAATTCAACTTTGTTTTTAAAAAAGCTACCATGACATAGTGCCCAAGAAATAAAATAGTTATTCCCTTGTTGGGTGTAGTGCTGTCAGATGGCTTTTCCTTAAAGCACTGAGGAGCTTGAGACAAAGCCATTCTGGTGAAGAAGTGTATGCAATCATGCACAGCACACACATTTTAGGAGCAGTCTGTAAATCAGACATCTTCTGTCTTGCATTTCTTTCATACCCTGTATAGCATTTTGTTCTTGCTATGATCCACTACACAGCCTTGCAGTGCTTATGTTTAAGCCCTCCCTGTCTTGCTGCAAAACATCACCCATGGTAATAATATGGGAAAAGAAAGGAAGGGACCCAGAGCCGTCGTGGAGAACCTCATAAATCTGTGCATTGTGGATCATTTGGGCTCATTATCTATCAGCTGCAGCTGCTGTGCTGTGGGCCAGCTCCTCCCTGTGCCTTCCTCTCCCAGGAAGGATGCTTCTGGTGATAATGCCAGCCTGGGTGAGGGTGTGGCTCTTCCTTGCTTGCACACATCTCCCTGTGTGTGCTGCCTGGGCACACCTGGAGAGAGGTGCTGGCCAGTGGTGACAGATCACTGTGTCTGAGGCGGGGCTTTTGTCCAGCCTTTACCAGGCTGTGAATTTGCGTTAGGCTGGGTAATTCAGCTTGGCAGTTCCCCAGCATCCTTAGGGTAAAGTTGTGTTCTAGGCTGGTGCCCTGTCTGCAATGAAGGCCCAGTTAATGCCAAATTATCCTTAGGGGAAATCTTTGCCTTTGACTATCATATTGTAAATTATTGAATGCTGCAGAGAAAACTATTGCACTGTCCGTCTAAAAATACCTTCCCCTGTCATAGTCATGCAGAGCTTCAAAGGGTTTATTGAGAGGGACTGGGAGATTAATTTCCATTAAATATGCAATTTCCTTCTTTAAAGGAAAAAAATAAAAGTGCTGTAAATCTAAGGTAAAAATAAAGGGGAATCTCATGAATTCAGAGTATGTGCTCAGTGCAAAAATTGCTGAACTTGAGCAGCTCCAGAGCTGTCATTTTGCATCTATTGCAAGGCCTTCACCATTACCTGAATTGCAGTGAATTGATCACCTCCCCACAGAGAATAGCTCATCTGGTGAAATGTGCCCCATGAAAAATACCTCAGGTATTTACCTCATTATTCACCTTCTTACTACCTCATTATTCACCCTCTTAATACCTCAGGCAGCAGCAGATGGGTACCGGGATGGGTTTGGGAGAGGAGTGGTTACCAGAGGGACCGTGCCCTAATTGCACTAATGGCAAGGGAGCTGTTGTGGAGCTGGTTTTCCTCTGTAAATACCAACCACAGCTCTCCATCCCACATGGAAGGCAGGCACTACTCACTCACAGCTGTGTGAGCTGCCTTGAGCCCCTGGCCATGACAAGACTGTAAGTGGATGAGCAGAGGTGGCAAGAAGCACCTTTCCTTTAGGCAATCCTTGATGTTGTGATACCAATGAAGAATGCTTTATTTTTACCTCTGTAGTAGCCAGGCATCTGGTCTTCTTGAAGTGGGAGTGGGGCCTCAAGTCCCTGTGGTGAGCAAAAGCCTCCAAACTCTCATTCCATCCACCTCAAGTGGCGTTTTTGTAATTTTAATCTGACATGGAAGGCTATTAGTCCATGTGAGCCTGTGGGTCTTAAAGACTTTCCACACCAATTTGCAGACTGTAAGTAATGGTTTTGTAAGTCCTTGGCTGCGGGACCTCAGTAAAAAACCACATTTCACAAACAGGCCCATCCTACACCCCAAGCATCTCCTGAGCCTGCATGGGTTTCCTCGTCTGCCCTGTGCTGCCTCCCCTCCTCCCTCTCACTCCGTACGTGGTTTCATTTAAAATGATGGTGAAAGATGTGAAAGAAGATACACACAGCAAGATGTAAACCCCTCCAGTCTGTCAGCATGCCTCAGGGAAAAAAAACCAACCCCCCACGGGCAGCAGGGTTGTAACCTGAGAGTCGGCGCATTCAGTATCTTCTAAATTAGGGGTTAGCTTCGGTATGCAGAGAGGGGCTTGGATGGTGATCCAAGGTTTTATTAACAGGCACGGTCCCTGACGATGGCAGCATTGAGATCTTAGCCCCAGCCCGAATCAGGTTCCCTCCTTCTGCAAAACCAGCAGAGAATTTGAAGAGGTTCATAATGCTTTACATTTTGATGGCGCTTCTTCAATTCAGACACCATCTAGACCTTAAAAATTGGACCTCTTGACATTCTTGCTCTAAGTAGAGCTACATGGCAAATGGATTTTCCAATTTGTTGAGGTTTTGGGAAGCAAGCAAAAGAAATTTTGTTCTATGTTGGAACAAAAAAAATAGAATTGTTTTTGGGTCATTTGAAACATTTTCAATATATTCAAAGCACTTCATTCAGATTTCAACCCCTTATAATGTAATAGAAAGTAGAGTCTATTTTAAATAAAGTAATTTTGCAGGAAGAAACCAAACTTCTCAGTGAATGTATGGAAACAGACCATTTGAATCTTAAAAAAAATATTGCCCTGAATTTTTCCAGTAAAGAAATATTTTCATAATGACTATGATTTTATTTTTAAACTGTTTTAATAAAACAAGAGCTTTTCTAAAGAAAACTAGAAATCCAGTGGATACCTGGTATAAGCTCTGTGCATTTCTTGACTTCTCAGGCTGTTCCCCCTCTTATTCAATTAACAACCATGGCTAACTGCAATCCCATGGTTTTCCTTTCTTTTTCCCCCCCCAGGGAAGCATCTTGCACCCACCTTGAACATCTCCTTAGTTTTCCCTTTTTCTGGGAGACAGCTTCAGGCATCAGCCTGTGCCTGTTGAAATTCCCTGGTTGGCTCCAGAATATTTTGTGATGAAAGTTTAATGAAAACTGATGCATTTTCATGGAAATTTTCCAGTTTTAGCCAATTGGTATTTTCTAACAAAGAACACTTTGTCAAAGCTGTTCCTGTCCGGTTTTCCTGCCTCCTGCCTCGATAAGGTCATTAAAAACCAGAGACACAACACCTGTATAACTGGATAACAGCATTTCAATAGTCTAGTGCACAGATGAAATCTGAAAAAGATTAGGAGAAAACAGGGAGATGGCTGTTATTTTTGAATGAGGTGGGGGAACACGTTCCCAGCCCTGAAGATACAAGATCTGCTCTTTCCCGTGGTGTTTCCATGGAGGCTGCCACATCCCATCAGAGAAATCACACAGGTTGATGAAATTTGTGAAGCTACCCAGCGATGAGTCTGCATTGTGAGTAAAGGCAAATTAACTGGCAGTGTGTTAGCACATATTTCACTTGTGTCGTGGTGTAATAATGAACCTTGTATCAAAGCCTGCAACACCATCTGAGTTTTATATGCCCCATTTCCTACATGTTCTGAACAGTGGAACCAATTTATAATGTAATGATTTTTCCATACATAATTTCTTTCTTATGATTTCTATAACTTGGGAGTTTTTTACTACAAGTACTGCTGAAGGCAGCCTCGTAAAGGATATGAAAAGAGGGCTGGCTAAAGTGTCTCATAAAAAAGTAGCTCGAGTGATTTGCTAGTGGCTCTCTGTGGATTTGATTGTTCCTTGGGTTTCGGGCCATGCCAGGAACCAGCAACCTGCATTCCCAACCGCCTTCACACCGCCAGCCTTTCACATCAGGCTGACTGTGGGCAGGACTCGGGCAAGTGGGAACTGCTGGGCCTGAAGGAAAGGGGGATCTTGGCTACCTCTGCTCATTCACTGGCCAACGGGGAGGAATAGAAATTTACTCCCGCTTTAAGCCAATCTGAGGCTGTGTTGATGAAGTGGCTGGGAAAGCTCAGTGCGGAGCCAGAAGTGAGAGTACATGCCCCACTCTTCAGCTGGACTCCATCTCCTGTCAGAGATAAAAATAAGCTGTAAAAGCAGCTGAGTCTTAAAACAGGGTTGGAGGTGCTGTTTGCTCTGTAGCTTCACTGGGTGCTGTTAATACAGGAGCCAGATTGTCCTTTTTGTGCTACACGGATGGCTGGGGTGGGTGGGAGGTGAGGGTACCTGCTCTTGTTCTCTGTTTGATATAACTTTGTGAACATCCTGGGGTTGGTGGGTACAAACCCACCAGTTTTAGACAGGTGAGACAATTTAGCTACAAAAGCTCACCTGCTTGTCAGAGGGCATCCTTTTATCTATGGACAGAAAAATATGGGAAAAGCAAAGATGAGGTGAACCTCAAAATTTTATTCTCAGCTGTTTCAAGATAAAATCCTTCCAGTTTTTTTGTCCAGTTTAGGTGGAGTTTTAATTTAAGCAAATTTTAACACTGAACACTGAAGTACTCCGTTTTAGGCTTGAAGAAGAAGTGTAGTTTGACCCCAGTGAAAATTTTGCTTATGTCTTAATGCCTTTGCAGCTGCTTGATTAGCTGATGTAGGTCATTTGCCTGATGTCTCCATCCTTGTGCAGGAGGATGTACAGGGTCTTAAGTAATGTTCTCTGCTCTGTTTAGAGGTGTGAACAGTATGTCTGTCTAAATCAGGAATTCCTCCTAATTGACACATCTGCTGGATGCTAATGAGGTTCTTTTCCTAGAAATGTATTTCTTTTTATCTGGAGAAATCAGTATTGCGGGTTCACGCCACGTGGCTTCTGTCTCAGCTGGATAAATAGCGTGAATCACTTTTCCCTTTCAAAGCCTCTCAGCCACTCAGCTCTAAATACCCATTTAATCTGACTTTATATGTTAATAAATCACTCAGGATAATCAAGCATTAGCTCCACGTGCCAGCAGAGTGCTGGGAAGGTGAATGGGTTGATGCAGTCCTGTGTCTTACAAACCGTTTCACACCAGAACCACCTTTCCTGGGGCACTTGGAGCCCGTCACTGCTGTGTTTGCTGGGGCTGAACTGGGATCCTGTGCAAGCTCAGGACTGGCTGCTGAGCGAGGATGTATCCCCTGGGGATTAGCAATAGCTGTAGCTGTTTGCAGGATGAAGAGCAGGTCCTTCGGTGTGCTGAAGGAGGGAAAGCCCTGGGCTCAAGGTTAGCTGGTCCGAGAAGTGCCTGGAAACCTTGCTGTAGCTCAGGCTTGAAGGTACAGTTGCTCTTTGCTGAACTCAGGTGAGGTCTGGACAGTTAATCCTGTATGTCCATGTTGTGTTTAGGCAGAGCCATGCTAGGATTGTGTGCCTGTGATTCAGAAATTCAGAAGCCCTTCAGCCTGGCACTGTAGGAGTGCTCAGGAACTGACTGTGAGGGTTTATGTATTTCATAGCTGTCCTGCTCCTGAGTCAAAATGCATTTGTAGAGCAACAGTAAAGGTCTGTAGGACACAGGTTTTTTGAGTTACCTGAGCTGTCCTGATATGAAGATTTACCTTCTGTATTTTAGGGTCCTAGGCAAGCCACGCACACCTTGAGCTCTGGCTGTAGCAGCCAGTTCAGTGTCAAACATGGCTTGACAGTCAGTAGCTCTTGGCCTTCTCTCATCCTGCATCTTTGCCACAGGTATTTGAAAAAGGGAACCTGGCCTTGAACTCTGCCTACTCTGTTAATGTGATGTGGTGTGATGTGATGTGATGGCCTGTACTGTTTAGCACTGGGCAATTGATGATTCATTTTTCAGAGATCCTGTGCACTCTGTTTCATCTCGAGTGTCTGAAGACTCAAGCTGTAACTGTGGCCACAGCAGTGTCCGGATTGGTGTGTGCCTCTTACCTCCACCCTAAAAGCTGTAGGTGCAGAACTGTGGGTCACTTTTTAGTCTGAAACCTTTTTCTTTGATATCATAACTCCTTTACTCCTACCCCATGCTCTTTGACTTTTCTGTGAGCAGAGATTTATACACAGGAAATGGAGAATATGACATTTTGTTTGTGCCTCTGTGTATGTGTAATATCTTTAATATGAAACTAGTTGCCACTTAATTCTACAGGCTAAAGACCTCCATTCAGTGTGTTGTATACAATTTATGAGTCTCAGGTCTCCCAGACACACATTACAGCCATGTGGCAACACCCAGGTGACTAACATTCCTTTTTAATTTAATTTCCTTACATAAATAGCTTCATTAAGGATCAGTTATTAGGGCAGAGAAAATGCTATTTGAATAGGTCAGGCTAAGCCACTGAATTTAGGACCCTGCTACTGTTCCTGCTGAGAGCAGCACCAGACCTGGGTGTGTCACCCTCCTGCTCCACTGTTTGCTTTCACCTTCAGACCAGGAATCTCTCCAGCAGAGGTGATGGACTTAATTCACAACTAATTCAGTGTGCAAGGTAGGACTGAAGTTTTTATGAGAGCAGCACGAGGGAGGATGTTCTCAGTCTGCTAGTTAAGATCTGCCCTATTGCTAAGATTTCAAATTTGTTCAGTTGTCCCTCTGTGATAAAAAAAAAGTTCAAATGGCTTGTGAAATTCATTCACACAGCACCTAGAAAATCGTTTCCCATCTTTGACTCTCTAGTTTCACGCCTGGAAACAAATGGAAATCAATTGCTGAAGTCCTTGGGAAGCTGCTTGGGTCACCTACAGGCATTGCTATCCTGCCTTGCCTTATCATGCGGTGTAGATGGCTTAAGATTCATGGGACTCAGGTTCCAGGCTTCAGGCATTAAAAAGGGGGAGAAGCCATGGAAATCAATGAGGAGATATCTTTTCATTCCCTACACTCCAATTTGCAACACTTGCACTCCTGTCAAAATACTTACTCTGTCTGTGAAGGCAGATTAGATCAAAACTCCTAACTGATCATGGAAAAATTTTCAGGTTCTTATGTTAGGGATTTTTTCCCTGATACAGCATTAATTTACCCCTTTCACGTGAGCAGAAATACAATTTACATGTCAACATAAAGATCATTTTCTGAGGTAGCCAGGATTTTCTCCCCCCAGAACTGCCACCACATTGCCAGCCTCCAAACTTCCCTCTTCTGCCAAAGCTGCCAAACATTGCCAGAAAGGTGAAAATTGCTAACTGCTTTGGCATTTCCAGGCTATGTCCACAAGATACCATCAAAAGTGCACTCTGAGAACACAGAAAGATGCGAGGGAAGTTGGACATTTACACAGCTTTGCTCGCTTCCATGACATTGAGTAAATGTTTGCAAGTGGTATAAACACTTTGTCCAGGACATGAGCCAAATCCGAACTGTCTGCAGGTAGGACAGAGCACTCTCCGCAGACACATTGTTCCATCAATATCTATTATGCAGAAGCATCTGACTTTCATTACTCTCTGGGTTAGTACATGGGGCTCCCAGGACTATCACCCTGAATGTGTGTGCAAGGCGTAGGAATCACTGCTTCTTAAAACACCGGCCACATGTAAATCTTACCAAACCCTTTCAAGATGGGTGGTCTTGCCTTGTTGGACACAGGCTTTTGCTTTTCAGCAGGGAAAAGGTTGAGTGATGATTATCTCTTGCTTTTTCCCATTCCGTTTCTTTTCGTGATAAATAAAAAGAGCCCGCCTCGAAGTGATTGCTTTTTAACGATGCATGTCAGATGTGAAAGCAGTATCGCTCCTGTTTGAAAAGGGCATGTAATGTAACAAGCTGGCTGAGTTTCATTCCCAAATCACCACCATTCCCTGTATCAGCATAGAAATAAATGAGTTCTCATTGCTTGTGGAGGCTGGGGTGGCCATACCTTGCTGGATATTACCTCCTTGTTCTCTGTGGGGAAAAAAGTGTTATAAAACAGCAGACACACCCCCCCACCCCCTCCAATTTTTTTTTTCTGATTGCCAGACGACCTCCATGTAGAAAATATGTGTGATCCCTGAATACATGTCCAAGTAATTAAACTTCTGTGGGGCTCATAAGGCCATTAATAACAGTGCTTGCCCCCCATGGGGTCTGAGCTTTAGTTTGGGTATTGCTGACCCTAAAGAATGGATTGAGCCATGTGGAGAAGAAAATCCTAGAGGCAGCTGAGCCTGCGAAGAAACTCTGAGTAGGTGTTTTGTGTTGTCTCATTTATGGTGGACGCCAGTGACTGAGTCAGTGACCAGTGACAGTCATTGCCACTCTGTGATGAGTGGGGGTTAAAATGGGTTGGTAGGAGCTGCTGTGGAGGGCTGTAAAATGCTGCAGCCAAAGGGAGGAGGTGAAGCCTACGCAGGGAGGTGTGGATGGTTAACACAGGTATGGACAGTGAGCATATTTATTTTCTCCAGTAATTGCCCTGTGGTGCAGGTGGAAGATAAGCCTGGGCTTGATTTGAACCATGAGCTATTTGAAGAGCAGGTCATGGAAGATTCCCAGTCAAAGAGGCAGAAATGTGCTGCACCCCTTCATCCTTCACATTCAGTTCACAACCTTCCAGAAACCAGGATGCTTTCCAGTGCATTATCCAGTCCAATTTGAAATGACCCAAGCGGTGAACCAGCACTTCCCCTGGCAGCTTGTTAGGATGTTTTCTTCTCCTACCCAACTCATATTTCCCATTTCTTTATTTCAGCTCATTACTTCCTTTTGCCTGGCTGAGGGCAAATGTGCTTCACCACTAAACAGCCCACAGTAATCAGGGCTTCAGTCATGTACCATTAATCCCTGGAGCACAGCATTGCTTGTTCACCCTCTGCTGCATGGTCCAGGAGAGAGTGAATGATTGACACTGGTCATAAATGCTTTTAGTGTTAATTATTTAATAACTTGCTAATTTTAATTTGCTCTGTTCAGGTTGGGAGGGGTGTGATAACAGTTGCTGGATAGAATACTGCTGCTTATCACTGCTATAAACATGCCTCTCCTATCGTGGTTTGCACAGCCTCAAGGCATGGAACAAAAATGAAGGCTATTTTTGTATAAATAAACACCAAATTGCAGAGAGTTCTGCATCTTTGGTGGCCAAGAAAAGGGATCTGTGTGCTGGAATCTGCTCCATGAAGTAGGCATAACCTTTCTCATGCCCCTTATTATATGCAAAGGTTTTGCCTGGCTACTTAAACCCAGCCTCATTTTTACAAGGCCTTTATGCACTGAAACCCTTCAGCATTTGAGCCTCAGCCTTTGCCAAGCACTTGGGCAGGTGGAGCATGTAAAGGCTGTGGGCTGCCTTACACCAGACAGTGCCTGTCCACATTTTTGCTTTGCTGGAATGTGCTCAAAAGAAGCCCAAAGAAGGTGGCTGTGTTAGATTCCTCTGCTTCCTCAAAATAAAGCAGACACTGCTTGTACTAAACCACCCTTTGGCTAATGTATGATGTCCTGTACTTGTGAGAAGGAGTGGAATGGGATGAATAGCTCAGGTGTTGATTGAGATAGAGTTGATGACCTGGGGGAAGCTGGAGGAATCTCATTCCAGCTTTTGGTTTAGACTCATGTTCCTGAGCTGCATTGTTCAGTCATGGCATTTCTTAGCAGATGGCTCTGTGATGCTGAATTTCATTTTCACAGTGGTGCATGCCACACTTTTTGGGCTGATCTTGTCAGCATTGCACTCAAGACCTGGATTTCTGCAGATTCCAAGCCCTGTCAAAACCATCAAACTTATGCCAGCATTTTGAATGTGGTGCTTGGAGCTGAGGGTGTTTCCAGGGAGGGCATCAGAAAGTTCAGTTCACGGTGGTTTGAACTGAAATTCATTCATCTTGATGAGATGCTCACTAAGACGAGTACTCCTTACATGAGTGCAGAGAGCCCTCTGACAGGTTTACAGAGATGAAAACACAAATGAGTTCATGCCTGGCAAGCTGGATAAAGAAATCATTCTTTCTATCTCTACTTTTGCTTCCAATTTGCAACTAATCATAGATTTCCTTTGTATTTTTTAAAATATCCATTTTTAGCTTAATTGCAGACAATAAATCAAACCCTAAAGTAAGCAAGAACATCTGACTGTCAGCAGTTGCAAGGGGGAGACGTGACAGCAAGCTGGCCTGGCTATCCAAGCTTACATTTAAAAAAATATGTAGAAAGTGGTGGGATGTGATGAGAGATGAATTCCATGGGTGACCCTGTACTTTTCTTTCCCTTTGAACAGCATCTTGCAAGCACCAGGGTTAAAGAAAAACATTTAAAAACTAAGCAGGGAAAGAAAGACCCACTGGGCAACACTGACTTGTAGCTAACTAGGCTGCAAAACTTTAAGAGGTTATTTTGTCATCTGATGGCTTCAACAACAACTGAAGGTGGCTCTGATGGGAGAGGATGCTGGGGCATGTTGGAACTGAGGTACCCTTGACATTGTGGCCATTGATGAACACGGCAGAATCCAGGGGAAATCTTCTGTTCCTGAGCCCAGGTGGCAGTAAGTTGTACTTAGCAAAGCCTGCAAACCAGATACCTACAAACCTGAGGGGCAAGCCATGAAATATTCATGAAGCCTTTCTTATGAAAGAGGCTTATTCATGTGTGTATATATATTTATATATCTATATATATGAAATATATGCGTGCACTTTTGAAATCTATTCAAACCAAATAAGACTTTCTTAGTCACCTTGCATAAAATAGGAAAGCAGATGACTTTGTTTCTCCCTCTATTATACAGTCATCAGGAGACTGAAATAGCTCTGGAAAAGGAGCCTCTGGTACTCTGCCTTCCAAAGGCATGTGCCTTTCTGGGGCTCGGCAGAGCAGCTGCTCTGGGGGAAATCACTTGCTGCTACCTTGATGTAGTAAATCAATCAGCCTTTGTAATTTATCACCCCTGCACAAAAATAATGAGTAACTGTTCAAATGTATCAAGGGACAAAGCTTTTAAATACCCTGGGAATGGCAATGGAGGAGGCCAGGCTGTGACCATGCACTTGCTGCCGGCGTCTCTGCCCTCTCCATGTATTCCATGGGAGCATTACTCCCATCTCATCCTGTCCTGCCCATGCTAGAGATATGCTGTAAATCAGACTGGTGACTCCAGGACAGCTGGTAAACCCAACAGAAAATGCATCCCTAGGTAGTGGGCCCAAACCATGCAAAACCCAATTCCTTTGCCAAGAACTTAAACTCAGAGACAGCAGCTTCTGTGCCTGTTGTGCCTATAATCTGTCAGTAAATACTTCAGCTTTTTCACCATCATTAAAGCCCTTTCTCAAATCAAGAAAGGGGATAGAAAAGACTGCAAATAATATCCTGCAATGTAATGTAAATGATGTAATGTAAATAATAAGATTATTGTAGTTTTGCATGATGCCAGAAAGTAGCTTTAATTAGACTCATACTTGTCTTTTGAAGCAAAATCATCGAATTTAGAAAAGAGCCTTTTATTCTTATCCATATAAAAACATAAAAGAATCTTTGTGGTTACATTTGCTGAAGTGGCTTTGGCATTTTCTTTTCTGAGAAACTTCTGAGCTGCTGAATGCTGTTCATGTATTATGACAGTGATAGAAATAGTAAATTAGGAAGTGATATCTCTGGTGATATTACTTTGATAGGGAAGAAACAGCTTATTTTATTTATGTTCTATTTCACTGAGAAATTCTGCCCTGCTACCTTCTTTTATTCCCAAAATGGCAGGTGCCGGAGTGTTTTAGCCACATGTATCAACATTTTCTTTCTTGATCACAAGTATAAGGGTCTATTCTCCCTATTTGGCATCACTCTAGCCTGACACAGGTTGCCCTTTGCATCTTTGTGAGTGGTGGAGAACTTTGCATGGGGAAGAAGAGAGAAGGACCCTCTTCTCAGAGAGCTCAGCAGGGCAATTTGCCATGGCCCCACTTAACTGAATTTCTTTTTAATCTTCTGCGTTTCTTTCTGGCCTCTGTCTTCATAGCCCTCAGCTGGTAAATACTTGAGGAGTTGTTTTAATGTATGCTAGCCAGAGATATGTCAAGTTGCTCTCTAATTAATATATAGTAAATTCTGCGGGAAGAAACCGTTCCTCGGTGTGTTTGATGCAAGTTCACACAGAATTTTCAGTTCCCATGGGAGCTGCCCTGCTCTCTGCAGAGACATCTCGGCTGCGCTGCTCATTAGGTTCCCCTCCCTAATGCATGGCCAGGGAGAGGGAGCAGAAAGCTCCTTGCTGCAGTGAGAGGATGGGCAGAGCTGCCAGCTGGGGTCTCTCCTGGCTCAGGTTAGCTGTGTCAAATCCTGCAGCTGATCACAGAATCTGCTGGCACAGCTTGTGGGGTTTATGCTTTTATCCTGTTTTTCAGAGAAAGCTCCCTGGAATGCTGGTGTTGGGTCAGGCTTGGTGAGGGTGTGAAGGTCTCTGGCAGATGCAGGAGGTCCTGGTGCTTTCCTGGGTAGGGGAGCGGAGCTGGCTGACAAATGTGCAGTGGAACCTTGTACCAGACCTTGGGCCAGTCTGGAAAGAGGTTTTAATTTGAGCATAATTATTCAGTTTCAAGAAATCCAGAATGTTTGTTCCCAGTGTTTTAAAACCACACCTTCCCCCAAAGCAAAACCAAACGCTACCAAAGCGCTATCAGATGGAGACACTTTCCACACAATTTCCATTTCAGTGGGAAGTAATCTGTTCTTTTTTACTTTCTGTTGCTGCTGGCAGAAAAAGGGTTTGAATGAAGAATATGGAGCTCCCATAATGTGCAACCTGACTTGGATGTGTCTACACAAAATTAGAGAAGAACAGAATCAGGGAAGAGCATACTAAGCTGAATTTGTGAAGTAAATTCTTTGCCTCACCAGATGGGATCAGAGCTTTAAGGATCATGCTTGATGTGGCTTCATAAGTGAATTTCCTTGCACACCTCCTCATTAGCTGCCATCAGGTACTTAGGCAGGGTTCTCAATGGCCGTGGTGATTTCCTTTCCCTCCCCAGGTATTCTTCCAGTCACATTCCAGTCCACAGGCTTAATATCTTCATCATGTTTTATCTGTGGCCAAGTTTGGCAGCCAAACATTCGCTCTCACCTGCTTCTTCATTTGTTTCACGTGCACTCCTTTTGCAGAGTGAGTATCACTGGCATAAGCAGTGTCTGACATCACCGTGCCTGGGGTCTGTTTATTTATACCTTCATCACCTAGTAAGTATCTAAGACAAACAATATTGAACTGGAACTGGCACACGTACCTTTCATAACCTCTTCATTTTCTTTCAATGCCCCAGCCTTGGGCTGTATTTAACATGAAGCTCTGGGAACTGCATTCATAAACCAGGTACTCAGCTGTTGTAAGTTACTGTAGCTCCATTACAGTCACTGATACTGGGCTGATTTATAGTAGCTGACCTGTGCAGGAGCCAAGGAGAACACATATAAATGGCAGACATTCCAATAACTAAATTAAGCATGGGAAAATGCAGGCTAGCTCCTTGGAAAATTTTCCTAACCAGGTCTGTAAGTGCCTGGAACAGGTACCCAAGCAAACTGTTGGAAAGTTTGTCTTTTGTGTGTGTTGCAGTATGGCAGGATGGAGTGTTTGGAGAGCTAGGAACTACCCAGAAATATATTAACCAGATGCTGCACATGCCTGGGTAGAGCATAGTAATAAAATGACTTCACTGCTGAGAAAAGAGCTTGTACTGAAACCTGGCCAGTTTGTGGGTATTTCTGCCCTGAGTGACAGCATTTGCTGTGTGCACCTCTGGGTGCTGCTGGGCAGAGCTGATGACAGCATAAATACAAGATAAAACTTATCAAACCAGGTCTGGACAAGGACCTGGCTGGTTCAGCTCCCAGTGGCCAGAAGAACATATCTAGGCAGATACACAGACATTGTCCACATCCCCACCCACCCTCTGATGGTGTGCAGCTACATCAGATTAAGGCCATGCTTGTATTAAATAAGGTTGGATGGCTTTTTCATGAGATCTGAGAGTTAAGATATCTGCTTGCTCAGCCTCCCAGCCCACGCTGACACTGTGCTCCACCACTGCATTGTGGTGTTTTGTTCAGCTGTCTACGTGTTCCATGTCCAGGAGTGGTGGCAGCCCTCTGGCACATCACACAGCTTAGCTGTCATTCCCTGGTATGAGGTAGGGGCAAACTTGGTTTGTCCATCTCACACATCCTCAGTTGCAGTGTGTGCTGTTGTTTGAAATGAATACAAATTCAGAATTCACTCGTGCTGAACTCTGTATGTTGTATTCCAACATCACTCAAGTAGATGTTGCAGAAAATGGTGGGAGGATGCCTGAAGGTGATTCTTGCCTGGGCTCTGCCTCATGCCAGCAGCTATTGCTTCCATCAGGATCCTTGCCATAGTCACTACCTTGCTGCATGAAACCATTCAGTGTGGGATCTCTGCTCATGTGTCATCGTCCGTCCTGCCAGGAGGAATTTTGGTGCTGGAGATTTCTCATACTGGTTACTTGTGTATCTGAAGTGTGTCCCAGGAGCACTGCCATGTTCTCCCGCTGCTTCATTACAGCCTCCCAGGGTTTCTTGAAGGAGCACAACTTCTTCGGTGCCAGCACTAAACATCCACTTTTAGGAGGAGGACTTGAGGACTTGTTCAGCATTTTGGGGGGTTTCTTCAGCATTCCTCATTGAAATCCCTCAATCTGCTGATGCCTAGACATGGTGCAGAGCTCCTTCAAAGGTCTGAACCCACCAGGATTCAGCCTGGCAAGCAGCACGTGCATGCCCAGCCCCTCAGGCTGCTGTGTAATTAGTAAGTGATGCTGATCAGTAGCACCACACAGGGGTGTTCACCTGGCCTTGCTCCCCACCAGTGTGGGTTGTTCCAGGGGCACTCCCATTTTTCATTCCTTCTCTCAGCTGGGCAGCATGCAGGCAAGTTCTGGAATAACAAATGGTGAAAAAAGACTGGGCTTTTTGAGCTTTAGGAAGTAAGGCAGAGAATAAAACATGGCCCATTAACCTGCCAGAAAAGATACATGGAAGACATAGGAATGACTCCTAAACCACCCTGCTAGAACATGAGAAATTTTTTTTCCTAAACTGATTTCCTTATGAATTATTTTTTTACTGCAAAATAACTACCAAGAAAAGTATGTTTTAGTTATTCACAGTGACCTTTTAAACTTCCAAGAGTGCTGCATATTTTCTGAGGCCCCATGTAGGGCCTATTAATAATTATGCACTCCCACTGAGCTCCATTGATTAGTTTGGGTCCTATTTCACACTGTAAAATGAAAAAAAAAAAAAAGTCCCTAGTGTTTGTGTATGTTTTTTTCTTTTTATGTTCAGCTCTCCTCAGCTATAGATCAACTTTTGCTCTTAGCACAGGTTTTGGCCTATGTTGATGTGTTGCTTTGCTGTGGGCCCCAAAAATCAGGGAAAAGGCAAGACTGGATGGCAGAAAAAGGGGGAAAAGGTTTGACCTGTGATCCAGCAGCAACAGCAGAGTTCAGCTGGTGAGATAAGGGGCAATGTAAGTGACAAGACCATGCATTAGTATGCTACAGCCCTGCTCATGCCTACGCTTTCATTTCTGCTAGCAAACATTTCTTTGTGAATAAATCTACTTTCTTGGCAATGCTCTGTGAGTGCTTTAGTTTCATTAAAGACCCTGGAAACACCCCAGTGGTTCAGGCTGAGATATATAATACTGCTAACACAGATTTGTTTCATAACCCACAAACTATTAAAAATATTAGTGTCCTCTCGGGAGCTGCCTTTCAAGATTCCCTTTCTCTTTCTCACTTTCAGAGCTGGGCTAAGACAGCCAGGAATAATGCAAAGCAAGCTCAATTTATTCAGCTAAAAAAATAGATAACACTGTATTTTACTACTTCTGAGCGCTTTCTTCGTCTGAATGTTGCTTTGTGTTGCACTTCTTATCCAATGTAAACAGCCATAAAGAGAGTTGCTGAGACAACATGTGGACATTTCAAAAGGTAGACTTTACCCGTCCAAAGGGAGATGACATTTTGTTCGTAGTGAATTTAGTCTGGGACTTTGTAATGGGATATGTTGGTCCCTTCAAGACTGAGCAGGGAGCTCCAAATCCCTTCAGGACTGAACAGATCTGTGTACGTGTTAGGGGTCTTTATTCTACCCAGCTGACAAAGAAAGTAATAACTGAAAGAAAGGTTAATGGTCCCTGGAGGAAACTCAGGAGGTGAGTAGGTCCAACATCCAAGGTGAGGGCTTTGGGGTGTAGGGGAAAAGAGGTCACCTGGGAGCCACAGCCAGCAGGGCTGTGAGTCTAGGAGCAAGGACAGGAGGCTGGCTCCGAAACCCTCTGTTCTGTCAGCCAAGCTTGCGCAGGAAGATAGAGGTGTCAGCAGTTTCTCCTTGGTGGTGAGACCTTTACCAGCTTAAGTTTTACTGTCTGTGCCAGAGCTGTGTTGTGGTAAGGAATTGGAATGCTGATGGAGGCATTAAGAGGAAGGAAACTCCAGGAGGTACATCAGGGTTTGGTGTTGAGTTTTGCTAATGCATTTTTTGGGGTGTTTGTATGGACTTTGCCATTGGGCATCCAGGGAGGAGGTAAGCCAAGGAGGACAAGGAGCCCAGAGCTGTGGGGTGTGGGTGCAGCCTTGCTGTCCAGAGCATCTGACAGCATCTGAACTGCAGCACAGTCTGTTGGAGGTGGACAGAAAAGCCCATATTTCAAGAACTAACAGCCCAACAATTAACTTGGATGTTCAGTTAGGCACGGTGAAGATAAGCTGTCATCTGGCTCCTCAGAGAGTCAGAATTGGGTGGAAATTGTTTCAAAGAGCTCTTCTGACACAGCTTCTGCTATCAATGTCCATCACAATGGCACCAGGAGGTCTCACTGCCGTCAGAGCCCCCCAGCCTTCTGTCCCCATCTGGTTTCCTCTGACTGCTCACATACCACAGGCTACTTCTATCTAGTTAAGGTAGACTGGAGGCAGAGCAGGCTCTTTGTTTTACAGAAAAGGGATGAAGAACAAAGAGGAGCAATAACTTGCCCAAAGTCATGCAGAGAACCACAGACAGAACTGGGAGCTGTGATGTAGCTCTCTCTTTCATCCCAGTCAGCATCCTATCCACAAAATAATCTAGTTTAGTTCTGCTGAAAAAGCAAAATATTTAAATATATGCTTAAATCTACCTACTTTGCATAGCAGCCTGATTCATGTAAAAGTTTTTATATAAGATTGGCAAGTCAAAGCTTGAGACTTTTTTTTCTGGGTTGTTTGAAGAAAGTGTGAAGAAACTTCTGAACTGCCGAATCCAAATCTGAACCAAATTTTCCCTGCTTTGAACTCTGCTTATTGCAAACTGTAATAACATTCGTCCACATTTCACAGGGTATCCTTGCAGATGGGAGGAAATACAGTAGCACTGTTTGACACAGAAGAAATTAGATTTACGTGAAATTCCCTTTCCCTGTGTCCCTCACTTTATTTCCAACAGACCTACAGTTAACAATCAGCAGTGTTTCACTTTCAGACAGTGTGGTTTTCATTACAGAGGCTAAGGGAGTTTAAAATACTCTGGGAGCACACAGCATACATAACATCCTACCCTGCTCCTTTTGATTTCCCTTTGCGGCACTTGCGTTACAGATGCTGTGCAGAACATGTTAGAGGACAGTGCTTTCATTTGCCATCATTACAAGGAGGAAATATATTTAGAGACATCTGTTCAGGCTCTTTGATTTCAGTGGAATATATGACATCTTTGATGAAGAGTTGGTTTTGGTGCATGGTTGTGTCAAAGCCTGGCAGGTGTGCACATCGGGGGAATATGGCACCGAACAGGTCCCCAGCCTAATCGACAGGTGTGGACAGCACAGCTTCACTAGGAAGGGGAATTTCAGCTCTCACCTTGTCAGAGTTACCTTTCTCCAGTGGGAAGTTGAGCTCTGTGTTGTTTTCATGTGGGGTCAGCTCCAGAGAAAACTCAGTGTGGGGAGTGATCCCGAGCACTCAAGATTTCCCCATGCACGGCAGCACAGTGGTGCCTCCCCTTTGCCATTGGAAGTGTAGGCATCCTTCTCTTGCCACATTCAGAGCCTGAAATAAAGTAGAAAAGTGAAGCATGCTTTTCCTAGGAGCTAGGGTACTTTAGGAAGTGCTACTGAGACTGAGCTGAACAGAATTGTGGGCATTCTTCCAAAGAAATGGAAGAATTTTCAAAGACGATACTGGAGCTTTGGAGGAGCTGAGAGGGTTTTCAAGTATAATCCCTCTCTGCTGGCTTTTAGATCCATGCTTGGGTAAAATCTAGGAGCAGTTGTTTTTCTCATGGGGGCTTAGACATGTTCACACATTGGTTTATACCTTGTTTCCAGAACAGCTTCTTACATGATGCCAAGACTTGTAATGGTGAATCGCGTGGGGTTTCTGTGGCCATGAAGGGCTTCTTCTGACTCTGCCACCTGATCTTTAGGCTGTATTACGGTCAGCTGCTCTCAGCCTGATGGAAAAGGGCAAAAAGAAAGATCTTAGAGATAAAGTACTATATAAATGCAGTTAAAACATTTTTTTTTCATTTCTACAAAGTTTTAGTGTATATCTCTTCTAAAAGAATAAGTTATGTCTTCAAGAATTTCTGAAAATTCTGTAAATACAGGTTTGCATCTTTAATTACCACAGGCAGGAAATACTGGAAGCTTCATAATTCAGACTTTGCAGTGACCAGGGATGATCCAGCTCTTCATAAAGCTGTCTTTTAGTCTCTGAAGTGCTAATCTCATATATAGTTACTTATAAAAGCAGGGAAATCCTGAATTAAAATTTATAATCACATTAAACAGTTTCTGGAACAGTTCTTTATAAATAATAAATGGAATCCAACACATCAAAGTATATAAATAAATGTAATATATATATAAACAGATATATATAAAAGTATATGTATGTATATTTATGTGTGTATGTATGGAAATCAGCACCATTACAGCAAAGCAGTATGGGTTGCAGCATTCTCTGGAAAACCCTCATCAGCAGAATGCCAGGCTGAATTATGGATCAGGAAAGATCCCCAGTGTTCTCTGTGCTAAATGCTTTACAGTGGAGTGAGTTCATTGACTTTAGTGTCAATACCAGTGACATACTCGATACAGCTCATTTAAGAAATGCTATCAGAACTTTTCTGGTGATCAGCTGAGTGCTTGACAGTATAACTTGTTGGGGTTTTCTTTCTTTGACCAAATCTGTCTGTTTGCTGTGGATCGATATTGAACGCCCATTGGCCAAACCTAATATTGTCCATTCCAAGAGACTTTGGCCAGTAGCCAAAGGATTAGGGATTTTTCAACAATATTTTTCATTAGAAAAATCCCCTACTATTTTTCTGGGAAACTCTGGTACTTAGCTTCCCATGTATCTTCTCTTTGTCATCATTGTCAGAAACTTACTGGCATTTCTCACTGACATTTTTAGAAAAGAATATTTATATAGAAACAATGCAAATAAAAATTTGTCGGCAGAAACGGGTGACATTTACAGTATGATACAGCCCTGACGTGTTTATGCCACCAGTGGGAATTCTTCTTGTTTGATGACTGATTCTGTCATTCCTCCATCATCCAAGTAGACCCGTTCAACTCAATACAACTGCTTAACTAACATCCCCAGTCTCTCTCTGGTGAAACTCATGTCTGGGAAAGGAGGTGGAATGAATCCCAGTGTTTGGATAATGAGCAGTGGTGTTGACTGACTGCAATGTGATGAACCTCAGTCAGCATCTTGGTTAGAACAGCAAAGTTTGAGCTGCTGAGGTGCTATTTCGTATGTAACTAATTATGTCTTCCCATTCAGAGGAATAATTAATTCACAATCTCTATGGAATAGTGACATAGGGTGCTATGGGACATTGTTACTGCAGGGCTGTCAAAGTCCATCTCTATAGATTAAACTGCCCTTTATGCCAAGGATTAGCACAGGTCAATGAAGAAGTCAAGATCTAAAGGTGGGTGAGAAAAAAACTGTTGGTCCAAAACAATTCAGAAAAGGTCGAGTTGATGTTCTTTGGCAGGTGCTGAAGGTTGCAGAGCTTTATTTTCATGTTGCTTTCAGTAGAGAGAACTGCGTGTTCAGTCACAAATTTTCAGAGGAATTAGGTTTGCTGTTTTTGACTGGCATGTGTTCTGGGAAGAAAAAAGAGGAATAATTTGCAGGTGTCAAGGCAGTTAGGGCAGCCAGGTAGCCGACAGAAAGAAGTACCCCTTTCAAGCCAACTTCTAACAAACCCAACCGCTTGGTCTATAAAGCAACCCACAATTCCTAGTATGCTAAATTTTATAGCCCTTAGGAAAAAGAGAAACACAAACACAGGAAGGGAGGAATGCCACAGAAACTGTTTTTTTAGAAGGAGGTTGGGTTTCTCTTCCAGTGCAATGTTCTGTATATTTTTGGTTAGTTTTGACTCTTTTTCTTTTTTCTTCTCCTTGGGGTAAATGGCACATGTAGCTGGTTTTGTTTTCTACATGCCAGGTAGTAATTAAAATTAGCAATCTGGTAATCAGTATCTTGGCCTTGGGCACTAGAAACAGATGTACTAAATAATGCCAAAAGTTGTTTCAAACCAAAGGAGGCTGATGTGAGGAGCTGTGCTGAGGCAGCTCTGCTGAATTCAGTGCATCCAGTTGACTCATGTGGGAGGGGATGAAGCCAAACAATTCAGTCAGTTCTTGTCACCTGTCCCTGGCAGAAGGTAACAGGTTGTGTGAACTTTGTCATGACTTGGCCAGAAATCGTATGAGTAACACTTTCTGATTAAGGTCCTGTCCCTGTGATCTGTCCATGGAGATGAACCAAGCCACACACAGTGCAAGCCACCTTCTGCTGGTCAAGTCACCTTTCATTTAACTCTTCTGCAGTTCAGCAATGGGTGAGGAAGCGCTGAGGAGATTTTTTTTCCTTGGGAGAAAGTCTGATTGTCACTAGCTTCGCCTTACTGAGGAGAGTGGAGGAAGAAGTACAAGCCCCACCTTCCCATTCTGTTCAACATCTTCTCCTTTCTTGAAGAGGAAACGGGGTAGGGAATCAGCTCCAAAACTTCTTCAGCAACAGGAATTCACACTAGCCAGCCTCATACCTATATCACCCCTGGAGGAAAGCTTGCAAAGGGACCCAAATTTGATGGTCTCCCTGTATTTCTACTGCTGCTGGATTCATGCAGAGGCTCACAGCATGGGCTCAGTCTGCACAGGCAGTGATGGCTGTGGGGAAAACTGCTGTCACCCAGGGATGGCACTGTCCCTCCACCCCCTGTAGCACTGATGTCTTCCCCACTCCCTCCCCAGAAGCTCAGAGCTGCTCCAGCGAGGCTAGCCAGCACTAAAACCAAACTCTGCTTTTTCACTTCCTGTGTTCCAGTACATGAGAGTGGGCATTGGCTGTCAGGCAACTGTGGTCTCAGTGGGTTGTGTTTGTGGTGAGGCACTTGGGATTCCTGATTTCTAGTCCTGGATCTGCTCTTTGCTCAGTGTGTGGCCTTGGAAGACTCACTTAGCTCTGTAGCGCAGCAGTATTTCCGTCTGTTGGATGGGGAAGTGACACCTGCCAAGCTGCAGCTGGGATAAACAGTAGCATCCTGCTAAGGAGTAGAACCTCTTACACTAGCAGCTAAGAGGGAAGACACTAAAAGTGAATATCATGTGAATCCTGCAGCAGTTCTTTGAAAAGAAGATGTACCATCAAATGGCACCAGCCACTGAAAGTTCATACATTGACATATTTCTTTCAGGGCAGACATAGGGCTGGTCCAACTCATAGAAAAGAGTTACATAATACAGTGTTAGAATAAAGGGGATGAAGCTCCTTGGCTTCCCCTTCCTATCTCTGCTGTGCTCAGAGCTGTGCTCAGAAGTTAACCTGCTTGAGGGGCTCCGAACTCTGTCCAGAGCTGGTTCTGGTACTGGCGGTGTGCATCATGATGGTGAAGGACCCTTGGGTATTGGAGCTGCACATTGTAGTGTGGGGGGAAGATGTTATTGGAATCTGTCTGCTCCCTCACTCAGAAAATTCAGGAAAACTAAACTTTGTTGAGACAGCCTCTGAACATCCTGCTCAATCAGAGACATCATGATTTCCTTGAGATGATGAGAAGGGCTGCATATGTTGAGTTTTGTGCCTCATTTTCCCCAGCTGCAAAAGTGAAGGTATTTTTTTTTCATTGCTCTAATGAGAAGGGATTAATTACTGTAGCTTAGAGATTGCCTAAGCTACATCTCCAGAGTGAAGCCTCTTTCCCTCTGCATCACCACTACAAACCTATGTGTCCCTATTGTTTGGGCAGTCAAGGGCACCAGAAGTCCTGAATTCCTGCAGTGAGTAGCAGATGGTGCTGCTGTTCCCTGAAGAAGTGGACCAAGGGTTGAGGGATCCAGGTTCCTGTTGTGCTTGGCTCTCTCCATGCTCTGGCAGTTAGCTCAGCAGAATGCACCATCAGCTGTTGCAACAGGGGATCTTTGTAAGGTGTGAATGTATCAAGCTTAAAAGGTATATGGTAAAACAATACCACATGTTGAAATCACAATAGGAGTAAGTCTGTTTTGGCACAGTCTTCCACATGAAATCCCCTTTAAATTCAGTAACGTCACAGTCTCGGTCTCAGGGAACCTACAGCAATATATTCTGTGCCATAAATAAATCCACTTGGGGACTAATAAACTAAACTGTTGCTAATTTGTAATGTGCCACTTTTGCAGCAGTATCCAAAATTCATATGCACTAAGATTCCAGGGCTGGAAAGAATGAGGTGGCTTGTCCCTAACCACTGCTTAACTTTTTAAGTTACACTGGTGAGTCGGGTGCAGTTTGGCTTTTAGTGAGACCCCTGGGGAAGCAAGGCCATTTTAGCCTACAGTCTTAAAAAAAGGGCTGTTTAAATAAAAGCATACCTATAAAAAAAAAAAACAAAACAGGGAAATTATGTCTTTGTGACTGAAGCAGGAACACTTGTGCCATTCAGGGACGACTCTCACACTTCTGACTATCACCACTGATAAGCACGAGTGACTTTGCCTCAATGTACTTTACAAGCACAGGCTGACCCTTTCATTTCATGTCTCTCTGCTTGGGATTATTGCTCAGGTCATGGAGCCCTTTCTGTCTGGCTGTGAGCAAAGGGGAGGATGGCAGCCCAGCAGGTCAGGGTGGTACTTTCTGGGGTAGTGGATCACAGCTGGTTATTCTTTAGATAGAGGGAGTTCCATGTGTGTCTCCATCTCACTCTTTCAGTCTGTTGTGTCTTCTTATTGAGGCTGGGTTTAGGATTACGCTCAACTTCCAGACCAAAAGTAGTCCAGGAAACCCAGTGATGCTGCTTGTCCAGGGAAAATCTGTGAGAGCTGTCAGGAGACTGTTGTGAATTTTTTTCCCTTTTGTTGGCACCAAAGAAAGTGATGTTCTCTGTTTTGTCACACTTGAGAGTTGAAAAATCTGCTCTTTTAACTTTTTGGGCTCATATCAACATGAAAGCAAGTGTCAGAGGACTGGGATTTCTCTCAGGACACAACACCTTTTTTCTGACAGCTCTTTGGGTGGTTCATGACTAGGAAGGCATTCAAAGCAAACTCAGCTGACTATCCTGCTGTTATCGCAGAAGCATCAAGCTCCCATATAGCTTTGCCTCCTCCTTAAAAACCCTTTCTGCCCAGAACTGGCCCCATTCTCCCATTCTGTAGATAAAATGTAGCACCTCTCCCACTCAAGTGTCAGGATCTCCAAGGATGAATTTGATAGATCCTCCTACACAAGGAAAACCAAGAGTAAATGAATAATCAGATCATTAAGACTCTAATCTGAATGCTGTGAAAATAAAGATTTTCCAGTTCTGTCCTGAAGGATTTATGGCTTGTCATGGACTTCCTGTGTGCTTCTGGGTAAATAGGTCGCAGTATGTCTCTCTTCTGTGAGAAGGGACCCCAAGATCATGTTTTCAGCCTCATGTTGTTACCAGAAAGGTGTATGGGACAGCTGAAGTGGCAATGGGCTGGTTCCTGCAGATCATAATGAGTGCACTGAGCAGAGCCAGTGAAGCCCCTCAGGGCAGTATCAGACAGGCACTGAGAGAAACTCTGATAGTGAAGGTCATGTAAGCACCGTAGACAAACAAAGCTGACAGCCTGAGCTTCTGCAGTGTTGGTTTTGTTCTGTATCTTCACTAGATAAGAGCTTGTGCCCTGTTGCTGTGTCCTTGGTGCTGTGTGTCAGCCCTGAGATTCCACATCATTTGTACAGGGAGGGCATTGCAGCCTCCCCAAAGGCTGAAGGAGATCTCCAGGTGGGACAGTTCTCCAGTGTTAGCAATTTCTCCAATTCACAGTCGGTAAGTGAATAACTTGCATCTATCTGGAAAACCTTCTTGTATCTTCTATCATGATCAGACTTGATCTTCTCAGAGATGACCCACCAAATGAGGTGGTTCAGCAGATAAACCAGCAGAAGTCCTAATAGGAAGAAGTATTGTTGAGTGTTTATTGCAGGGTCAGGATCTCTCATATTAATCTTTCCTTCCTCATTGGCAACCCACCCAAAAGTAACATTTAGGAGTTCAGGTATATGGGACCTTTGGGAGCTCACTGAATTCCTGCCTGCCTGCAGAGCTTCCAGACAGGCTGCATGAATGTTCTTAAATGATGATTAAGTCTAGTTACCTCCCCATGCCATTGTGGCAGGCCAAGGGTTGGCATGTGGACAGCTATTTACACTTTATCTGACATCGAACTTACTGCATCACAGTAATTTCAACTGTGGTTTGCATGCTTAGCACAAGACTTTTACCCCATTCCTCCCCAAAATGCCTATAAATGACAGCAGGATTTAATGTAGTCCCAACATGAAAATAAATTTGGAGTTGTCCACATCAGCATTTAGTCTGGATTAGGAACTTGCTTTTGAAATATATCCCTCAGTGTTACCCCTGTTGCACCTTAGTGCTTATTGTGGATTCAAAAGACATTCAGTCCATGAGACCAGCATAGTACTAAGCCAAAATAAACCTCCTGAAATGTATGTAATGTTTATGTCAGGCCCTACCTCTCCCCTGATCCATTCCTGTCAGGCCACACTACTTGCCAATTTAGCCAATTCAGACTTTGATGTTTTTAGCATTTTCCCTCAACCCCCCCTCCATCTCACTCCTTACAAGAAGCCCTTTTCACTCAGTTTCACTGTAGTCCATGTGAATTGGTGCAACTCGCAGGGATGGGATTTACTCTCTTGATTAGAAGCTGGGAAGTTGGACTGTAAGCTATGGAAAATTGTCACTGTTTACTCTTTTGGCTGTTTTTAGCTGACCTAGGCTGACTTGTACCAGCTAAGTCTATTGTAATTTCATTAGCTGTATTTTTGTGTTCACTCCTGTTTATCTATCAGTATGTTTTGTCCTAACAGCATTATTGTAAGGCCAAGGGATTATATTATCCAGGCTGTCTGAATTCATCACATCTTGCAATGCTTTTAATTCCTTCCTCATTAGTAAAGGATCATGAGTGATTAGCTAGAATGTGGTTGCCATGGCCAAATAAAGAGTTCTTTCTCTGACATTATTTGTTACACTGAGTGGTGGTAGAGCTTTCTCCTTTCTCTTCCCTCTCCCTCTCCCTTTCCCTTTCCCCTCCCCTTCCCCATCCTCTTCTCCTTCCCCTTCATTTTCCCTTTCCTCCCTTTCCATTTTTTACTTTCCCCCTCCTTACTTGCCTTTTCTTCCCTTTTCTTTCCTTTTGTTTCTTTTCCCCCCAGCCCTGCTGCCTGGTCCTTGCTGGGCTGAAAAGTCACAGAAGCTGTTTTCTGTCAATTTGTTGATATCTTCTTTCCCTCCTAGCCTGGCACAGAACCTGCTTGTGTTAGTTTTCCTTTGAGGAATACATGTGCACTTCAGCATGAGGTCTGACAACCTTGACCCTCCAGGCATGACTAATTCCCATTTACAAGACCACTACAAAACCCATCAGATCAGAAGTGTCAGGGAGTCAGGAAAAGCCCGGTGTGTAGGGCTGGCTGGAGCTGCTCTCCCTGTGCTGCATGACCAGCCCTCAGTCAGCCGGGCTTGGCTGGGATGAGGTCAAGGAAAAGTGGTGCTTGGAAAGAGCAGGAGGTAAAGGGAGCAAAGAAGGGTTTTGGAAGCAGCCAGGGATGGATTAATTCTGCCCTGCTCATGGCCAGACACCGTGGCTCTGGAGACAGCCAGAGTTAACCAGTGATGTAGATTGAAACTCAAGGAGTTCGAGACGTCTCCTGGTGTTTGAAAGCCTGGGGTGGAGACTTCTCTGGGGTTGAGTTTGAAAGTAGGAAAAGAGCAGCACAAAGCTGACAACAAGTTTTTTGGAAGTTGCCTTCAAAGTTTCGTCTTTATACTATTTGGGAGTGGTGGTAGTCGTAATCCCAGCTGGCTGTGGGGTTTTTGTGGGTCAGGGGTTTTGTAGTGCCTTTTATATGAGCATGTCATGATTGAGAAACAAGGTGAGTAGAGTGTCCCAAAGATGTCTCTGGGGTTTTATCCAAACAGCTTCTTCTCAACCAACTCTTGATGATTTCAGCTCTCTCTGAGGCCAGCTCTGAGTGCTCCTCAAAAATCCCACCCAAAGAGACAGAAATGTCTGACGGCCTGTTCGTCACTCTCTTGACCCCCTCAGTCATAGCCCCAAAACCAGCACAGAAGAGGAATAAAAGCTTTCACAGAAGTGAGCTCAGAAAGAATGGGAGCTCTCCAAGAACAAAACCTCAGGAGCCAGGAGGCATCCTTGCATCACTAAAATGAGGTTTTTATTTAGTTGTCCAAAGGAAGACAGAAAAAAGAATCAGAGAGAAAAACAGTGTCTAAGGGGAATAAACCCAGGAGAGAAGGCCATACTGAAAAGAAATGAAGGCTCTCTGTTTCTGTTGTGAGCCCCAGAGCCTCCGGCTCAGCCTTTTACTGAGATTCCAGTGTTGTTTCTTGGTTTGGGTTTAGGGTTTGGATTTTTATTTTCCATCTCAATGTACTTACTCAGAAGTAATAATTAATTTAGATCATAGTCATGGAATGGCTCATTTACAGTTAGATCTGACAGTAAGCCTGTGATAAATGGACTTCAATTGAAATGCCAGTGGTTGGGAGAGCAACAGGCAGTAGCTGCCACTTGAATCCTACACCATCCACATGTTCCAATTGCAGGGAACTTAATTTAATGTAGAAGATTTAGTGGGGGTTTAGTCTGGCCTCAGAACCTACATTTAAGAACCCTCACTAAGGAGAAAGGAAAGATGTCTAGGTAAACATGATTGAAGGAAATGCCTCCAACACCCATTAAGAAACTGTTAAAATTAGTTCCTATTTTGTCCCTTCAGTTGATCTTTGTAGTATATAGCAAAGAAGGTAAGAGCCCCTTATTTCATGTTGTAATCAGTTGAGTGGTGGAGCTTGGTACAAATCCATGAGTTTGAAAGAGTTACTACTACTGAATTATACCAGTGAAAACCCAAAAAAATATCACCTGTAAATGACTGCTGGAAAGGCAAATGTTTGAAAACCTCAAGGATACCAAGCTCTTATTTGCACATTTCAATTTCAACCAAGCTAGTGTTGGTCTGAGGTGAGTTTTACTGACAGGAAGCTGCTCCAGTGAAGCAGGTTTCGATTGTCCTTGCTGACAGCAAAGTGGAGATGTGTCTCTGAGCAGTGGGCTCTGCTGAAATGTGGGTGGTGGCATTTCTTGAGCCTCTTCAAGGAAATGCTGCTCAGTTTTATGTGCCAAGTCCTTACAATGCTCATCTGACCTTGTCATAATCTTGTCATAAAAGGGTTGGGTTGTACTGCACCACTGACCTGGAGGGGCACAGCATTGTTCCCTGGCTGAGTGTCTAGTTCAGAACAGAAATTGCCAAGTGCACTATTATGAATCTGTCATTGTTATGAGTTAGTATATTAATCAACACAGTGATGATACTGGGCAGCAAATTATCTAGAATGTAAGACTCAGTGATTTAGTGCTTGTTAAACCAGCTGCTGGAGGAGGATGAACCTGAGCATGGCCTGCTGGAGGACTTCTTAGGCCTGGCATGGCCATTTCCTATTGAGTAAACATACTTTATACTGTTAGCCTTTTTTAATTCAAGCCATGTAAGTCTTTTGGGTGGTAGAGGGGAATCCACCAACTGTAGATCTGTTAGAGAAAATAAATAGACTGTCATCTGTTGCAGCACTGTCACATTGCTTTCCATTTAAAACTGGAAAGAGGCTAAAGACAGTTTATTCCTGTTATTTTCCCTTGATTTGTTTCTTTCTTGCCTTGCATGTGTGGGTGGGTTAATGTTTTTGTCTTGCTTTATTTTGCAGTTTTTTATGACCCACATTCTGATGTGCTGCAGCTCACAGGCTGTGAGGCTGGAGCAATGTTTTAATTTCTGCTTGTAATTCAAACAGGTAGTAAGTGGGTAGGTTATAATTTAGGGAGTAGCTGGAAGATAGTGAAACTATATGTTTGAGAAATTTAAAAAATGTCCACTGACTACAGTTCCTATGTAGGAGGAGATGTACTTCCCATCCCTCTCCTCCTCTCATTTCCAAATAGTTTTTCAGAGCAGCTTAGACTAAAGCTTTGCTGAACTGAAAGTGCCACAGCCTGGGATGATAATAAAAAAGGATGCGTGCTGTTATAAACACTCAATTATTTTCCTTCTTTCTTGTGGAGTTGTTATTAAGCCAGGAGGTTCAGAAGTTCAAAAATATAAAGGAATAATTTGTACAAGAAAAGAAAGGAGTCTATTTCACAAGCTATTGATGCTTCCACTGGGAATTAGCAGTAGCTGTTAGAGTAGCTGGGGTCATACAGAGCGACCATGCATTCTGCTCCCACTTAGGAAACCCCTAATTTTTAACTTTTTCACAGCCACAAGCTTACGTTTCTGGCAATGAAAAGTGGGGAGAATATTTGAGGAGCTCTTATTAAAAAAATAAACTTCAAATGATGATTGACTCCCCTTTTATGTCTCTAGAATGGGGCCCATAAATCTCAACAGTTTTCTCTTCAATGGCTAGTTGTTCTTTTTGGTTGGTGACAACTTTTATTTTAAGCAAGCTCAGTGCTTAAATTAACCCTTGTGTTGACTCAAGCCTCCCTGTTTGTCTTTGTTTTGCCTCCTACAGATGGAGAAAAACTTAGCATATGGTAACAGATCCATTCCCATTTCATGCTTGACATGAAATGTGCTCCTCAGTGAGTCCCTGGGAAAGAGAGCATCCAGACTTCAGGAGATTTGCTTCCAAAGAAAGCACTGAGCTCACAGTTACTGAGAGTCCCCTCTCAGTCTTGACACTGGACTTCTGACAGGCAGATGAGCACTGAGGGTTTAATTTATTTAAGCACAAATATTCAGATTCACATGGAGGCACTCCGGCTTCCAGTCCCACGCAGTATGGATGGGTTCTGGCACTTCTCCTTTGTCATTCTTTTAATAGCAACTATAGGGACACGGCTGTCCAGTGCTCCCTGGATCTTCCCTGTGTTTAGAATGAAAGCCAACCTTTGCTACCTAGGAAGGAAACAGGATTCATAGGAGTCTCAGGCAGCATCAGCCACTGGGCTTGACAGAAGACACAACTGAAGGATGGTTTGGTGAGGGCCCCGTGATGTCCATCAGCCTCCAAGTTTCCCTCACAGGTATGCAGGCCCTGGGAGCCAGGACCATGTATATCCCAGTGCCTGCCTGTGTGTGGCCAGCCAAATTTGGAAGCTCTATCTTATATCTTTCTGTCAGTGACCTGTTATACAGTCCTGGGGCCTAATGCTTGTGTCAACAGGAGGTTAGGTTTCATGGCATCCTGAGCAAAGCAGGAATGTCCTGGCTTATATTTGTCTCCCCAGGAGAGGAAGAGGGTGGGAGAAAAGCATTCAGCAGCTACTGGGCAATCTTCTGCCATCTCTTGACAGGTAGTGATATAAATCAGAGCCTTGAGTGGGCTCTGCTTAGATCCCTATCAGCCATGATTAATTCAGTGCTATAGGTGGAAGGATAAACGTGGCTTCCTGTAATCTTAATTGTTTCCACCAGCCTTTGAACTGATGCATCCATCTGGTAGCATTTAGTTGTGAATACAAAGGGTCAAACTTTGCCCAAGACTGCAAAGTAGGCAGCAGGCCCAGTTCTGAAGAATGCCAGTGCCAGCTAGGAGTCGGTCTCTTGGTCAGGCAGTGTAACAAAGGCAAGGGCACTTAAGTCAGTCCTCTGTAGTTGGCTTGCAGTATCATCTGGAAACTTTCAGGTGCCAGAGCATCTAAATTTATTAGAGACGAGGCTGGCAAAAGAGCCTTAAGATGTCTAGGGCTGGGCTGGAGCCTTCATTCCGTGCTACAGCACATCTGCTCTGCCATTCCCAATGCTCTTATGAAAAGTCCAAATAGAAGACAATGGGATTGCTTTTCTTGAGCAACTTCCATTGTAATTGAAAGGGATTCTGTGGATCTTTTCAGATCCTACTATCTTCTTGCATCAGGAATCCTTCCCCTCCTCTCAAGACTTTAATGGCTCTAGTCTGTAATCTTTGCAAGTCACTGGCTCGTACACTCATCCATCTACCTTCAGAGCTCTGCACGAGGCTTGGCTTCACTCTGACATGCTTGTGTACAAAGCATTCCCATGATAATAGCTTGAAAAATGCCATGCTGGTTTTGTTCCCTCTTTAGCGTCGAGGTGTACCTGTGGGAAATTCTGAAAAGGGCAACAGTCTGGCTGTGTTTGGTGGAGGGGGCGTGTTTTGAAAGCAGAAAGATTGTTGGCAAATGCAGTCTGCAAGGAACAGAACCAGCTTATTTCAGCTGACAGCTCTGGAGAAAACCAGCATTGCTAAGTTTCAAGTTAGTGTGGATAAGACACTAATAAGAAAATGTAGGGCTAACAATTCAGAGGGAATAGTTTATTGCTTTTTGGTTAATCCCTTTTCAGTTTCTATCAGCATAGAAAGAGCAGAGCTCGCGGTCATTTGTGCCCAAAGCAAAATGTGATGAAAACAGGCAAACTAAAGTGCAATTTAGCTTCCTAAAAGCAAAGAGGAGAGGTCACCCCATCAGAAAAAAAGTCAGAATTTGCAATTTAAACAAGACTCCACAAGTCTTTGTTTTAGTAGTTCTTGTATCCTAATGCTTTGAATCCAATAAGTTCTACTTACCAGAGCTCAATAAAGCCATGTTTCCTGAGCAACTTCTTTTGCAATCTGTTCCATTTTTGCCTCTCTTTATAAACTCTCTGACATTTTTCTCAGATGTGTTCATTGTGCCTTCACTGAATAATTCCAGAGCTTCACCTCATCTCTAAATGGTCCAGAACATTTGCTACTCAAAATCCAAGCTAAGTTTCTTAGAATTTTATAGTTATGTTTTAAATTTGAGGAACAATTAAATGGAAAGCATAGCTGCCTGTGCACAAAATATAAACACAGTGCAAAATTCCCTGCCAAGTGTATTAGTAAAGGATGGCTGGGGCAAGTTAATCTGATCAACTCTCATCTGCAAGGAAATTGGCCTATAAAGCCACCTGACCCTACTCCCCATCCTGCCTGGTTTATGGAAGGTAAAAAGACCCGGACCAGGGAAGAAATGCAAATCAGATATTATCTTCAAAATGAGCTGATCCCCCACAAGTTTTGGAGGATGTCATTTCCTACCCTCTGCACCATCCCCATCTCCTTTGGGACTTGTGGGCAGGATTTCAATGGGTGTCAATCATCAGGACAATGCTAAATTACACCATATGAGCCTCCTTGTACTGGTTGGAGTCAATACTAGTGACATACTGTAGGAAGTGAAGTCAAACCTGGAAGCAATCCTCTGTGCTGTGCTCAGTACCCACACCACTGCTTTGGAATTTCTCCTTGGACATCTTCCCTTCTGTCCTGAGGTAGAATAGTGGAATGAAGCCTCTGAGCTCCAGCCCCACTGTCATGATTGTGCAAAAGACTGTTATCCATCCATATTATTCCAGGGCAAGAGCAAAGACATTTGCTTTTGGGAATTGCTTTTTCTCCCTTTGAGGTCGTTAGGACTTGTCTGAGCTGTGTCCTCCTGTTCAATGCCTTCAGTGGCTGTAGGATTTCTGGGAATCTTCCTGGTGAAGCGCAGCTGGAGAGGGAAAAACCTGCTGGACATTTATGGAGTGTTTCAGGGGTTGGCAGCATGTAATTGCTTAGTTGTGGGTGTGTTTACAGAGCATCAGCATTAAACAGGCAAGGAAAAAAAGGAGCGGGGGAAAGAAGGAGTTTATTTGGCTCAAATTCTGAGAGTGCATGTGAGGAGCGAAGAGATACAGCTAAAGGGGCAGAAGGTGAACCTGAGGCAGATCTCTATCAGGTATTCTCTCTGCTGCTTATGTGCGTAGACCAGAATGGTGCCTGAAAACAGTATTAATTACTCTTTTTGCTATTTTTTTATGTGAGGAAATATCCCACCTTCAGTAATATATGAAGCTGCGCAAAGAATATTCTTCTACGTCCTTTCTTAGTTGGAAGAAAAAATAAAATGAAAGCATTTCTTAAATGAAGTGCTTTCTTCAGAATTTTCAATTCAAAGAAATATTTTGCAGCAGCATCTGGTTCCTGGCTCTAGCCAGGAGATGAAGAATCTGAGAACACTCTCCCTGGTTCTTTAGCAGCATATTCTCACTGGTAGCTGATTTCATAGGTGTTCTCTGACTGGAGTGGAGACTGTTTAGGCTAGGCTTAAAAAAACCTTTAAGCAAAAAGATCTTTTAGTTCCAATGATAATAAAAATATAATTATAGTTATCTTTCAAGAGACAGCTATAACCTCCCATAATTCGTAAACAGGAGCATTAGATTGAGGGAACCAATATATAGTAGAAAATAAAGTGTCTGAATTTATCATTCTGACTTTGAAAGCTAACAGAGAAGTTTGTTGCAAATAATTAATTTTATAATTTTATTCGGGCTTGGCAACTTGACTGTGAATAGATTGCGGTTTCCTTGAAGCTATTTGTTAGCTGAATTTATTTGCTGAATAATTGATGTAAATATCTCAGTGAATAGTAAGTAATTATTCTTGGCCTCTGCTTAATTTGAAGGCAAGTGCTTGGCTGCAAGTAGATGATTATTAGAAATTTGAGCTGCTGTGATTTGATGGGTAGGTCACCTTCTTTCCCTTGCTAACTGAATTTGGAGTCATTTTTATGTAGACTGTACCAGGGCTGCAACACTCTGGAGGGGAGCACCAGTTTCAGCCATTTTCATGGTTTGATGCAGCAAAATGCATCTGGGGAGAGCTCTGGGAGAGGGAGGCAGCATGAGGGGTGAGCAGTGCACTGCCCATCACCTGTGCTTTACAAGGTCTGCACTGGAACCCTGACCCTTAGGATATAACCGTGGATTCCCAGGAGGAAAGAGGGGCTGTCCTGGTAAGGCCACCCAGAACAGCTGGCTCAGATGGGGTCCCATCATCTGTCCTGGTTAAGGGCATAGGTTTGCTCCAGGTGGGGAAGACCCAAAGAGAGCAGCTGCCAGATCAAGCTCTGTGTTTCTTAAGAGACATGGGGTACTCCATGCCTGGTCACTACGTACCCCAATGGCAGAAACATCTTGCATAAGAAAATTATTTCATATCGAGATAATGCTAAGCTAAAGGAAAAAACAAAGTTCAAAACAAGTGCTTCTCCCTGATGAGTTCAGCTCCCTGCTTCCTCTTGAAGTTTTCCTTATGCTGTTTTAAATTGTAATTTCTAATTTTTTTCCCCTTTCCCTGCTGGACCTCATGAAGATTCAGCCTCCTTCAGGCTTAGGAAACATTCCCTTTTCTACAGGTGTTAACTCAGTGGTGCTCAGGTGGAGACTAGAAAGCTGAGACAGTTGTTGCCCCAAAGTATTTGTCCTTGGCCAGAAGTTGCAGCTCCATCTGGTTCCCTGAAAAGTGCTCCCCTTCCTGATGGGCTGTGATTTACTCTCCAGGATAGACACATATTGAAATTGGCACCTGCTTGTGCTGATAACCAGGGCTGGGAGTTGGAAATTCAGGACAGAGAGATCTGTGTCCCCTCCAGCCATTCCTGCTGCAGGAGCAGTTTGGAAAAGGGCCGTGCTGGCATCGCGAGGTGTTAAGCTGGGATGGCTGAAGGAGTTAATCTGCTGCCTCACTGTAATATAATAGAAAGAAAAACATGCCTGTGGGGCTAGTCCATTTTACTATGTAGCTTCAGCTGGTAATTAAAAAGCAACAGTTCAAAATTAAGCAGTAATATGAATAAACCCCAAATTAAATATACCCAGGACAGGTTGCATTTTTCAGTGGGTGGATGCTTAGCATATCATGAAAGTAGACTTTAAAAAAAAAATGTCTCAGGCTGGGTGTCTAAAGCTGGGAGTTCCCCAAACCACCCAAAATCTTTGCTTTTCTCTATGAGGGTGCCCCTTTCATTGCAGCTCACTCGTCACTGGGGCCAACTGGTCCGCTCCACTCAGGGCATGTTCCCACATTCCTTCTGTTACAGTGGAGACAAAAAAAGAAAAATCGAAACCCCAGAAGGGCCCAGTAACAATTTTACGTGTGAGCCAAGTGCAAACATGGTTTCAGGTTCTTGGGAAGGATTTCATGTGCCCCCTCTGAAGGTGAAGGGACAATGTGCCCATTTAAGGTGGAGAAAAGTGATCGTGGGCGCTGCCCTCTGGGCGTCCTGCCAGGCTTCCATTTGGGAGTGAAATAGCTGAGCAAAGCAGCAGGCTGAGAGCTCCTCTCTGCGTAGAGCAGGCAGATGGCTGCTCTTCAGAAGAGTGGTGCAACCAAGGCACAGGGATAATTTTGAGGTGAAGGCATGGGGAGCAGGGAGGTGGGTGGGAAGGAGTGATAGGAGAAGAGGTATTTTCATCCACAAGGTCCCCAAATGGCAGATTTCCAGAAGATGGGAAGTGTTGTCTGAGAAAAGTTCATGCTCTGCTCATCTCATTTCTTACATGCTTTCCCAAAGTATCTGCTACCAGACACTTTTGGGGATGTTGGGCTTATCTGAGCTGACTGTTCTTGTTTCAATAACACCTTTGAGCAACGTGCTGCAGACGCTGCGGCACCTCTGCTGGAACACCGCTCTTCTCCAGAAACCTCTTCACAAACTTCCAGTGCCCACAGAGCTCTTGTGTTGTGTGGGGCGGGGTTCCCTGACACTGAGACAGCATTTGGGCTCTCTGAATACAGGGGGTTTGCTCTTGACTACTTAGTGGTGAGATACCCCCAGAACAGGAATGACAAAGTGGAGCTGGAGTCCAAGCAAGGCTTGCTGGGGTGGTGGCACAGGGGGAAATGGTGGGGCCCCAGAGGTGTGCAGGAGCCAGGCTGGCAGCCAGCCCAGGGCAGCACCAGATGGGCAGCACCAGATAGGCAGCAGGGCCCTGTCCAGGTTGTCCCACTGAACACTGCCTGCTTTGTCTTGGTGAGAAATGTCCCTGCCTTCTTCTGTGCCTGTGGGTTTCACATGATGCAGGGCTGCTGCTTTAAACATCCAGTGTCACACAGTCCATCTCCTTTCTCTTTGTGGAGTTGGGTCCATTCACACCAACTGAGCACTCCAGCCTTTTGCTGGTATCATTCTGATACCTTTTATGGGTTGTTTAAAATCAAATCCAGTTGCCAGCTACATGGTCCTGGAAGACCTGTTACTGCTTTGCCACAAATTAACAGGAAGGGTGTAAAGAAAGAAACTGAAGCAATTTACACCATCATGTCTGACTTGATTAAAACAAATACGAGATTTTTAGGCTACCAGTCAGCATTTTGTTGTCTACCATGTCCTTTCTTTAAGTCACATAACTGAATAGCTGAGGTGAGTTCTAGGAAGGAGGAATACACTTTAGAACCACTCTGAGTTCAACCATCCTTCAAGAAGGAAGAGTGTTCTCGCATGCCAGAAGTATGAGCTGATCTTACTGAGTGCTTACTTTTTTGTTTACAAGACCTGAGACTCCAGTGCAGAAGTCTAAACAGTGACACTTGGACCTGCAAGCCATCACTGCTGGGCAGGGTGTTGGTTACTGGAACTGGTTGCACTTCATTGTAAAACCACTTGCAGAACTAGACTGCTCAGAGTGTAACTCATTCAGTGAAAATATTTAATCTTTTAGATAGGTTTACTCATCAAAGTTAATCTGCTGAGTTTAGCACAGCTGAGAAATAAGACCGATGCAGAAGTACTGGATGCAAGTAAATCCTGCATACAAAATCCACAAAAGTCCTTCATTTATATTGCAGATTTAACAGAAGTAATTCTGTCCCTTCCAGAGTTTCAGTTCAGATTAAAATGCAAATCTGTCTTCCCGTTGTTTCTTAATTTATTTCCTAAGCTTGAATGTGGGCATTGACCAAAGCAGAGTTATCCCACAGAGCTGCTGCTCACTCACACTGTGACTGGTTGGACATCAAGCTGAGTTACTGGCAAAAGAGACGCTGCTGATGATATGGTGAGGGCATTGAAACATCCTTTCATCAGTGTAGTGGTTCACAAAAAGGGAAAAGGATGGAAATTCCATATCAAAGTTTTGTCCCTTATCCCTTCTTCTATGTTAATCTGGACTCTAAGTACCTTTAGCAAGGAACTGAGGTCACTGCCACTAGAAGAAAAGTTTTCAGATTTTACCCTCATTCAAATACTGCATTTGCTGCAGCTGCTGCTGACTTCAGGTTACATACTTAAGACCTTTATTTGGGTTTTATTGACCTATTTAGAGTGGGTGTGGTATTTATAGTGTATTTTAGTATAAGTTCTAAAAGTGCTTTCAGGACAGAAATTACCTCCATGTCTTTGTTCTCTTAATGACCTTGTACAAGAGAAGACATGCATCTAAGAGCCCAAACTGTTGCTGTCTTGCCTGTTCTATCACATAACCCACCAAACCCCCAAAGTGCTGCTCTCCGGGGTCTCACTGAACCCTGTGCCTGCCCCAGCCCTGCTGAAGCCAGAGCTTGAAGCAGAAGCCCAGGGAATGTCATCAACCAGGAGACTCCTTTTCTGGCTTGGGGAACTTAAGTCTGAGAGAATGGGGTTCTCATGCACTCTGCAGTGTTTGATGTCTAGAAATTTTCTGTTGGTTTTTTATTCAATCAAAACACAGGAAAAATAAAATAAAAAACAAAATTAATTTTGCCTGGGCAAGTTTATTATGGGATCCCTACATAAGGAGAAAAGTCAGGAGGCTAAAGTCAAGCTGTTGGAGTCAACTTCAGCTGGAGCTTTGGGCATATAGGGTTGAAAACTGGGGCCTGAACATCCCTGCAGCTTTCCTAGCATCAAGAAAACCAACCTTAGTCCAGTGGCTGGACATCAGTAGCATGTCTGCTCTGCCCTGGGCCATACTCGTGTGTCACTGTCGTGGCTGAGCCCTAGGATGGGTGGTGGTTTGGGGTTTCTCCAGGCACCTCAGTCAGATTCAAACTGGTTTATTAAACTGGTTAATTGGCAGTTTGAAAGGGAGAGGGAAAGCAAGGTCCCTAGGTCTCCCTGGTCAGTGCCAAGCCGCAGACTGTTAACTACTCCTGCCTTTCAGAAGCAATAACTGCGGATTTGGGGAACATATGGAACTAACTAGCCGAAAGGCTTTTATGAGCAGCTTTAACAGGGAGCACGGTTTGTGAGTAGAAATTCCAGTGGATGAGTTAATAGTTTCACTTTCCTTAGCTGTCCCTTTATAGGAAAAACAACAACAAAGCCGGGCACGTTCCTCCCACAGCCCCAGCTGTACAATGTGCCAATGCATCCAGGGTTTCGTTTGGACACTGGGGGAGTCCTTTAGTAGGTCCCCCAGGACCTGTTTTTCCAGAGCTATTTCCTGATGCTGACCTCATTAGGTGAGTTTCACAGCTCACTAATTCCTAGCAATAGCACAAGAGATTCAAGGAAAGGGGAAACCCGTCTTCTGGAAACCAATGGAACTGAACAGATTTGGGCAAGCACTTTTATTGCTTTTCATTAATCTGGAAAATCAGGGACTTGCATTTTTCTTTCTTATATTTTTTTTTCCCAAGTAACTATTTTGACCTGAAACTGTATATTTGATTTTCTGTTTGACCACAGATTAGGATAACTAAGAAAGGAGAACCCCTGCAGAACTGTATATCTCAATATTTATGTTGCAGTTTGTTTTGAACCAAGTAGGAGACTGGGTATTTCTTTTCAGGAATTGCAGTCTTGGCACTGACAGGATATAGTCACTCAAACACTTCCAGTAATGCTTATTTAGTGTTTGCATTGTGGTGGCACGTGTCCAAAAGAGAGAGCAAAGGAAAACAATAAGTTGCCTGCTCAAAAGCTGACATCATAGTGTGAAATTTAAGTACTTGTTTTTGTGGTATTGTTATTAATCATGGGTCTGTGCAGGGGTCATCCTGTAATTCCAGCTACTGGAGTCCTGTGAATACAAAGCTTGGCCTGAGAGTTTTCCTAGGGTTGCCTTGCATCTTCAAGTCTCCTGTATAGCAAACACACCAGAAGAACACAGTTCCAGTTTATCTTAAGCTTAACAAGAAATGTGTTTCTTGTGTTGTAATTCCTGAATTTGTTGTCTGTTTTATTAGCAATATATTTCATAGGAAGGTTTGGGACCACTCAAGCATTTTATCTGTGAATAAGGTTTCCGTGTCTTATTTTACAGCTGCTTATTAGATATTCCCACAAAGCTTTTCTTTTTTTTCCATTGTGGCATTATTTGGGGCTTTATTTAGAAAAATTGAAGAGATGGACCTGGCAACCTTTCCACTTGGTTCCACATGTGGATAGGTCCACCTGTTCACTGCTGACGTAACCAGGAATGATGATGTATTTGATGAGGGTTAGCTTGGGTTTTGTTTTCTGGGCCTTCTTATGCTCTCCAGCTAGAGACAAATGTCCAGAACATGGATAAGACGAAATCTCTCTGGCACAGAGGCTGTGATTTCTCCTCCTTAGCTATCACATGCAGCACTAGCATGGTGCTGTGGAGCTTTCAAATGCCCAGTTTGAAGCTGCTGGCCTGGCACATTAAAACACGGTATGTGAATGGTTGTGGGAGTACCTTGGAACAAATGGCATTTTCATCTAGCTTTTCTCCCAAGTTCAATGAAGAAAATTATTTCTGCTGGAAAGGCTGGAGTATTCCTAAACCCAGTCCAAATACACATTTAATCACTTTTCCCTCTTTAAAAAGGTGGCAGTGGTTCTCTAGATCTGTTTCTGTAGATTAGATGTACTTCCCTAAAAACCAACTCTCATTAAATTATCACATAAAATCAAACCTCCAACCTCACCAATGTGTTTGCAGAACAGTATTCAAACTGTCCCAAGGACAACTGCTGATACCAACACTTCCGGGCAGTGCCAACCTCAAGACCTTAGGACACACTGCAGTTGTGCTGCTTGCTTTATGTGTGGTTTGGAGGTTTTATAATCCTTTATCTTTGTGAAGGTGAAAGTTAAGCACTATAAACATTCAAGTTGATTTATATGGGAGGTTTGCTTTTGTAACCCATTCCTTCTGTTCTTGTGACTCCTGGCTCTGCAATCCAGAAGCACAGAGGGGGGAATACTGTGTGAGTGTCAAGGTGATCAGTAAAGCTGTTAGTGAAGGTCTTCACTGGTCCAGCCCCTTTTTCTTGAGAGGTCCAAAGGCTGTGCAAAACAATTCTAAAAATGTCTGTACCAGGGTCCCTGGGACTGTATAAGACTAGTGGGACCCACTCCCACTGACAGTAAAACAGGACTGCCCTGAGGGCTGAACTGGTGTCTCCAAATAAAATCTCTGTGTTGGGGGAATGACACCACCCAGATTAAAAGGTTGGTCAGTCACAAGTGATGAACAGACAGAGACAGACATGCAAAAATGTCTTCAAAGCACACCAGGGTGAGGACCATAAATTGTGTGAATAAGAATGCACTTCCCAAGAGCCAAAGTCATAACTTCCCATTGCTTCCCAGAACAAATCCTGTCTGCTCTGTTTATTAGGTGGGACTGTGTATAGGCAGTCACTCTAAGTGTGTTTATTTTGAACTCATCAGTTGTTCAGTAATCTCAGGCAGCTCTGGGAGATTTAACTCAGATAGAGGATTAGGCTGGGGGTTGTGGGGTCAGTGATATTAAGATAGAGAGAAGGGAAGGAAATAGCATTTTTGTGGCATTATCTGAACATTAAGGAAAAATAAATTCGGGTTTTAAGCTGGCTTTAACCTGACTCTGAAGGAAATGGTCTACAAATCCAGCCAGGAAGCAGGCGACTATGATGAGACCCTGCTTCTCTTTAAATTTGTTTTGAGCCACCCAACCAAAATCCATGGTAGTTATGGCTTGATTAAGCAAGACTTCTCTAGAAATTGGTTAATTACATATTCAAGTGTTTAAGTTTCTGATTTTAACTTTCCTCCTAAAATAAAATCTCTGGGCAGAAGTTTGAACCCAGTGCTGAGCTCCCCACAGTGACAGCAGCATGCTGGATAGGTTCAGCTGGTGGCTAGCATCACCTCTAGGTCCCAAAGCTGCTCTGAGACAGAAAGCAGGGAAATTAATGTCTTGGCACCAATGAAATCATGGGGAGCCATCTGCCAAAACTGCAAAATAACTCATTCTCTCTCATTTGGAATCTTTGGTATCTTGTAAGAAGTGAACTTGTATGGTGAACTTCTCTGCAGGCTGATTTTTGAGGAACCCATAGACAATTTTCTTCAAGATCTCTAACCCGCTGTAAATGTGACTGAATTAATGTAATATGTTCCAAACTTATTCAGAGGAGAAAGACCCACAGCATTAATGCACAGGACTGGTTTCCCCAAAATAACAAAATTAAAAAAAAAAAAAAAAAAAAAAAAAAAGAAGGATGGGGGGTAAAGTAAGTAAGGATTTGTTTATTGCCTTCTTATTATTTTATCATAAAACACATGGTTTTGCCTCAGGGCTTGTTGGTGGTTTGTATATGTGTGTGTGCCTGTGTGTATACATATTTTTGTATATAAAAATCCAGTAACATCCATTGTTTAAAAAATCAAAAATGAGGAGGATTTTGCTAAAAGCATTTTGGGAAAACCTCTGGTCTCATTTTTCCTGTCAATGTTTTTCTAAGCTTTTATTTTTATTAGTCAAAATGTTTAGAATCCCCAGGAAATCCTGGGATGAACCATTTCCTCTTTGAGCCGTAGCCCTTAGGGGAAAAAGAAAAAGCTCAGATCCTTTCAAACATTAGAAATTTTTCAAACTGTGTTTTTTGCATATTTTTTAAATTAGAGAAAAACTAAGTTAGGAAGATGCTTAACTTCAAGTCCTTGGAAAGTTTGATCTCTTTGTAGAAAAGCCTGAAGAGACCCTTAGATCTGGGCAAGGAAATCTTTTAGGCTTGGCTCCTAATGGGGACCCGATTGCCAAATTGAGGTATAACAGGTTCAGTTGAAAGACCATCTTTTTTTTTTTTAAGTAAATTAAAAACTAGCATTTGCTTTTTCTCAACCCAATTTGTGTTAAAAGCATGTAACAGCTTTTAATGGAGGCTGTTAATGCCCTGAAGATCCTTTGTTATTAATAATATTACTGACATTGTCAATGTTATTATTAATAATTAAATATCCAATACTCATTTTTTATATACATGAGATTTTGCAACTTCCTCTCCTTCACCTTCAGATAAACTTCAATGGGAATCATAATTTTAAACTAAGAACTTCCATCCTGCAAATACATATGTAAATTGCTGATTTTAAACTCCTCTTGGGTTCAGTCCTTGAAGTGGGTTCAGTTGCTAAAATTTAAGAAGGTAAGAATTCAGGTCCCAGACTGAAGCTCAGCAGGGATTACCCTGCCCGGATTTTGAGATGGTTGTTATTCTCTGGGAAGGATGGGGCACTGCTGTTATAAACAAGAAAAGCTTAAAAAGAGGTGAAATATGAGACTGAGGGGTGCAGGAGTATTTTCATAAAAAATGACACATCAATATAATTTTTCAGAAGTCTGAATTCATAGTCACCATATTCCACTTTATTTTAGGAAAAGTCTGTTTATTTATATAGTTCATATTTATATAGTTTATTCATCTACTTTTTATCAAATTTCTTCAGAAGGTTCTTGGAAAGCAGAACATGTAAAGCCCAGATTTGGTGGTTATTGAATCACCAAGTATATATTACTCCCACAGTCTGTCACAAATCTAAAAAGATTTTTGGTAGTTCATATGAAATTTAGTGGTCTTTTGTTTATTTGGTTTTATTTGTTATTTTGTTGGAGAGGCGTGGGGAGTTTTTTGTGGTGGGGGACTTTTTGTTTGCTTGGGTTTTTTTAGGTTTTATTTGGTAATTCAAGGGAAAAAACCCTAATATTTAAGCACTTTTTTTTTTTGGTTACCCAAAATTACACAGTAAATAGTGCTTCTGCTTTTTTTGGGTTTTTTTCACGTTTGGGATGAGGATACTGGACCAGTCTGTTGGGACAGTGTTACAGATCTGTATCTCTGTTCTCACTTTGCAGATGGGTGGGTGAAGGAGGAAAGACAAAAGGAGGGAGACTGATAATGAATTTCCTAAAATTTCTGTTATTACAAGCGTGCACAAAGTTCCAATACAACACCTTTGACTTCAGAAGTTCAGATGCTTTTGATTTTTTTCTCAAAAACCTGTCAACTGAGTTTGGGCTTTGGATTTAAACTAGGGTACAGGAAACAGTCAGAGGCACCTAGACCTTTCCTCATTTAGGGGAGTTTCCATTCCAGTGTCTGTCATGAAGCAAATTAACCAGCACAGAGAGCCCAAGAGTTCTGAGACTGTGACCTCTGAGCAATATGTATCTGTTGTGAAGTTATACACTGTGGAGAATATTATGGGGTCTTGCACCTGAATGCTTTTCCATTTGAGAATGCCTAAAGACCATCCCTTGTTACTGTGGGCCAGAATGGACAAAGGGAATAGACTTCAGCTGCAGGAAAGTCTTTCAAAGTTTTGTCCTTTAGTCCTTGTTATCTTTAACTTTTTCTCTCTTTTCCTGCCTTTGTTTCTGCAGGTGCTGTTTGCTCTAAACCAAACTCTGCTCCAACATGAAAGCCTTCGAGCAGGGAGTTTGCAGGCCCCCTACACCACTGAGGATCTCATCAAGCACTACAACTGTGGAGACCTGAATGCTGTGATATTCAACCATGACACTTCTCAGGTGAGCAGAACTGTTCCAGATGGGCCAAAGAATTGAGGAAAAATCAGCTGCTTTAATAGCAATATCCCAGTCATCACTTCATATTCTGATCCCTCTTTCCCCTCTTCCTTTTAATGCCCTGTGTTTTCTTTCCACACATGCCTCATTTGCCTGGTGAGAGAGTGGAATTTCCCTGGTTTTGCTCAGGCTCTGGGGAATCGTAGAATGGTTTAGGTTCAAAAAGACCTCCAAGTTCATTGAGTTAACTGCTAAGCCAGCACTGCCAAGTCCACAGCTAAACTGTGTGCCCAAGCACCACATCTACACATCTTTTAAATACCTCCAGGGATGGTCACTCCAACACTTCCCTGAGCAGCCTGTTCCAATGCTTGACAGCCCTTTTGATGAATAAATTTTTCCTAATGTCCAATACAAACCTCCCCTAGTGCCACTTGAGGCTGTTTCCTCTTGTCCTATTGCTTGTTACTAGGAACAAGGAATGAACTGCCTGGAAAACTTTCCTAGGGATGTTCTTGAAAAAAGGTGAATTCTGGATGTTTGGGGCTGTTGAATGCAGATTCCTCATTAAGGGTGGAGGGAGAATCTTTGTAATGTTTGAGCATATATATGAAGAGGAAGTGGACCTTATGTAAATACTCTTTAAAGTAAATAACCTCTCAAACATGTCGTAATTCAATAATTCTGTGTGTGTCTTAGCCAGCCCTTCACTCTCTGTTTATCTTAGTTATGCAAAGCTATTAAAAACTCTCAAGGGAACAGAAATCTGCTTTCCAGACCAGTTTGATGCTTCATGGCAAACTGAGATTTGTCTTTCTCCTTTCCAGTTAATTCTGTGAAAACTTGGTCTTTGGATGTCATCTCCAACATTTCCTTTTTTTTTTGGATCAATATACCCAGATTCCAGTTTCAGGTGCAGTGACTCACTTGGGGCAAACCTGTGCAAATTTGACAGCCACACATTGTATGTGTCTTGCCAGTGAAAGGATTAAATCATAGATAGCAGTCTACCATGAGCAAGAGCAAATCAAGGAGAGCTATGTGACTTCCAGAGAGAACTGAGATGGGGTAAGCTCAGTCTGTGGATTGGGGCAGAGGCTCTGTGGGTCATTTGTTTCTCAGCAGAACAGCTGGGCAAGCAAGTGGGGCCCCAACATGGGAAAAAACCCCTTTGCTGTCCCAGTTAACTCAGTCCTAGAAGATGAAGCATTGTTTTAGTGTGACTGAGCAGGACATACCAGGGTGGTTAACGTGTCAGCACTGAAACACAAGAGTGTGTCATACCAAAGCTGCCAGAGCTGTTCATTCTGGTCAGCTTTGCACTGAAAAGTAAGGGGAGAAAGCAACTTGGGTTGGAATATGTCTTTAAAGATGGGGAATAAGAGTTGGAAAAGGTGGAGAGCTCATGAATTTTGAGGATCCTGGAGAAGTCAATGGTTGTAACTATTCTGAAATGTTGAGGCACAGCACACATGCTAAACAAGGAATAAACAAGCAAGATGTAGTGGAATATTTGCCATGGATGCTATGAAAGGACTGCTAGTAGTAAAACCCATGAAGACAGTCCTGTTGTCTGAATGTCCTGTGTCAGTCACCTTTTAATCTCCACCAGTGTAATTTCTCCTAATAAGTAAAGCCTTTATCCCTAAGATGTTGTGGTCTTTCATAGCAGTTGCATGGACTCACAGACACCTCTGATTTATTGACACATTGTCCTTTAACAGACCTGTGGGTTAGACTTGAGAGGAACTGTTTGCTGCAAAAACTTCTTTATTCCTGCTAATTATTGTATTAAGTGTGAGTTTCAAAACAGTGTTAAAGACAGAAGAAAGAAGCCAACAAACAGTCAGAGTTCAAGCCCTGGTGTTAGTCATGGTCCCAGAGTGCATGCAGTTGATGGAGATTATAATGCTTACAGGCCATGGAAAATTAAAATCCCTCTATGTATACTGGTCCCTGCAGAACTCTAAATATTGTGCAGAACTGTTGGGTAAAGAGTTTTTTTGTTTGGTAGTGTTTTTATAAACCAGCTCTATACCATTTATTTTAACTGCAAGCAGAACAAAATAGAAAATTAAAACATAAAATAAACTCCCTATTCAAGTCAGGTTTTGCAGTTGGGGTCATTCCAAAGTTTGTTCTCTGTGTTTTTTTGCAAGGATGAAAGACTCCGTCTGTCATGGAGAGTTTTTGCCATTTGGTTACCAAATTAGATTAGCCTGACTCAGATATTGCACAGGAAAGATCCCCCATGGGATCTCTCTCTGGAGACATTAAATGTAGGCACAGGGATTTATCATGTGCTGAGTCTGTTGCAGTACAGGGCAGGTACCCATGCCAGTCTTGGGACAAGAGTGCCACAGTGATTTTAGAGGATGTGTCCTTTCTTCCATGATATCCAGCTGCTGGCCCAGCTCTTTAGAGCTCTGATAAGAGTTGAAGCTGGTACTGTTACCACAACCTTGAAATACGCCATAGAATGGAACGAAAAATCAGGAATGGGGTTGTAAGAATCAACACCTTTGTGAATGCTGGAGGCCAGGGAATTCAGCTCCATCTGGGGCAGCTCAGGAGAACTGCAAAAGGATGCGACTCACTCTTTGAGGACTCATTTGGGATGCTGTTTAAGGTTATTCATGCCTGCTTGTCCCTTGAAGGTTATCAGGAGCTGCAGAATAAAGGTAAACTGTCCATCTGATGGCTCAGTTCAGAGCTGATGGTTGAGGTGGCTGTAATGGACTGGGAAGGAGGTGACAAGGTCACTGTGGGGACAGTGGCAGGGAGAGGGAGAGTATTTATGTGGGTGCAGTAACTTCCTAAATGCCTCCAGTGTGACTTTTCAGAGATGAAGCAGCTTCAGTAGCTGTCTGCAAGATGCTGAGGTGCCTTTAGTGCAAAAATCATCTCGGAGAAGAAAGGACCAGAAGAGGAAATACCAGCACTGTTGACCTGACATGTTACAGATAAGTTCCTTGAGCCTCTTCAGCCTCCCCAAGAGAGTTTGGGAAGTGTGAGGTTTCCTGCACATTCCTGAGTCCTGCAGCATTTGGGAGGAGAGGGCAGAGTCCTTCTGTGACCAAGACTGTGCCAAGGGGGTGCACAGATAGGATGGTGCTGGGAGGAAAGGTGCAGGGAAAGGTACTTCCCAGTCCTAAGCAGGTTTTAGGTGAGAAGACAGCTCCTTTGTCACCCATGGTAGGGACAGGACCACCCCAGGGAGACGCTGCTCACCTTGGGCTTGGGAAGTGCAGTTTAGTCAGGGTTCCTAGAATGAAGGGGTGTGAGCAGGGCCCCATGTCCCTGACTCTTTCCTTTCCCAGAGCCATCAGCCCTGATGAGAGCGGAGGAATAAACAAATCCTTCTCAGTTTCAGTGGGTTTTTTAAATTTTATTTTAATTAAGAACAGTGAAAGAGGAAACACCTCTGCTTTCCTGTGGTTATACTAAATTCATCATCCTCTCCCTCTACATTTTTTAAACTTTGTTTGCAAGCAGCATTTTATCAAATGTAAAAACCCTTATTTAAACTTAGTAAAATTTTATGGGGGGGAATTTAGTAAGTTAGACTATGATCCAAAAGTGCAGGAGGAAACATCTCTCTTTTTTCAATTGCCTTCTTTAAACACTTGATTCTCTTGTGACTTTTGCAATCAAGAGGCTTATGCTGAGACTCCTGGGCAGAGAGTCAAAATGATACCGAAGAGAAAGTATTCTAAGCTAAAGATAGGATGAGTGTATTTTCTGCTCTTTCTCCAGACTGTTTTTCCCCTCGAAGAAGTCAGTTTTTTTCTCTGCTTTTGTAAATTTTCCCCAAAAGGAAAAATGGATTGGATTGGATTGGATTAGATCAGTAGTTTTAACTTCTGTATTCTGTCTGAAGCTCTCACTAGGGAATTGAGGTCAGTGTGTTCAGAAGTATTAAAATGCAAAAAATCTGTTCAAAATTAGAAAATTATCTGTCTCCAGATGATACTTTTTTACCTGAGACAGCTAAGAAATTGCCTAGTGACCCAAAGCCTCCACGAAGAAAAAGTAAGATGCAGAACAATTTATTGTTTATTGTGTCAGGTTTTTTGCACCAGTTATTTCCTGTGGTCAGTTTTCAGCTATTCAGTTTTTAAGGACAGTTCTGTAAAGCAAATTCATCTTTGCCAGCACTGAATTAGCTTGTTCTATGTTTCCTTGTACCCCTATGTACTCTTTATTAGGAGGAAAATTGAAAATCCAAGGCTTAGATTTTTGTCCTTCACCCTTTCCCAAAAGTTGTGGCTGCGGTCTCCAGCTGTTGTCTCTCATCTTCTGTCCCCAGCCATTCCCCTGACCTGAGGAGAGTCTCCTGTCCCAGGAGAAGATGGTTTTTCCTTTCTCATTGCTGATCTGGCATGTCAGAGACCTGCAGCTTTGCTGATCACTTTGTAGACAATTTCTACTGGCCCAACTACCCAGGTTTCATACTTATTATCTGCGTGTCCCATTTAGGGTAAACAGCATAGGGCAAGAGTCATACCTGACACTTCCAAAGCGTCTTTCATCCAAGAAGCCTATATGGTTTGTGTGTTAGAGTGTATTGAGAGCCCACTGAAGTAATGGAAAATATTTCCATGCCTTTCAGCAGGCTTTGTATTCATCCAGCAGGCTGAGCCATCATTGGATATCAAAGTGAATAAATCAAGTGAGTGACTAACCCATTTTACAGGCTTTGTGCTCAGCTCAGCATAAAGATCTTCTCATTGACAGCAGGTGTAAAGTCTTGGCTTCATCCTACATGGTTAAACAAGCCGTGCAGGGAAGTCGTTTGGTGGTCACCACAGCTTACAGACAGCTCTCAACCCCTTTCAGGTGCTGTGCCTCCTCCTTCAAGCTGTGTCCATCGGAAACAGCCAAGCTTTTTGAATACCTTCCTTGAATTAAGCCATCCATATCTCAAGTTGTCTCTGCAGTTTGAAATGCCATGGGTGGATTTAGATAGTGAGTGTTGCCTTCTGAAAAGCATATGATGATCTTGATAACATGATATTAGAGATTCATAAACTAAGCCCGTGTCGGTATCAGCCTCCCTAAAATAAGAAGAAAATGCTTAGTGCCTCACTTCACAAGGCATTTGCTGTTTATAAATCACCAGGTTGTGTTACATACTCGCTTAAAAATGTTATCATTCTTTGCTGAAACCTGTCCTTTAAAATTTAAGGGTCCTGATAATTCTAATTACATCATTAACTTACCCCATTGTCATTTTGGATAAAATACAACTGGATTTCTGGCTCACTTCTCAAATCAATGAGAACAATCTGTGGAATGCTCCAGCTTCAGTAACTGCAGAAACACAGAGCTGAGACCATTAGGTAGAGTGTTGAATGACAAGCAGACCTAATTTGTCCAAGGAATGGAGTTTTATCTAGGGCAGAGGAAGATAAATCCATGAACTGAAGGCACAGCTATTGTAATGCAATGCTCTGGAAGCATCTTATCGTTCTCAGCTGTAACAAAGTGCAGGCAAACTGGCACAGCCTCTCGTTCCTCCAGGGAAAATGATTGTGGGCTTTCCAGAAAAGTCAGTGAAAGGCTGTCTCCAGCACCAGGGGAGCCATCCCACGAGTTTCCCATTGTGGGTAGAGGCAGAGGGTCAGTCACACTGCAGGAGCGTTTGTCAGGAGGACGCTGATGGCAGTCCTGATGCCAGGTGACACGAGTGCTCAGTGCTGCCTGTGCCCACAGCCAGCAGAGCCTGTCCCCCACCTTCTGCTCTCTGGAGAGGCTGCTGCAGAGGAGCTGCCTTCCCATAGCTCAGAAGAGCTCTTGCTCTGCTATGGTGGGATCATAATTTCTTTCCACTTGCACCTGAGTTACAGCTCTGTGTTTTGGTACACTGGGAGCATTTGGAAGTGAACAAAAAAACAGGAGTGTAGCCAAAATTTTCAGAGTCTAATTTTCATATTATGTCCAAACAGGATTCTGGATTGGAGCAATATTGTATTTTGGCTTATGTGTTTCAGAAAATTGGTTGCAGATCCAGATTGAGAGTGAAGTGTACTTGTTGTTGACAGTGCTGGCGAAAGCATTGCAGAGATTGTTTTTTTATTAATAATCTGGAACATGCCCAGATAGTTTTCATGCTACAGGTTTTGAAAATAGGCTGTTCTTGCTTGAAAATTTTCATGACGTCTTTGCATTTGGAGTTGTTTTACCTTGGAAGTTCTTTCCGTCCTCTTTCCATGAAGAAAGCAATGTGAGAGAAGAGAGGGTCATGGAGAAATTGGAACAAGACGTTAAAAAGCCAAGATTTTTCTTTCAGACTGCTACATTATTAGAAAAATAACATATTCACCTACAGAAAAGGGCTGATTTACATTAAAACATTTAGGGATTGTTGACTATCTGTATTTATTAGTACAGGAATAGACTATAAATGAGTATGAAGGAATGACTGGTAAAAAATATTTGAGTTGAAGGTGCTGCTTTCTGTGCAGTGCTGCACATTTGCTGTAAAACATTTACTTTCCCTTCGTTTTAAAGAGCTGGTTTATGAAGTGTTTTTTCAAAATACTTGTTAAAGAGAAATGAAAAAGACTTGTTAGTATTTTAAATAATGTCTTGTTGGTTGAATGTACAAAGTGCTTCTTCTTTCTTCTTGCTTTATCTAGAGGTTATATTTCCTCCTCATTATGACTGTGAGGAAGAGAAAAGTGAGACAAGGGGGCAACTTGGTTGGTTTGGCAGGGCTTGGCAGGATTAGTGTTAGACATTATTGAAAAGACCATGTTCTTGGGTACCCTTGACACAACATTTCCTCAGCTGATACTGTTAGTGTGCATTACCAAATGGTGAATGCCATAGATTAGGTATCTTCAGTGTAAACCGGTTGAGCTCTCTGATGGTGACTTCAGACATAGATCTTCTAAACCCAAAGGCTTGTAGAGTTCTACCAGCTTGGATGCAAAGAAATCCATTTCAGAGGTAACTTAATCTGAATGATTCCTTATTTTTCTCCTCATTGGTCCTTGTTCCATTTCTAAAGGCTTTCTTGGAGATGTTCTCCATCTTTTCATCAGGTACTAGACCTCTCAAGTAACCCCATCTTAAAGAAAGTTAAAATCAGTTCAAGAGCTGTAATCCAGTTTGTTTCAGATGCCAGCATAACTAGAAAGCTGGTTGGACTGGGAGAAGCCTGGACTTTCTCTAGGACCAAACAGGAAGGCAGTCACCTCTGCAGTGCACTCCCTTGAGGGTCAGCTCCAGAGGTCCCATGTCCAGCCCAGCTGCTGTGGTGTTATGAACCAGATTTCTGCTCCTTGCTAAGTTATGTGATACTGTTCAAATCATATATTTTGGATCAGACTTCCCTCAGGTTAAAATAATATTGCAAATTTCACGTACACTTCAGAGCTTTTCCTAGAAGCTCACTAAACAGGGATGGAAAGAAACTCATTGAAGAGCCCTGAACAATGCATATCCAAGACAACCAAACCTGAGTGTGTACCCTCTAACCAACTGTTTTCCCACTGTATAAAAGAAGAGAAAATGAAAAATACTTTTGGAAAAAGAATTGCAGTTCTTTAATAAAGCAACCCCAAACCCAAACCTTCTGGCCCCATTTTTTTTACTTTATTGCCCTGCTTTGCCCTTTGATCAGTGTCTTTCTTTGGGTGTCATGGCAATATAATAGGTGATGGTTTTAGTGTCTGAACAGAAAAAAAAAAATTCTTTGTCAAAGAAAAGAAAGCATTTGGAAGGGAAATAGAAAAACTTGAACTTTTCCATATGTTTGCAAGCTCATGAAAGCTGGCCTCAAAAAAATCCCAACATTAAAAGGGTTTTAAGTGTGGCAGGAGTATCATTAGGTTGTTAAGATTTACCCTCCCCTCCGAAACCCCCAAACCTTTATTTGCATACACTGCAGGCTTGTCATCCATAGTCAATTAATGAGCAGGTCCCTGTAATCTGGTCCTAAATATACTCCACATAGTTAGGTGAAGCTTGCAGAAAGGGGGCCCGGATCATTGTTCTGACTCTGTTTTGTTAAGACTTCTTTAATCAAAACATTCATTCAGATAGAGAGGCCGGCTGCATATTTTGGCATCGCAACCAAGGGGGAGAAGAGACGAGGTTGGGGTGGGGAGGGAGGCCTTGGAGGAGGGGTTGATGTTGCTTGCTTCTTATTTTCCTTTTTTTTTCCCAAGTGCTTGGAAAGCAGCTATTTAACTGGTGTGGAAAAACAAATATAAAACATACATGGAGGTCATGACTTCTCAGGGATTTGTTGAAAGTCTTTTTTAACAGGGATAGAAATATCACCCCCCAAGCTGTGAGTGTGCGAGATGCACAGCCCATCCTTGTGGCCTTTTTGCCTTTTCTCTTTTTTTTTTTTTTTTTTTTTTTTTTTTTTTTTTTTTTTTATTTTTTTAACATGGTTTCTTTTGGCCCAAATGGACAGAGGAGGTAGAACTAGGCAGGACACACAGCTGTTGTTTGGCCAGGTGCCACCTGGAAGAAGATGGGTTTGGTGCTCCCAGGGAGGGTGTCCATGCAGGTGCAGCGAGGGCTGAAACTGCAGATACAGGGGTGTCCAAGGGCTGCAGCCCACCCTGCCTGCAGGCAGCTTTACACTCAGGCCAGCCATGACTCCTACAGCTTTTGTGTCACCTGCAGAGCTGGTTTTTAAAAATATCATTCACTGTCTATAGAGACTTCACTGGAATTCAGCCTGTTCTTCCCCTCCACATCTTCTCCTATTTGTAATTTTCCTGCATTTACAAGTTTAGATGCTCCAGTGGCCCCCAGATCTGAGGTTGCCAGTTTGAAACTCAAAGACCTCTATTTTCACACTCAAGTTGCCATGGCATGCTGAGGGATATCCCACTAGCTTTAAATCAGAGAGGCCAGTTACAGAAATCTCACTAACCCAAAATGTGATGTAACTGCAACATCTATGGACCATGAGCACTGATGGGAGGTGGGCAGGGATTAGCTCATGGCCAGAAGTGGCTTCCCAGAGTTGGTCCCAAGAAATGTCCCAAGAAATGTTGGTCCCAAGAAGTGTTCCTCACTTCCCTTCAAGCAAAAACTATTTTTGCCTTTTCCCCCCCTCCAACTCTGGAAAAGGGAAAGAAAAGATGGAATGGAACTTTACTTCAAACATGAAATACTCCTTTTACAGTCCACTCAGACTTCTAATACATTACTTTAAATTTTAGTGCTTAAGAGAAAGTCATAATGGGTTAATCACATGCTCAAACTGGAGACTGCTCCTTCCTAGTTTCCCTTTTCCATAACAAGCTGGAAGCTTATCTTCTTGGCAGCTGCCAACTTTGGGCTTTGGATTAAATCAGTTTAACCTGACACTCCCTCCTTGGCCGTTGCTGGTCTTCCTCATGAAGTAAGCTTGGGAGTGCTGGAGGAAAACCATTTGAGTTGGCAGCATCTTTTGCTTTTGTGGCAGCCACGTCCTCCTTGTGGAGATACTTGTTCTCACAGCCCATTCACTTTGCACTATTTCAATCCTTCCTATCAGAGGCTGCAGTAAGAGGATACTGCTCTCCCAGATGCCAGAAGAGTCCATAAATCAGAGGAAAACAGGTGTCTTCCAAGTCCAGAGCAGTATATTTTGCAGCCCTGCAGTAAAAGCCACAATGCCTTGTCAAGGCTGGTTAACAGGAGGGTGTCCTCCCTTCATAAAGGAATGATAACTAGATCTCAGATGTCAGCCTATGACCCAGGAAGGGCTGGTGTGAATTTAGGGCCGTTCGGTTTGCTGGAGGAGCCAGTGGGTGTTGGGATGCTGTTCTGGCTCCCTGGCAGCCCCCATAAGCCGCCTGTCAGCTCATGAGATCCTTATCTTTCGTAGTGCTGTCAAGTGTATAAAGGTTCCTGACCTTCATGGTGCAGGGAAAATCCTTCAAAGCAGGATCCCTTACTTGTCTTCTGGCCTCTGCCCACATAAAGCTCATAAACCAGAAGACTAAAAAAGAGAACCCAATCTTTATCGTATTTTAAAAAAATTAATGTAGCTGGGAACAACTCCCTGCTCACAACTGGAGATAAGGGTTATGAGTGTGGAGGCGGAGCTCTCTTGTCAGGGAGGGATGGATGGGGTTTGTATTGAGGTGCTGGACTGGAACTCTGGAAGCTGATGGCCAGCTCCTTGTCTTGCCATAGTTGTCCCTTTTGACCCTGGGTGTGCTGCCTTCTGTTTTCTCTATTTAGCTGTGAACCCTCTGGGTAGAGAAGGAGAAATAAGGAAATAAGGCATTTGTTTTATTAAGAGATGCCCCTGCAGCTGTTGGTGATGATGCTGTACATGCAGGAGTCTGGAGTCTGGATATTTCTCAGGAGATGAGGCTGAGAATCCTTGAGTCATCTGCTGATTAGGACAGTGGGAGAGAGGAGTCTCAAAAGCCTAGAGGATTGACCAAGATACAGGAAGATAATTGCTGAAGAGGTTTTAGGATCACGGTGTGTTTCATGGCAGGGGCTGGCTTCTCATTTCCCCTTCTCAGCTTCCTCTTCTCCATCTGCAAGTAGAATTATGGTTGAAGATCACCTCTGCCCACAAGCAGGTGAGGAAAGGCACACAGCTCTTTTTTCCATTGTTGGTAATATTGTTTTTTGATTTACATAATATTAGCATTTGAATGCACATTCCAGAAATACACTCTCATCACTGGAACAGAATGAGGCTAAACAAGGTTATCAGAGGATTAGGAAATGTAGTGCATAGGAGTAGGAACGATAACACTGTTACTCCACATATGATAGTGATTTGATACTGGACTGAGTCTAGAGCAGTTCCACTGTAGCCAATAAATCCAAAGTAGGAAAAAAAAATGTAATCAAAGATGATGGTGCTTATGTGTGTCCAAAAAAATTATTTGCAGATAGATGTTCACAACTTTGGCATTGTGCCTCTGCCCAGAATATTTGTCCAAATATTAAAAAATAGTAAATTAAAAAAATGGACTTTTAATGTAGTCCTGTGTCCATGAATTTTCAGCTGAACTTTGGCAGTAAGCCCTAAATGTGATAAAAGATTCTGCACCAATATATTTTGCTTTTCTTTTTTTTTTTTTTTGTCTTTTCTTTCTCTTTGTCTCTACAGGCAAAGCTGAAAGCATAGCATTGATCTTGAGGTATTGCTGATGCATTTTTCTAAGCTAAAGTATCTTGTTAGCTCTTATGCTAATGATTGCAGCAGAATCCAAGCCTCTGTGGAAATTTATGGGAAGAGAGGTTACTGCTGAGCATCATATTGGACTTTGGATCTTCCTTTGGGTCCCTCCAGAGCCAGACTGAGCCAGTGCCTTGTATGTAACATCAAGGTAGAGAGTCTTGCTGTCCCCGTTTTACAGATGGACTTTTGAGACACAGAAGGAATAAAGCCAAATGCTTCAAAGACACTTAGTGGAGGTTAAGTGCTGAGTTTCCTTTGAAGGTTTAAACCCAAATGACATGCTTGTGATCATGTAAGAGATTTGTATCACCCATGGGAGCAGAACCATTTTTTCAGGGTAGTGTCATAACCACTCCACAATCCTTCCTCTTTCTTCTCCCTAAAGCTCCCACTGACTTCAAAGGTGAAGAGTTATGGCCCGCATCCCACAGCACTGTGAGCTCAAGCATGTGTACAGGGCTTTATCCACACATATATTCCATCAGGGATACTGACTCAAGTAAAACTACACAGACAGTGGGAAGGGGAAGAAATTTTTGCAAGGCTGGGATTTCTTTTTAATTCTCATAGTCCCTTTGTTTAACCTTAAAAGTTTAATTGAGAAATGCAGGGTGTACCTAATGACTGAGTTTGTGGTCCATCTGTACTGTTTGTAGGAAAGCTGTAACCTAAAGGAAATGGGAATAGAAAAAAGGAGGAATGCTACCTTATTGAAAAAACAAAATATTCTTTATTTTGAACGCCTCAGTGAGACACATTATTGAGTTCCCACTAGAATTATATATAAACATGAGTTGGTTGTGTTCTCAGAAAACTGCACACCTTGCAGAGACTGGATGTAAAGAATCTATTTTTCTCTTGTCATGTGTATCCACTAGAAGTGAACACTAGAAGTGTTCACTAGAAGTGAACATCCAGGTGATGCACATTTTTCTGCTGATCCAGCTGTTACACACCTACGTGAACAGCAAAATTAGAAGTTTGGATTTTTCAACATAATCATTGTACATTTAAATACTGGTAGCAATATTCAGGTATTATTAGATTAGTCTCTCACCCAGGGGCACAGCAAAAGTCTCATCCATTCCCTCTCAGGTCAAAAACAACAGATTCATATCATTAAAATGTTATTTTTTTCACAGAATGAAAACAAAATAAAAGTAGAAGGGGGAAGGTGCATCCTTTTGGTGCATATTTAGCCCATCCTTTAAAAATAACAGGTCTTCTCTTTTCCAAAAAAAAACCCCAAACCTAAATTCTGGCTCCAGTTAAGAGTTTCCTAATTGTGTGTGACTGTTTCTTGACTTCCTGATCCCTGTCTGGTTTAAGGGTTTCTTAAATCAACAGGAGCAGCTGTCTCCCTGAAGCCAGGCATGGTGTGTGTCACTGACTGTGGAAAGGACCTGGATACAGGGAGGAGCGGAGGTGATTAATGGGGCAAGTGTCACAGCTCAGAGTGTGGTTGCACTACTGTGCAGGGGCATACTTACTGCAGTCATTTATCTTCTGTCCCCTGCCACACACACACTGAAACACACCTGCAGATTTTATTTTTGCCAGGCATCAGAAATGCAGGAATGCACACAGTGCAGCAGGACCTGAAGCTGATGCTGTGCCTCTCTAGGTGATGCCTTCCTTTGTCTTGTTCCTTGGGCAAGCAAAAGAAAGACTGACAAAACACAGTCCTTGGTTTTAAGTTTATCTCTCTGCCATTGGCAAACTTTTTCCCACAGAAGAGAAGGAAAAAAGGGAAAGGGGGAAAATTAGGGAAGGGGGAAAAAAAGGCAAGTAAATGGCTCTGTTTTGTGTACTGTGTTCTAGGATAAAGGGAAGGAACAAACTATAGGTTAAATGTGGATGTAGGATTGCAAGTGATGGAGTTGCACAAGGAGGTTGGAGGGTGCTTCCCTTCTTGGCCAAGATCTTATACAACATTTGCTTTTTGGCTATCTCCATCACCAGTGGGATGCACAATGCTTGGTCCCCCAGCATTGCTGCTCCTGCTTTGTGTAGGAGCAGGTTGCGCTCACAGGCAAAGCTTTACCTTGCTTTCCCCAAAGCATCTCAAGTGATTCAAAACCAGGTCCCAGCTTCATTTCCCTTCAGCCAGAAGCAGGGAAGAAGAGACTTCTTTTATGTGGGTGTTGAACCTTTAGATGCTTCCAGAAAATGTCACCTTTCACTTCAGTGCCTAAAGGCTTCGCTGACTTCTGCCTGAGAGCCCCAGTGTAGAGGAGATGCAAAGGTTTGTGATATCTGCAAGCACCAATTGATTTGCAGCTTTGCATTACAGAGGTTACTGCAAGTGTAAAATGTCTGCTCATTCCTCAGACTTGATTCCTACAGTATAAATCTCTCCCTGTTTTTCACCAGGAATGGAAGCCACTATGTCCTTTGCTGCTGTAGCCAGCAGCATTTTATCTCTTTGACACCGTCCGTCTGCTCCTCCATCCCTTTGAGACAAACACGTATTTTTGCCAGACACAGAGGTAACTTCCTTGGGCTTTCCCAGGAAACTGGTGTCTCCAATAGGTCTGACTTAATGGGACTTATTACTTGTTGAGTGCTGGCTCAGGGCTAAACTGAGGACAAGGTGCAAAGTACATGCATGCTCTGAGGAGTTCACAGGTTACACTGGTGATGCCAAGCCATGCTGGAAAGCCTGGAGGAAGGAATGACTCAGGGTAATGTGACTGAACCCTTAAAGAATGACATGCTGTGGGGAGCACGGTGATTTGGCAAAGCAGGTTGAGAAGCAGTTTGGAAAATCAAAGGTCCAGCTGGTCTGTGAGACCCAATAGGCTGGGGCAGGGTCTCTCACATGGAGTATTACCTCCATCCCCTTGGGATCCCCTGGTTCAGAAGATGTCGTCCCCTCTCCTGTCTTACTCAACTGGGAGCAGTCTTTATTGTGAATCCAGAGTGAGGTGTAGACTCATCCTGCATAATGCATGGTGAGAAATCTCTGCTGCTTGGTCCCTCACATATATTAGGAGTGCAGATGGGACTGCAATAAAAAGGCTTTAAGGAGAGTCACTGGGAAGATGGAAATCTGTTTTTCTTCCTAAGACTTGCTAAAAACTTTTGGAGAAGCAGTATAAGCGAAGAGGGTGGGAAGAGACAAAAATTGTTGTGATAAAACTATGTGACCAAGTGGAACGGGAAGAGGTGGGCTGAAAAACAAAATCTAAAGGCAATTTTTAGAAAATTAGTACGGGAATTTTGTACAGTAGAAAACCAGAGATGAAATTAACCCAAGTAACAGAGTCACTGCACCAAGTGTTTCAGCACAGTGAGTGAGGGATGTTCCCCTCATGGGCTGTGCAGGCAATGTCATTACCACCAACTCAGATTAACACTGGAAATCCTGGCAGCTTTACATGTACCTAGGGACTCAGAAATCTGAACCTGGGGTTTGCAGTTTAAGCTGCTTTCCAGGGGTGAGGGACAGAAAATCACCAGAATGTGCTTAGGTCCTGTTAGCAGCCATCAAACACTGCCCAGCTCTTCTCTCTGCAGGGCATGTGGGCTCCCAAACCCTTGTGGTAGACCTGGGATTTTCACTGTTTCAAAACAAGTTGTTGTCCTAATAATCAGAGACTTTTGGCTTATCTGTCCATTGGATCTTGGCTCATTCCTGGGTCTTCTGCTCTGACCGAAGTCCTTGGGCTTTCAGCCTTTCTGCTGTGCCTGTGAACATCTCTCCTCACAAAAGCAGGGACTGAAAGAGCAGTTCTTGTGGAAGTCCCTTCCTTGGATACATCAGGAATATTCCAGGGATTTATGTGCTGCAATGCATAGTCTTCTCTGGTGATACCTAATAGCATGTAAGGATAAGGGGGTTTACCCTGTGTGCATCTTCCTGTGTCCGCATTTGCTATCCTTTCCTCTTTTTAGACTGTTAAGTTCTTAAAAAGCCACATATACAAGCCAGATCTTAGAGTCCTTACTTAGTTCATGGCAACCGCAGCTGAGATCAGATCACAGGAATTTGGTATTAAACAGCCAATGATTTTTTTTTAACATGCATAGTATAAAGGTCCAAGTAACTCACCCAAATGTAACATCTGAAACTACATTTTCACAAAGGTACAGAGAAAAATCAAAATTATCTAAAGTTTCCGTTAGTAAAATATTAGTTTCAATTGAATTGGGAATTTCTTTTCTTTTCTTTTCTTTTCTTTTTGTTTTTTTGAGAGTTCCTAACAACCTCCCAGGTTCTGATCCTCTAGTGGTTTTTTGTGTAATAGTGGTGCTCAGATGGCTTAAAGGAGGCTGGATTAAAAAATGCAGTGTTTTGCCGGTTCCTTAACCAATGCCACCTGGGCTATGGCCTCTCTCTCTGTTTCAGGTGCCAAATTTCATCAACACAACACTCCCACCCCACGAGCAGGTGACAGCTCAGGAAATAGACAGCTACTTCAGACAGGAGCTCATCTACAAGAGGAATGAGAGGATGGGGAGAAGAGTGATGTCACTTTTAAGGGAGAACAGAGACAAGAGCTTCTTCTTTGCCTTTGGAGCAGGTATGACATGATTTTTTTCTGTTTTACTTTGTTACCATGATTGGAAGTAAAGTGTTTGGAAAGCTTCAGGTCTTTGGGCCTAGGGAAGATTTCTTATGAGGCTTCCCTTTGAAGCAGAAAGACTTTTGTTTGTCCAGACCCACTTTTGAAATGGAGTGAGTTGTTGTAGGAGGTGGATCTAGGTCCAGGCAGGCTGCACACAGGCTGCACTTACTTTTTTTTCCATCTGGCTGTAGAAATGTGAAGCTGTAAGCACTTTTCATGTTGTTGTGTTTGTTCCCTTCCCAGACCTGTGGGCTGCTTGGCCACAGGTGTAGAAGATGGTTCAGTTGCCTTTGAATTTGTAAGTCCAGGTGCTGATGGCAGTGAGTGGCAGAACACAAACCCTTTGTGGCACAGGCACATGTGTGTGGCTCCAGAAGCTGGCCCAGGATTTCAAACCTTCTGGGATCGCTGCAGTTAATCCTTCTCTATGGGTGACTGAGCTGCTTTGGTGGTGTGACTGTAAAGACTGGCTGGTTTGGTGCTTTGCACAAGTGCATGAGTTGTGTGTGTAGCTAAATACCAGCATTTTAAACCATTAAGTAAAAATCCAAAGTGTTCCTCTTCCTATTTAAATGCTCTCCCTGAAGTCTGCAGAACAAAGATGTCTGCAGCGCTTCTGTGAGACTGTGACAGTACATTCTACTGTCCTCTTTCTCCATTTTTTATTTCTTTTCCCCTGACCAATGGAATTCACATTTCTGTGTGATAAGAGTATAAATAATAACCATTCAGGCCCCGCTCAGCAGAATCCTGAGCACCAGCTTAAGTGTCTCTTTGAGCTCCCTCGACTTCAAGGCAGGCTGAGATTGCTGTGTCGAGAACCAATCTGCTCCTCCTGCTCCCTATCCTTGGCAATTTCTCATTTTTGACAGAATTTTGCTTCTCATCCCATAGTACTTGCTATGAACTTTGGCAACAACTCACCTTTCGCTACTCACTTCAGTGGGAATTTTGATTAAAGACTGTGGGTTTTAGCAGAGACATGTGCATTTTGATGTATTTATTTTTTGAGTGTATCCGGACTGAATTTTCCCAAGCTTATTTAATCTCAGGCTTGGCTGATATTTCTGGCCAAGAAGTTTTGCTTAACTGTTTTTACAGTAGGAAAATATATTATGATGGCTCATAATTGGACAGGCATTCATAAAAACCAGCCTGTCTAACCCAAGGAGTGAGGTTTATCAGAGATTATCGAACATGATGTCTTAGATAACGGTTTCCAGTTTTGGAAATCCCTTAACCAGTACATAAATGGGGCTCAGAGGATAGCCTGGGCACCACTGCCTACTTGTCGTGCTCTACACCTAGTCCACAGACCATGGACTAGGCAGGTCATGGATCCAACCCACTGCAGCTGTTTGTTTGTGCTAATAACAGAGGTGAAATCAAGCCAATGGATGCTAATTCCATGTTACATTCTTTAGAAAAGCACTTCTACCTTATGGGAGGTTTGAGCTTTCTTTCCCTGTCCCCATCAGAGGGTACCTACCTGAAACTCCCAGGGGGCATCCCTTGGGAAAGCTGGCTCATAAAGAGCAAGTCTTAGTTTGTCTTTTAGGCCCATTTCTGGTGATGTTGAAAACTGCCTTTGTTGCTGGGCTGTTTTGTTTCCCCAGCACTGAGCGTGACAGGAAGGAACAGACACATGCAGCCAGCTTTATTGAAAACTGGGATGCGGGAGATGCCGAGGAAAGCTTTTTGTTTTGGGTTCTTCGTTCCAGCATCCTTTTGGCCTTTCTCACCAAACTGGGCCATCCCTGCAGGCTATCCCTGCTTTAAGTACAATTAATTCCTTTTTTCTTCTGTGGAGTTTTTTTTTCTTCAAGCAGTGAACACTAAGAATATTATTTTTTTTAATGCCAAAACTTTTATATTACTAAAATGCAGGCAAGTTCATTTCCTCTTATGATTCAAATGCAGGTTTTTCTCCCTGAAGGATTTTTGTTTCCTCTTTTCCCCCATACATTCATGAATTTGAAGAGTGGGTTTTACTGATAAATCTTTTATTTTGCATCCTTATATCTAGTTCTTTTATTTTGGGGGATTTCTTTGGTATGTGCTTGGGTCATGAATTCAAATTGTTTTATGAAACTTTGAGGGTTTGGTTTTGCCTTTTATAAATGTAAAGGATGTTTTTGATGAAAGTTGAGGCTTTCACATATTCCCATGAATTCTGAAGTGCAAAATTTTAGGAATGTACTTTCAGTTAGGATAGGCACGATAGAGTCTGTGGGAGTTTATTTGTTCCCAGAGCAATGCAATTTAAGATTCTGTATCTCTGAGACTGACATGATGAAGGGGAAATAATTTGAAAAAAAATATTCCGGACAATATGCTTCAGAAGATACTGCCCTTTATGCCAAGCATGATCTTTGCATTAATCCCTTAATTCTGAGGATATTTGAACTAATGAATGAATAGTAATTAAATTATATATTTGTATTATGAATTGTTTTCCAAATTTCATAATCTCCATCATAGTTTCTGGGAAAGGAAGAATCGGATAAAACTGTGGTGCCAAATAAAATTGGGAAAATAAGTATTTTCCTAAGTAAGAAAATAAGCCTGTTATGGGAAAAACACCTTGGAAACACTTCAACAAATGCAGTTTTACAGACCAGGGCTGCTCTAGCAGGGAGCCCCAAGCCCTGCAGGATGATTCATATGGACTCAGAGGTATCCTGTTACTCCCAGGTATAACTGGAGCCAAGGGGCTGGGAAATAGGATCTCTCCCAGAAAACAGCCCTCCTGAGGCAGAGCCCTGCTTGTTCTTCTGGTGGCCTCTCTGCAGGGAGCTGTACCTTGTGGATGCTGCTGTAGTGAAGTTTTACCTGGCTTTTGCACAGCTGCATGCAGCAACTGCTCTCTTGGGACATCATCCTCAGCTTATTGTAAGATTCCAGTGCCGTGGATGGGTAGTTCTGTAGCATCTAAGCTTGACTAAGGCAGAAAGCACCACGTAGGTGTCTTTGCAAATTGCAGTCAGGTTTGGCTAAGTGTATCCTACGCCATGCACGTAGAACCAAAAAAAACCACAAGAAATCCAAACAAATCCAGTGAATGGCTTCAAATGAAAAACAAGATGATGATATCCTGGCAGCCTGGTGGTACAGGAGCCTGGTGCCACTGAGCTGGGGGATGCCGGTGTCTGTTTTTTTAGTAAAAGAAATGGGCATTTGTGGAAAACAAAATTTTTCTGTTTTCTTATGGAAAAACAAGTCCATTTTTGCAGATGTCAGTCAAAACCCCAGATGCTTGGGCGTCATTGCTCTCCTATAAACTGGGATTCCCACTAAAAGTTTCACTATATGCCACTTAGAGTTGTGCTGCAAAGACCTTGTGGTTCTGAGTCTAGGAGAGCTGGTTCTGAGTCTAAGTCTGACCTGTAACAGCACAAGGCTGTGAAACATCCTATACACAAATCCTGGGGACAAAGGAGTGGGCAGGGCACAGACACTTGAATATCCAAGCAAGCTGAGATAAAACAGTTTTTCATAAAGTGAAGCAAAGTTTTTTTATGCTGTTGAAAGATGGGGGAGTTTTGTTCCAGTCAAAAGTATTAAAACAAACAAAAAAATGTACACAATTCTAAAAGGAATTTTTCCAATTTCTGTCATTCTTAAAAATAAAAAATAGACTTTTCAATAGATTTCTGCCTTTTCCATCTTCCATGACTTTACTTACTATTTAAATATGTTGACGTAATTCAGACTTTTAATTTATTCCTTTATAAAACATGTAGAAGTGAAGATGGCAATTTTTTTCTTTCTACTTTCATTTCTTTCTCTTCTCCAAGAAAAATACAGACTCTGGGTAAAAGAGACCCAGCCCTGTACCCAGTTCCATGGACTTTGTTCCACTCCTGCCAGTGTTTACCATGTTCAGATTTAATGTGAAAATCTCACCATCTCTGTGTTCACAGTAACTGTACCCTAGGAATGAAACAGCAGTTATTGTTTGTGCAGTTAAATTATATTATTCATTTATTGGACAAGGTAACTTTTCCTTTTGAATTAATAATGGTGGCTAAATAGAGTACTTCCAAGTAAAATCTGGGCATTTACTTGGGTTCTGTGTTTTGAAAATCATGATGGTTTACGTGGAATTATTGATCTGTAATAACAGTGAAGTGCCTTAGACATCATTTATATAGACAATTTATAAAGGTCCATTTACAGTCAAAAAAGAGACACACAGCCAAGAGCACACGGGCTGTTAAAAAGAGTTAATATTTTGGCAGCTAAGACCATATACATGAAGTCAATGTTTAAGAAAAAAACCACTCTGGCTTATTTCATTTTTATGGGCAAATAATTTTCAAGTAACACTTATGATAACAGATGGATAAATTTATGTCTGCAGTTAATTTGAATGATAATTTCCTTAGGATGTTTTACTTGCATTTTTTTCTTTCTTTCTTTTATGAGAGCTGTCAGTTTTGTAGCTGAGAGCTGGATTTACTGCTTCAGAAATTCAGATGCTGCTCCAGTTCACAATGTTTATTAGCAGCCAAATCAGTAGGCTTTAAGGCAGTGGGTTTTGTTGCTTAAAATAATAAATATATCATAGAGAATATTCTTTTACTGAGACAGAGTTGAAATGCAAGTATCATCAGATGCAAGCATCTCCCACAGCAAGAGGGGAAGCACATTGTCTCTGGACCACAGTTCTGGGTGGAGGAGAGCACATGTTAAACCATCCCACCAGCCTCCACAACATCTGAGAGGTCAGAAAGGACCCAGCTGTTGTCTTTTGTGTGGTGGAAGCCAGATTGCCCACAACTCCTGATGAAGCTCGTGATAAGAGAGATCTCTTTGTGTGACAGTCAGAGCACTCTTGCTCATCTGCAGGCTTAAGTGGCTGAGTTTATTTATATTTGTTGATGGATTAGGTATTTCTGAGATGTTCTGAAAGAAAATAAATACAGGCTTTGCTGTAGATGTCTGTGTGCTGCTGTAGAAGCTGTGTGTTTCTGCTTCTGAAAGCAGAAGAATCCATCCCAGAATAGCAAGAGCAGAAGTAGAATTTGATCATTTCCATGCTCCAAACAGGTGAATTCCCTGCCCATCCTTCAGAGTTCTCTCACTCATCACTGGATGAGCAGCATCATCAGGAATGATTCTGGTCATCATAAATTAGAGTGTTAGCGGGAATTATTGAATAGTTTGGGTTGAAAGAAACCTTTAAAGGCCATCTAATCCAAGCTGTCAAACAGCAGTTACTTGCTGTTTGCAGTTACTTGCTCCCAAAGTAAATGTTCTTTGGTGGTTCTTCATAATGGGGCTCAGAAGTGGGGTGCACTCTGTTTTCAGTAGGGAACAGAAGAATTGTGCAACTTTTCTATAGGATGGGACTGGTACGAGAACACAAGAATATAAAATCTCTTCATTGTAATCCTCAGCTTCAGCTCTTTCCCTTTTGTCCTCTCTGCAGAGGATTCCTAAGGGAATTTCAGCACACATCATTTTAGATATTTGGTGTACCAAAGACAGAAGCAGGCTCAGCCTTCACCTTCTGCAATGAGCAGGAGTTAAGGACATCTCCAAGGTGACTCAAGTCTGCAATGGTCTTGATCACCACAGAGATGTTCTTATTTTTCTTTGAAAACTAAAGCATTCCTGAGGAGATATCCAGATGATGTAGCTTGAATATGCTTCATCAACGGGTAGCAAACTGACCACAACTAAGCTGGAAGGTTATGGATGTTGAATTTTGGGGGAAGGAGCCAGAGTAGAGGTGGCAATGGGATTTTGTTCGAGAACCATATTTCTACTCAGTAGTTTGGAAAAGGAAAGGAAGTGATCAATACTATGAGCAACTGCAACACAACTAATTAAAATCCTGAGAGCCTTTGTGAAAGCCATTAGCACCTGCCATGGGATCTGGCATTGGGGTTCATGTGTTACTTGGAAGTGTTTTTTCAGGAGGGAAGTGCCTTGAGGCCGCTGTCCAACTGCACACTGAGGGATGGGGATTTACAGATATTGAATATGCAAATAGCTGGTTTGCACTCCCAAATGAGGCAGTATTCAGTGCAAATCAGGCACCAGCACCGCTGTTGTGTCACTGGGAACCAAGTCATTGGAAGTCTGGTCCTCTCTCCACCAGGATTGTGGAGCTCTTTACCATTTTCACTCGTCATCTTGGATCCTGTGTGGAACACAAAAGTTAAAAAAGGAGGGGGAAAAAAGAAAAAAGAAAGCACTTGCAGGCTGGAATATAAAGAGACTTTATCCCCCAGGTCAGGCGTCCTGATCCAATGCTGATTAGTGGTGCTACTGACATCACCAGCACAGTTCATCAATGGGGTTGTCTCAGTGGAGCAAGAAGTTGGCGACCAGGAGATTGAACTTGGCCAGCCTACAAAAGAGAAGAAAAGGGTGAATTAACAGTTTGCAGATGCTAGAATTCCCTCTGCTCATGTTTATTTGGGCATCCAGATGCTTGTAGTGAGGTCAGCCTGTTTTTGTGTATGGATTCTTTTACTATTAGTTTTTAAGGCAAAGTATCACTTTGCTTTTAGAAATAGACTTGCATGCTAATTTTGACCAAAACCATGCAACTGATTCATTTAAAAGTCTTCATTAAACAGGCAATGCCTGATTCTCTTTTCAGACACTCTGTTGTAAATCAGGAGATACTCCACTGGGGAAAAACTTGTTCCAAGTGCAAATCCAGCCTACAGCCTTTAAAAAAAAAAAAAAATCAAGGGAACTTTTTAATGTACGCTGATCTTGTATAATACAGGCGTTTTGAAATCCCTGAATATTTGTTTTCACCTGAAGCTTAAATCGGCAAAGAGCACCTCAGTTAAGGAGGCCAAAATAAACCTGCCTGCATCACCCTTTTGTGAAAAGGGAACTTCTGTTCTGAAGGCTGATTCCTGTAATTCTAATTTGAGAAACTCCTGTTGTATAACAAGATATTAATTGTAGAAGCACAGCATAGCCTGTGCAATGGTGAGAGCTGCCTTGAGGCCTCCGTCACCTGTACCAACCGAGCAAGGTAAGACATGTAGCAGGTGAAAGAAAGGATTCCAGTATTTGAGGTTGCAATGTGTTTTTTCCCCTGGTATGTCATCACCTAAACTGTTGAGGTAAGCTGGACAAGCCCTGGACTGTGTTTGGTGGTCTGGTGGAGAATTCATTGTGCTCAACAGGGAGTCCTGACTGGCTGCTGCCCACCTTTGCTTTCAGTGTTGCTCCACTGAAAGTGTGTGTGCAACCCCAAATCCTGGTCTTTGTTTGCCAGTTGCAGATATTCAAACAAATGCCGAAAGCAACTAGAATGAGCCTTGCACACTGCAATGTGTACATTCACCAATTCTGGTGTAATTTTGCCCATGATAAATGGGGAAAGTTGCCTGTGCACTGTAGGATTTGGGTTTAAAGAAGCACATACATTAATGTCAGCTCCTCTGGGTCCCTGACATTTTCATATCATATTTATTATTATGCCTGTGCCAAGTTCTACTGTATTAGTCTAATTCTGTCTCTCTGTTCTCAAAGGAAAGAAAACTCTATTGGCCCCTCCTGCCCTATAATATAAGGATTTTGGCTATATCCTTACTGTATTTCTCTTCAACATCTGAGATGTAAAAAATGTAGACATAATTTAGGAAATTTTCTGTTCGTAGCTGAAGAAGCGTGAGAGGCTTAAGCACTCTGCTGAACAGACATGGGCTTAAGCATGGGATGAAATACTTTTTCACCCACACACACGCAAGAGCTTGCTGTGGATCCACAGGCCACCCTGTAAGCTCTCAGGAGACCAGGCAGAGCTCCCATATAACTCTAGGTTTCATAATGGGAGTGTTGAAATCAATATATGGATGCCAGACAATTCATCACTTCCCATCCCAAAACTCAGCTGAAAATTCACATCCAGCTCTAACAGTGCTGTTGGGAAGATTTTAAAAGAGCAGTGAGGTGAACCCAAGGACTGGCAACCTTCCTCTAACACTGAGGTTTCTGTGGGATGCTCTGTGAAAGGCAAGCAGATTGCAAAGGACCCAAGGATCTTGTCTCAGCTGGAATACCTTTGTGTGCTGCCTGCACTGATTAAAATGTCTCTGCACCCAAGTGTACTTTAGTCCCCCTGCAGTCTGGTGTTGTCCCAGAGCAGAAGGAAATCTGGTTACTCCTTTTCCTTGAATTCAGAGCCTGGAGTGCAAGAAAAGATCCTTCAGTGGTGTTTCAAATTAATACAAGTTGATGGGCTTGGCCTGAGTTTATGTTCCTTTCTTCTGCCCCTCCTGCCTTGGGTGCGTACTCCGGAGGAGGAGCAGAGATGTCCCAAGGCATCCTGGACCACCATAGCTGAATTCCCTGCAGCTCCACTCTTGGAGCCTCCAGCTGTTGGAGCAGAAGCTGGAAAGGGAATTTAGTAAAGCCAGGAATTAAGGAACCAGTTTGTACTGCTTGTGGTGTTGGTCTCTTAGAGGTTCACGCCATTTCTGACCAGTTTTAGAGCCAAGTTGCAGGAGGACTGCATATGGAGAAGAACCAGTGGTAGTCTTGGTGCCCTGGAAAGGCAGGGCACAACTGTTGGCTGGAGTCAGTTTTTCAAAAGTGGATTTGAAGCTGAAAGCTTTAGAAAGCCTGGCTGTAATTTATGTGGATTTCTTGAGGATTTTTACTGGTATGGAAACTGGGACTGGAAATCTCATTAAACTGGGCGTTCTTGTGAGAGTTTCAGGTTTTCTTAGTCATGGTTGTGCCAGGAATATCATCAGAGAAAACTTGCTGAGAAAGGATTTATGGATTTGGGATCAGATCCTATTCTCACAGAATTAATGGTAGTTCTGCAACTGACATCAAGGTGACTGGCATGTGCACCTGGATGAGACATTATTTATTTGTCATTCCAGGTCTTTAATCTAGGCTGCTACTTTCACATCAATACCCTCTTTATAAGCCCATTAAATACCAGTTCCATTGTTATTTTCTCTGGTAGATCAGAAGAGATGTGTCAAGGAAAAGAAAATGTATGCGCAATATACCTCTGCCCAAAACCAATATTTAAACATCAGAAATGTAAAGTGAAGGTAGAATTACTTAGAGGGGCAGAAGGGAAATAATTAAAGCTCCAGCTGGCAAGATGAGATGTCGTAAACTTCAGTTATTCACCTCTCTTAGACATTCAAAACACAAACTCTGCCACCGTTCAGGCATTTTATGGAGGCCTGCAAAAAGCAACAGAGGTCTCTTGGACAAATTGCTCTGATGGCAACTGAAACTGGGCTGAAGCCCAAGTCCAATAGCTGAGCTGCCATCTGAAACTGGAAAACATTCGGGTTCGTGCCTGAGTCTCAGCTCCCTTTCTGCTCTCTTCAGTAGAAAACCTGAATCTGGACTGGACTGATGGGGAGCGAGAAGAAACTTCAATTTGTGGAAAAGTGTTGCTGTTTCAAATTGGTTTTTGAAGAGATTACTCACAAAACTGGAAAATATGGTAATTCTTGGCAAAAATGGACTGACTTGGAGGTAGACAAACCCTTCTTCCTAGAAAAGTTTGCTAAAGAGTCGTGAACTGAAATATGGCAAAATATGATTTCAGAACTACCAGGCTTTGCTCCCAGTCAACCTCCAGGCAGGCAGTGGGAATGAAGAGGTAGGTGAATAAACAAAAAGCCAGATGGATCTACCTTGGAACTTCTAGTTTGCGAGAGATAATCAATGAGACCTACCAAATGCTTAGATTTAGATACAATTTTGCTCATCGCCTGACAATTACTCTGCCAGAGAACTTCCAAACACCTTTTTAATCTAAACACAACATTTTGGTGGAGTTCAGCTTCGGAACTCTCTGTCAGAAAAGTGAAATTTCCCATAATTTTCCTGGAATAATGTTGCAGGACTGAAACATATATGACTTGTATTTAAATTAATAATTTAAGTATTTTTGAGTATTTTTCTGTACTTTATTATGGGAAATACCTTAAATACTGAGGTTTGCAAACTTGTTAAAACAGTATTTATACACTGAAGGTAAATGGAGAGAAAAATCAAATGCCACCACTGGGTTAACTCAGTATGAAATTCAGCACCAGTTTTCAGTATTTATACAGAATTCACATTCACTTTGTGTTTTTCCTTGAGGTGTTTGAGGTACAGTGAAACTGCTGTGAGGTTCTTATCACTTAGCAATCTGGTCTGGTTCCAGTTGAAAATTCTGCAGTACCTCTCACTGGGAGGATTGGTTTAAAAGGAACATAGATCTGCCAAAGAAATAAAGACTTCATTATTGACATCAATGCTATTTTTAATCTGGTTTCCTAAGGAAATGAGGCTTAGGCAATGGTAGTGTTTGTGAGTATATGTGTGTGTGTGTGTGTATAGGTGTGTGTGACTGTGTCCTTCGCCCTCATAAATTTTTCATCTGTTGGCTGATTATAACCAAACCTGACAGATGACTGAGTATCTAAGATAATAAGTTCTTGCATGTTTCAAGAAAATAAGTGATTGGATAGAAGAAAAAGACATTAATAGTGTGCATCCAGTGAAAGGGCACAGCATGAGCTCAACTTTTATTAGAGCTCAGAAAATCCCAATGGGAGAGGGAGGTGAGCCACATCCCCATAGACAACAGCATTTTCCTGGTTCCTCTGCATGGGGGAGGGTTTGGTGTGTAGTAGACATATCAGACATGGCATGGTTTAAATGTAATGATGATGTTTACAGCAAAGTTATTATTTAGAGTATCTGAGGAGCCACATTACCTCTGGGCTGCCCTCTAATAAGGTGTTCATTCTCAAGGCCAGCGCAATAGCAGGGAGCAAGTTAATAAATGTGACCGAGGCATGGCTCCAGGACTCTATAAACCTAATGAGTCGTGGGCACTCAAACTGTGCAGCCTCGCTACTGCTAATTGGCCAAGTGTGCCATCAACCATGCCCAAAAATGTTCTTAAGTGGACAAGGGGTGAAAAGAGCATCAGAAACTCCTGTGAGTCCAGGAGGCAGCCTGGGGCAGCATTCCTTTGTGCAGAGTTCAGGAACACTTTCCCCAGAACCAAGGTCATTCCCTTGAGAGCTGAAGCAGCTCACTGGCAGTAGGGAACAAAACTAAGAAACAAAGGAAATAGTAAAGCATGACCAGGAGGAAAGAGGTTTGCAACTTTAGCTTATCAGACAAGGGGATGGTTGTCACATAGCAGTTGGAGAAGATGATCCAAAAACATTGTGATGAGGAGAGTGCTTGAAACCTTTCCAAAGAAAAATACGGATGGGGATCAGAAAAGCCAAGGCAGGGTTAGTGCTTAATTTTACTCTTTTTTGCTTGAGATTGAAAATTATGTATTTAGTATCTTGGTAACAGTGGCAGCTGTTGGGTTGGGACTCTCCCTCTTGAACTTAAGGTGTCTGAAAGTTCAGTGTGTGTTCTGTACAAGACCATCAGTTCCTTTGAAACCTTCAGAGGGCAAATCCTCCCACTTACCTCAGATGCATATTTTAAGACAGAAGGAATTGCCCTCTGGAGACGTCTTTCCACTGACCACAGAGGAAACCTAAAAAACTGGCCTCCAACAAATGCCTAACTTTCAGATGAGTGGGATTTATTGAACCCTGAGAGCAGGAGTCAAGAATTCAGGGTGTTTTGTCCTTACCTCTACCTGACCTTTGAACAATCTGCTTGGTGCACTGAATGCTCCCTGAGCAACGTTTTGCATTGCTGCCAATGGTAGAACGTTGTTAGTCCTGAGGCAAATTTGCAAGCAGAAGACTGACATAGGATTGCTTTCTATCATGCTTTGGGGAGCATCTTGGTGTGGTCTCAAGGGGAGAAGAAATTCCTCTGCCACCAGCTCTGGAAAATTCATCCAGGGCTAGGTTTCTTTAGGGTGAGAGGAGGAGCTGTAACACCTGACCATGTGCAACTTTTGCTTCCTGTTGTGCAACTTTTGCTTCCTGTCATGTGATATGGTTAGAGCCCAAGATTCACCAAACGTTTTGTCCACTGTGCAGATGTCCCTGTGAACCCCAGTGCTCAGACCAAACTCTCCATGTCTGTGGTTGAATGGAAGATGCGGATTCGGACATGCAGAAGTGTAAAGAGTTTCCATCTTGCCTCTCCTCTTGGCTTGAGGGAACAAAAGCCACTTCAGTGCTAGCGCAGTCATTCACAGCCTGGTCTGTCTGGAGACAGAACTGCAGACAGGAGAGCAGGCCCTCGTTTCTGTTCATCAGGCATGGTTATCCCTTTAGCAAGGGAAGAAGCAAGCACTCAAAACCAAAAAAATTTTTTTTGACTTCCTATGTGTCTGATTTTTCACTGTTCTCTTACAGCCAGGCCAAATCTGTGTAAATGCTGTCAGTGAGTGTTTTGGACCTGGAGACCCTTTGAAAAAGCCTTCTGATGTCTCTTAGTTTTTTGCATGCAAGACTTAGATACAAATAAGAAGGTGTGTTGGTGGGTTTTCTTTTTTGTTATTTTAGCATTATGGAGAGACTCACCAGATAGTCTCCCCTGTGGGGTCACTCACCAGGTCCGTAGTATTTACTCAGCATTTCTCTGAAACACCAGCATCTTAGAAGTTGTCTTCCTGAATTTACATTCACAGTTCAATCATCTCCCACACAATAAAAGCCCCAGTGTTGGCTTTGTTTTAAGTCCTGCTCTGCACAGCGCTCCTGTCAAAAGGGAGCCCTTGGTCCTGGTGCTTTTGTTTTCCTTCAGACCTGCCAATCACCCCGCTTGCCTTTGCCCAAAGTTTGTTGTCTTTGCAGTTGGTCCCAGCGTGAGCTACCAAAAGCCTGGCTGAGCCTGACAGAGGATTCCGTCAGCCTAACCCCAACACACGATCCTGCACCTCCCTGCCTCACAAAGGGCCTTTTCACCGGCCCACCGCAGTCCCCAAGATTTCATTTCATGTGCTACAATTAATCTGTATTTATTGCCACTTATCTTAAATGGCTAACAATATCAAGAGTTTAAAAAGTGCTTTTAATGTCAAACTGGGTCAATTAAAACTCTACTTAAAATATTTGCAAAACTCCTTGCCTGAAAGTTACCCCCCCAGTCTGCTGTTAACCAAAATGGTTTAAATAAATACACGCAGCTTGAGGAGATTGACATTTGGTAAAATTCCTCTTGATATTTTAGTAGAATCCAGTATTAATTTCCTTATTCCTATATTCACTTGCTTTTTTATTTAATAAAAGGAGAAAAATTAACAATATTTTAGATGGTTATAAGTATTTGAAAAATTGAAACAATCAATTAAAAACCCTCAAGAGATAGCTTCAGAACTTTTAATGCCAGAAGAGAATGTTATATTAATTGGTTTGGTCTCATAGAATTTCATCCTGTTCTTTTGTGGACCCTCACTCCATGAGTTTAACTGTGAACTTCAAACCATGGGCCACAAGTACTAATTTTTAACTCCTTCAGTATCAAGTGTGGGCATGAGAAATAAAGAACTAGAACATAAAATAGTGAAAAGTTAAATAATGAAAGGGTAGCTTTTACCAGAGGAATCCATTTTTTTCCCTTGCAGGAAAGCCCCAAGTTTTGCCTTGAACATTTATTTTAAAGCTCAGTTTGCAGGACATTCCTAATAAATTGCATGAAATAAGTGCTGCTGTACTGCCCACGGGGACTCAGAACTTTCATACCACTCACCCAAGGCTGCACTTTGTTAGGGTGGTGACACACATCAGGTGGAGAAGCCCCAGGAGGGACCCCGAGGTAGGACTTAGCTGGGTTGGATGCAGCAGATGCACAGATTAAGTGAGTTCCCAGGCTGAAGGCGTTAACAGCCTAAACTTTGGTTCACATAAAGCCACTTGGACTTAAACCTCTGATCCTCAAACACTTACTGTGAGGAGCAACATTAATGGAGCCTGGTTTCCTATAGATTTAGGTCATTTGCTTGGATTCCCAGCAGTCTAATAAGGTTTAAACTGTAGCTGAGTCATTTCTATTAATTAGGGCATTTGTATTATCTTTATGGGTCTCTGATGTCCCTAAAAAGTCTCACTCTGCAACTTTTCTTTCCATGGGAGAGATCAATGAGTCTCTATCCAGCCATCTGTATTCATAAAATATATAAGAAAGGACTCTCTTGGAGACAGCTGCTCTTCTGTCTAATAGATTTGAAATTTGCCCGTGGGTTCAGAATATTTCAAGGGAGATCATAAAAACAAAAACATAGACACAAAGAGACAGCAGGATCCTGTAAGCATCATGGTTTTTGGAAGCAAGTTTGAATTGAAATTGTCATATTTATGCAGTGTAAATATTGCACAACTTTAGGATACCAAATGGTTTTGATCATTTCTTTAGTAATTTCTTCCTGTAGAATATTTAATTAAACAAATCTGACTTCCTCAAATGTTTTGATTATTTTTTCATTTTTATTCATTAGACATGTAAACATGTCTTGAAGAATTTCTTTTGTGTAAGAAATAACATTAAAAAATTATTTTTTCTTCTTTTGGTCCTTGTCATCCTTAAAGAGAGTGTGATTATGTCACTTTGGCAGAAAGCAATTATTCTTCTGTATCAGTGTTCTGATGAACACAAAGATACTGGCTTGTGGATGTGCTTTTATTGCTCATTAGTTGCTGTCCTATTTGTTATGCTTTTTGATTTTGTTCTCGATCTTAGTCACTGTGTGAACAGGCCAAGTGATGCTGATGTCTAATTGCATCCCAAGAATGGCAAACAGCACAAAGCAAACAGCTTGCAAACAAGGCAGACTTAAATACGTTTGCATAAGCTTTTTTTTCTCTCATTTTTTAATGCTTGCAAGCATTAAATGCTGTAAGTTTCCCATTACTGCTTTTCATCCCCAGGTTATCATGTCCTGTCAGCCTGGTTTCAGACCTGTGTGACAGAGCCTTGTGTGGACCTGAATCATTTATTTCTCCTCTTTGGGTCTGACAAAAAGGTCTCACTTGAAAAGGTCAGGTTTGAGATCTGTTTGAAGACCATTGCCTATGGCAATGTTGGCTGAGGTCTCAACAAGCTCTTAAGGACTGCTGCCTTAGACTGACTTTTTGTTAAAATCTGGGATTTCCTCAAAAAGCCGTTAAGGACCATGTGTTAATTTTGAGAGCTTTCTTGCACAGATCTGGGTACCAAAGTGTCCTGAGCAGCTTCAGGGGAGGTCAGTGATGACAGGCTGGGAAGTGTAACAGCAGGGGTATGAGAGCCCTCAAACTTGGTGTCCTCATGGAGGAAACTTGGTTCCAGTTTCCATCAGAGGCAATAGCCTAGCTCTACTCATCTCTGCTAGGAACTCTGCAACCCATAGGCTGGTTTCCCTGGAATTTTGATTGAAGGTGGAAGTTCCTGTGGTTATGTTCCTACTTGGAAAGAGGTGGCTTTGGCAAGAGGAGGAATCTTCTGGTAATGTTGCCATTCAGGAAAATACTGTGATATAAACTGAAACTCACCCCTTCCTAGGTATTGGAAAAGGAGCTCATTCTCCAAGTATGGATCTGTAGGGAAAACACACTTTGCTGGTTACACTGATCAGGAAAAAAATACTTGGATTTTAATGGTATTTTCTACTAAAATTAAGTGTTTAGGATTCTCAGCCCAGGCAGGCTCTCAGCTCCTCATCTCCTTCGACTGAATATGGAGGACAGAACAAGCAGGCTTTGCCAAAATTTGGCTGAAGCAAAGGAGATTGCTGATTGGGTCCCAGCTGGGTATCAGTCCAATATGGCACGGGCACAGGTCTTGTATTAACAAAATACAAACACAGTTGTGTTCAAAATCTCTTCCTGCTGGGTGAGAAAGGGAAGAGAACACGGGTAAATAAAATCTGAGTCTTAAAAGGGAAGGAGCTGTGCTAAGTGCAGTCTAGTTACAGCCTTGGATTACTGTGACTGTGGGAAAATGTGATGAGACGCTTTACCCAAGCACATTTGCTTTTTTCTTCTTTGTTTTGGGTGGGTTCATTCTATGCTGATGTGTATAAGCAGGCAGTGATGGATTGTCCCACAGTTCTGTGCACACTATCGAAGAGTGCTGGATTTAATTGTCCTGCATTTATTGTACAAAAGAAATGAGTTATGAGCCACTTTACAGCATCTCCAGTGAAAGTAATTATCAGCACTGCTCCTTGCCAGAGATATAACTCTGTCAAGCAGACTCCGTCCTCTCTTGGGTTCCTTGAAAAAAGCTTGTGAATTTACTGTCTCTTGCCAGTGAAAGTTTGGGGTAAAACACAAAACGAAAAGCTGCCAACAGCTATATATTCAGTTCAGATGTTGTAGGAATTTCTTACTCTATTTTTTTCCTTCCTTTTCCCCTGGGTGGATGATCAGTCAGGATTGCTGAAGCATACAGCTGAAATAGTGCAGCAGAATGTGTTCTCAGTCGATTGTTCTTTTGATATTGTGGGTGAACTGTGTGGCTGAGAAGACTTGGCTGTTGGCTTCATTTAGCTTTGTCCAGGGCTCACATGCATGTACAGCACAACTGGTTGTGATGCCAGGGAAGGAAACCCTCTATCCTTCTGCACCCAACCATATCCCAGAGCTGTTTTCACAGCGCTTCTCCCTGCATGACACAGATAACCCCAGGAACAGGTTTAAGCTGAAGCGGATGTATAAAAGGAATGTTATGAGTTCTGCCTTCAAGACATTGCACAGTATCTCATGTGCAGAGCAGTGGGGAGTTTTGCTCTTTACCTTTTCTGGTGAATACTGCAGCATAATAAAGGACAGCAGGATGAATTTCAGGGACTGTAACATTGCCTGTCAGAAAGATATTTGTGGGTGATGCTTCCCAGTGTTGTGGAAGAACAGCTGCAGTGGAGATTTTGTGCTGGCGTTCATTTAGATCTACAGAATTACTTTCAGTACCTTCAGGAGAGCTGGCACACACTGTTTACTTTGGGGATCTGTGGGTCCTGTCCCCTTTCTAGTAGGTTTTTCATGCTGCCATTTAAACAAGCACAAGATTCCTGTGTGTTCACACATATTTTTATGGCTGGGCTAACCCAGATAAACAAGTGAATCAGCACATGGATAGAGATAACACTGTGTACTCAACTGTGCAAGCTCTTACAAAAGGTTCCTTTCTGCAGTCCTCCAGATGAACAGATTTTGCATGGTTTTATCAACAGTTCTACAACTGCCAGAAAGTCTGTTCTTGAGAAGAGGAAATAAAAGGGAGAAAAGGCTGTAAAAAGCCCCAGACTGTAATGGCACTACCAGGTAGCATGTGCAATTCATTTAACTATGAGTCTCCAAATTTGTTAGCTCATAGCTGTGGTAACACTCATGGCAGCAGTCCCCAGGCTGAAAACTGTCCTGCTAATTAATAACAGCAAGGAACAGAGGTTGTGTGGAGTGTCACAGTGACAGGTCATGAATTAGGAGAGGAGCACTTGTGATCACGTGTTCTATAAACAGAGAACTGTATTTGAAATTATTCCCTGTGTGTGATCATGCCTTTTGGGTAATCAGGACTCAGACTGGTGATGATTCCATGATATCTTCCACTCTGTCATTCAATTGACAGACAATTTTTAAGTCAGATGGATATCAGCTGCAACAGAGAGAATTCAGCAGAGAGGGCTTGTAAGGTTACCTTATGTTTTGTACCCTGAAAAGTTTGTCCAAACTTAAAAAGAGTTGCTGATAAAAGTTGTGGAGTTAAATGACAGGATGAGCCTTCCACAGTTTGGGAAGTCATGGGTGGCCACTTGTCCATTAAGGACCAGGGTCTTCTGGGAAGAGCTGAAAGACAACCTTGTGACAAGATGGTCCTTCACTCCAGAATGACAATCCATGGTGTGTTTTTGTAAGAATATAAGGGGCAGGTTCCCCAGGGGAAAAAAGAAAAATGAAATTACAAAATTAACTGGGTTGGAAAAGACCTTGACATCATCAAGCCTGAGCTATGATGTAACACCACCTTGTCAACCAGACCATGGCACTGAGTGCCACATGCGGTCTTTCCTTAAGTCATCTTCCGGAGACAGTGACTCCACCACCTCCCAGGGCAGCCCTCTCCAATGCCAAACACAACACAGTAGTATCAGTATTTTATGCCGTGAGACTTTACACTTTTTCTGTTGCAAATAGCTATTTGCCTGGTGGTGGCTAGATTCATTTGGGATGTGGAAAACAGAAGCTTATGTCCATTTCTGATTCCCAGATTAACACAGGGAATTGAGTTTATGACTTCCTTTTGGAGTACTTTCTCAGGAGGACAGTGATGGTTGGAGCATGCCCAGGAAGAGTTATTCCAGAAGCACTCTCCAATAGCAGATTTCTGTGCATTATCTGTTGCAGCAAATTTAATTGGATGACTTTGCTCTTAGGATTCAGTACATGCAGTACCAAGGGACAGATTTGCATGTAACCAAAATCTTGAGACAATTTGACTCTTTGATTAACTAGATGTTAAGTGCTCTGTAACCAGAGGCTGTGCTGAGGGCTGGATTTTCAATAGGCCTGAGCCCTTAGACAGCAGTTTTGAAAACCTGGCTGAATTTCAGTGCAAGCCTGGCTTTAGAGACCTTTTATAAGTTTGTTGAGCACAAAGGGACAGCCTGTCTTGTAAGTTCATGCCTTCATTAGGAGGAACTGAATCCTGTTGATTTCCCTGAGCATTATGGCAGGATCAGACCTCTTCAGCGTGTGACCTGTCAGCACCACACTTAAAAGCTCTGCCATGGCAACCAGGGCAGCAGCCCTACAGCAGGGGAATGGGAAATGGCATGAGGTGGAGAAGGGACATCCTCTTCTCATTGATGGGAGACTCCCCCATAATAGAGAAGGGAGCAAAAAAGCTTGATAAGTCAAGTGGCTTGATTGGTAAGCGAGCTTACTCTAAAGCAAATACAATGCTGTATGTGTCCCATTTGCCAGTGAGATCATCTGTTTCTTTGTCAGGGAAGAAAATGTGTTTCCCTTCCAAGTCCAGGGCTACTCAGGCAATTTACATGAACAAATAAAGATGAGGTTTAGCAGCACTATATAAATAAAATACAACTCTAAGTGGCCACCAAAGAACTGAGCTGCTCAAATGGAAGAGCACTGGGATGTGTGCCAGGTGGCTGCTGTTTGCCATGGCTGCTTACAATTCCCTGTCCAAGCATTGCTCAGATGCTTCTTGCTGAGGTGAGGTTTATGGCTGTTGCAAAACATACTTTGAGATAAACAAGCTATGCTACAGATGAACAGCAGAGCACAGAATGTAACATCAATCTGTGCCTTAGCTGTGGGCTTCACAGAAAGTAGCTGGGCTCTAGTTAGAGCAAGCGAGTGTCCAAGAGTGTGTAGAAGTATGTAAAAGTGTGCAAGGATGTGTGTGAGTGTGTAAGAGAATTTTTAAAAAACAGACACTTAGATTGTATGTATAGGATTTGACTGTATACGTAAGCTGGAATGACCCTAAGCTGCACCAAAGTGCTTATTTAAAAGTTTTATTAAACCAACAAAAATCTTTCAGAAGGTGAGTTACTGTAATAGAAATATAACCAATGTGGAAGCTGCAGGTTATAACCTCCATGCAGGGCAAAAGTTTGTCAATGGGAAAGTCAGTGTGATGCTGGAAAGGCCAGTGCTTTTCATCTGATGCGTTTGGCCTGTGGGTTTCCCATCTGCTATCCTTAGGCACAGCCATGAATGCATATCCAAGTGATAGCTACCCTGGGCTGTGGCTCAGCAGGTGGGAGGCAGGTGTTCCATGCTGTTATTGGAAATTTTCTTCCTAGCAGCTCATTGTTTTAAATGCCAAGACCTGGATATTCATGGTAGCTGACTCCAGGTACTTCAGCAAATTATATTATTTATTCAGACATTATGGGATTTCTGCTATGTCAGGTAGGAAGTAAACCTCTCCAGAGAAAACTACAGCTGTCTTAGGAGATTGGTCTCACTCTCACAGCATCTGTCTCTCTGCATTGACTTTAATGGAACCTTTGGTAAAGTGCTGTGGTTAAATACCTAAAGGTAGGCAAAATCTGGGTTGGGAATTGGTACACCCTGTGGACCTTACGAGGGGAACAAACCAGCATAATTTTTCTTAGTTGACAGATAAGAGACTCAATTAATATGCCCAAAGCAAAACAGAAAAACTGTGGCAGATTTAGGAACTGATCGTGGGTGTTCTGAAGTCCAGTTATGGCCTTAACTGTTTCCATGCCATTGCTGCTGCTCACAGCTGAGGATTTGCACCCCTCCAAACCAAACACATATTTCTAATATATTGTGTGATATTTCTGTGTGTGTGTATGTATCTACGTAAAAATTAAATAACACCTGCATTTTCTAATTCCACAGTTACCAGGTGTTATTGAACTGTAAAATTTCTCACCAAAAAAAAAAAAAAGGGCTGTTAGATCCAACCTAGCTTTGGCTGGTGTTGGATTGGAAGTAAATCCTCTGAGAATTACTGGATCCAAAGATTTCACTTGGCTCAGGAAGCCGCTGAGCTGCAAAGGGCTGGAGGCTGGGAGCGGATCAGGGGAAAGGATCCCCACAGAGCTGCCCTGGTGTTTATCTGGTGAGCTCAGCCTGTTCCTGATGGACCCTTCCCATGTACCTAAAATCAGCTACAAGCTGACAACACAACTTAGCCCAGAAAGAGAGAGAAGAGCTTGGGTGTGCTCTTGCAGTGTATCATGGAATATGAACCTAAACTTCTATTCAACTTCCCAGTAACTGCAGTGCCCTCAACACTCAACAATCCAGCAGTGACAATCTCATGGGATATTGTGATGCTGCTGAATTTAAAAGAATAAGACTATTTTTAGCATGAACAGTTAACAGAGTTCCCACAAATCATGTTGAGAGGCATGGTTGTGATTATAGATCTGTAACATGTTTGCTGTGATAAAAAACAGACCTGAGTCAGGTGATCTTGTTAGCACAATGTTTGTACACTTGGGTAATAGATGCAGCTGTGGCAAAGAAAAATTTTAAAAATCAGTTCTATTTTAGAAGCAATTACTCATTTATAAACTGTAGCTAAGTAGTGTATAGGAGTAGCTAAAATCAGAGGCAAGACCTAAAACTCTGGACGTTGGGAGGGACTATAAAATGAGAAACATTCCACTCTCAGGACAGATGTCCTTTCCTCTTGCTGACTCTCTTCAACACCTGCTGCACATATGCTTACCTTCAACTTGGCTTCATTTTGATATAAACATTGCTTAAAGTTTAATGTGTGCTCATGGGCTTTGCTGGATAAGATGGATCATAGAATCACAGGGTGGTTTAGGTTCAAAGGAATCTTGAAGATCATCTTTTCCCAAGCTCCCCTGCCATGGGCAGGGACACCTTTCAATAGACAAGGTTGCTCAGAGCCCCATCCAACCTGGCCTTGACCACTTCCAGGTATGGACATAGGTGTGCAGCTAAAACTTCTTTAAATTGCAATTTTAAATGGTTTCCTGTAAGAATGGTGAGAGAACTGCTGCTATCAGACTTCCTGATCTTGATTTTGTAAGGGGCTGAGTGTGCTGGAAGTTTAGCTCCTTCTCAGCCTGGTCACCCTAGTAAATATTTCACATTTATGATGTATATTATTGCCAGGGACCAAGTTCTGAGCCAGTACCTGTGCTGATGGCTCTATGAGGCAGCTTGGTGTGAGCCAGAATTAGCCCAGGGAATGCTCACCACAGCCATGGATCATGGGATTCCTCGTGGCATCAGTTTCCAGTTCAGTTTGTTCTGGTTCCCATTCTCTCAAGTCAGCTGTTTCTGCAGCTTTGTGTGTGTCTGAGCTAACTAAGAAGATTGGGAACCCTGAGGTATTCTGAGTTTAGGAAACATAGAGAAAAATTACATGAAAATCCCTATGCTCATTACTTACCTCACCTGTCCAGTCCCCAGTAGGTTTAAGGATTTGCAAGGAGCTCTCCCAGGAATAGACATCCTGGTTTTTATGGAGCTGAGCTCAGCAGTTTGTGAGATCAGACAGGGAGCACTAAGTCCTGAATTTGTTTCAGATACTAAATTTAAAGTCTAATGAGGAACTTGGGATTTTTTCGGTCGTTTCTTTTTTTTTTTCTTCTAAAAAGTTATTTTTTGCAAACTGAAAACAAGACCTGATGCATAAAATTTCAGGTAGTAATTTTCTATAGGAAATTTTCATTTGTTTAAAATTAAAATTATTTATAGGTAAAAAATGTATTTTGTGAAGGAAGTTCAGTTAAAAGTTTTATATTCCTTTACTAGAATACCAACATGAGCAGGCCTAGTTTATAATTGTATAATGGTGTTCTTTATCTTTAACTTCAATTTTACAATATCACATGTAAAAAATTAGTTACAAGTCGACATAAAAAGCTATTTTTCATCCTTTTGGGCCTGTGAGATTCTTAGCATCCAGACATCAGTCTGGTTTCTTGGCTCTTCATTATCAGCCACATAGCAACTGTTTAGCTATTCCCTTCTGTGATACATCCAAGATAAGCTCGTGCCTTGGAGAGGTGAAATAGCATGAATTCCCACTGTCTTTGAAATGCAGTTTGTTCTTTTAGTCTGAACTCGTCTTGGGTCTACTGGGCAGTGTCCTCAAAGTTTGTGTAAGGAGTTTTTCCATAAATGTAGCCTCTGCACGTTTATCCAAATCACACCAAGAGCTTTCTGGCTCTTTTTTCCCTTTTAAAATTCATCTGCATCCCACTTGTATGAGCTCTAATAGGTGATCTGTGCCTTACCTTTGCTTTAGTTAGCCCAGATAGTCCTAAGCTTGGAGCTGAAAACCTGAGCACCCTCAGGCTGAGAGGGGCTTGAAGCTGAGCTCTAGAGCCAGGTCCTGTTTTCATAGAAGGTCCTTGAGGGATGCAGTGAGTACTCCAGGGTGTAACTATTGTACAGAGTATCCTTGCTGTGGGAGAAGTGTCTGAAACTGAGGCCCAGGTGTGATTTTGAGGCCATTTGCAGGTGCTCATTCAGGTGCAGGCTGTGTGGCTGTGGGAATTGCTGTCATCCTCACAGGTCTGTGACTTCCCATTCAGCAAGTGCTACATCTTCCAGTTGCAGGGCTTCCTTTCATCTCCCTGGAGAGATCAACTGGAAGCATCTAAAAACCTTCTGGGATGAAGCCTGGTAGCTTTGCATCCCACCCTCCAACCAGAGACTGCAGACCAAGCTCCTGAGCTGAAGGTGGTGGTGGTCCTCCAGCAGGAGCCTGCCAGGCCATGGAGAGGCCAGTGGTGGAACTGGGAGTGAGAGAAGATGGATGGGACTGGCTGGACCAACAGCAAAGTGGCCTGGGATAGGAAGGGTTCCATGGAGCTGTGATGTTCTTTTCAGGGTGCTCTGGCCCCTTGCCATCAGGGTGGTGCCAAGGGGATACAGCACAGAGCCCAGCAGCTTCCATCTGCTGAGACAGAACATGAGAATGCACAGTGGACCCAGCCTCTCCCCCTTCCCATTTCTTCTTCCAAAAAATGGCTAATGTAAATAAATTGTCTGTTCACATGTGTTTTGGCATCTGAATGGGAACACTTGTCCATGTGCCCCCACCAGCCCTGCTCCCTCCCTCCCTTGGCGCTTTTGCTAAATGAGCTTTTCTTGTTCAGTTTCAGCTCCAGCCAGAGTTATTCCATTGGCATTTCCCTCCTGGACTGATAACGAGCCAAAGGAGCAGGCTGTAAAGCTGGTGACATAGACCAGCCCCAGTGGTGTCCAGGAGCTTAAAGGTCCCCAAGCCCAGTCTTTTGCAGCAGATAAACACTGGGCAGGGACCCAGGGGCTGCCCCAAACCTGCATGTTGGGCTTTGCACATAACACTCCACTTGCCCTGGTCTCTGTAGGAGCTCAGACTTGTTAAAAACTCCTCCCTAGGTGCTAGGAAAACTATGGTAGCATCCACGATATTCCCTGGAGCACCAAACTTACAGGGAAACAGGGAAACTCTTGAATGTGGCTGTACCTTAACATTACTGATAGTAAGTTACTGAAGGGGAAAATAACATACATTTAATAATAGAATTTCATTAAACGATAATGCAAACAGGTGACTGCAGGAGAAAAGACTCATGCAAATTCATTTTGACCGGGTCACTCCAACTTCAGGTTGTTTTGCACAGACAAGGAGAAGAAAGGTGGTAGGTCACATGTTGCAAAATATTTCAAATGCTTCCCATTGGAAAAATAAATATTCAAGTAATTACAGTGCCTCTTGTTAAAGGAGGAGATGGAAACATATTGTCATCCTCCTCACGATGTGCATTCCCTGTGCTGCAGGGTAATCAGCCACCCAGACATCCTTAATCCTGTTGGATTATTTGCGGCTGCACCTGCCTGAACTTTTTCTCTCCTGATTAACATTTGATTAAATCCACTTTTAAAATGCCAGCCTGACTGCAGCACTGGGGGGGCGCTTGCAGAGAGTGTTTCGCTCTCCATCCTGATTGCATCTGCATTAATTATGCTAAGTGCAGTGGTAGGAACAATATTGATGTAACAGAAGTTTATTAGGTTGATGTGGTCATTCAGACAAGAGGGCTGTAAACGGCTTCACTTGCGGCTTCACCTGCATAGGCTTGGCCTCCCATGAGGAGAAAATGTCGTCCCATTATTATTCAGATTGACCTGATTTGGGTAATTTCTTTCTGGGAGCAAGGTAGTTTTGGAATCTCATTAGTTTACTGACATTTGCATGTGTTAATAGATTTCTTGCTTGTTTTTAATCCTCCCTTCCTTTCTTATCATTGAAAATGAGTGTTTGGTGAAAATCAGGGATTTGGGCTGTGTGGCTGAAAACTTTCTAGGTTTCCTATTGGACCTGCTTTGCTGCCTTCTGTTTGTGGACCCTGACCCCAGGTGTAGTAGTGCAGGAGGGTGTTTCCTCTCCCCAGGGAGCAGGCTCCACTGTATGAGTCTTTGCCAGAGGGGAAGATGTCCTGATGTCATTGTAAGGACGTGACGTTCACCACATTTGGGTTTTTTACCTTCATTGTGCACATCACCAGTGCTTCAAGTCTGTCCAAGTTGGTCTGTCCTGTTGTGTGAAAATTGAGGAAGAAATCCTGACAGGAAGAAATGTCTTAACCACACTTGAACATGGATTATATTCTTATCTCTGGCAGCAGTTGAGGGCTCCCTTTTCAGCAGGCTGTGGTGTGATGGAGGGAGTAACCACGGCTCTGCTGGGCACAGGCATCCCAGGGACACGGGGTTTTCTTGGAGTGTGTTTGGAACCTCTTCCTAGAGGGGATGGGAAGCCCTGCAGTGGTCTGCAGCAGTGTGCTCTGGGCTTGGCAGGGCTTCCTAAAGCCTCCAAATTCCCATCACCGCGCTGACGGCTGGATCAGGCACGGGGTCGCATCCTGAACAGTGATTACAGTTCACATTTTATGACTTAGACACAAAATACCAGCCCCGTGCTGCTGCCCTTGCACTGACAGCCACTGGCCCAAACCAGTTAGTCTGCCTTGATGGCCTTTAATGGACCATGCCATGAGTGACTCCACCCTCTCACAATCTAATATACAATAGACGAGTGCTGGGAAATCCTAGAAAAGAAGAACTTTAAAGCAATTTTTTCTGGCCTCATGCAGATCCTTTGGCCATGGTTGGTTTTATTTTCTTGCTAACAGGTGTTTGTGCACAATTTGCTTAAAGAAGTCACTTACCTGCTAGGCAGCCTATCATGGGAGTGTAAGACACTGAGCAGATACCTTGTCTTGCTCTGGGATTCCTGCTTCTGCTCTTCCAGATCCTGTGGCCCCACTGGTATAAAACCAAAGCTTTCTCTGGAAATCATAAAGCAGTTTTTCTGTCCTGTCAGTTGATGTTTTGAACCTACAATATCAGGAAATGAGAAGAGAAAGAGGCTTTTACATTTTTTATTTATTTTTAACAAAAATACTATTTTCTAAATGAGTAACAAAAACCTCTTTTTACAAATAATTTAGGTATTTCCCCTACTCCGCTTTCGGAAAATGGAAACTCCAGTAACTCATTAAACAGAAACTGGGGGGAGATTCTTGGGGGAGCTTTGCTGAGGGGACAGGGAATATCTCTAAAATGTTTTCCTAAAAACTGACCTACTCTGTAACACCTGTGCCTGGAACTAAAAACAAATATTTGTTTGTTTAATGAATGGTTGGAAAAATCATTTTCAGGCCAGCTATGGATTAAAAGTTGGGATTTGGGGTTTAGTTGTTTGTGGTTTTTTCCTCAGAGCCTTGTTGTTTCATTGCTGTAGACGTATTTTGCTTTCTGCAGCTTCTCCCTCACTGCTGCACCACACCAGTTGAGTTCCTCCCAACATCTGCTCCACACTCTGACAAAAGGGCTTGCAGTGGGAGCTGCCTGGATCTAATTTTGTAGGGTGATGGCCAGTTTACTCCTGCAGATCTCCACGGTGTCTCTACATGTGTTTCACCTTTTTCCCATGAACCCAGTTAACTCCCTGGACTATTTTTTTTACAGTTTTAGATGGGATTTTGACTCGGTTTTTTAAAGTGTTTTCTTGCCTGATTGCTGGAGGCTGAGCGGGTGAACAAAAGCACCTGGGAAAAAAAAAAAAGTTAACAATAAACCAGCTAGGGTTGTTTATTGAGCATTGAGTCTGGCAAATAGCTGACTGTAGCTGTATTAAATTACCCTAGTAATTTAATCTTCAAGTATCTAGTATCTAGTCTTCATTTGTAACCCAGCCTCATAATTTGCTCAGTACTGATTCTGCACCGGTTCCCCTTCCACAGTTCCCATTTTGAAACATAGTCATTATACTGAGTTTATTCCTGTGGTGCCATGACTGATAAGAAATTTTACCACCTTTTTACCTCTCAAAGGGGCCATTTGTAAATGAGTCCTTACTTTTGCTTTATTCACCACAGGTATTTTCCTCCTGCATAGTCAGGCAGTGTGATTTTTGCAGTGGGTAGGTTGTTCAGGGGCATTTCTTTCCCACCAATGATACGAATTATTGAAAAGAGAAGCACTATAAGGAGAATAAAGCAGGTGACATGTCACAGCATAATTTCTACAATCGATGCATTTGCAATATGAAGGCAACATTACAGAAAGTTTTCTTGGAGCTGCTCTGGAGTTTACTTATCTTCCGACATTCAGGGTAGCAGCTTTCAGATTTCACAGACTCTTTTGTTACATTTATGAAACAACACTACCGCATGAAATGGTAGAAGAGAATGTCAGGATAAATAAAGAAATTGTTAAGCTCTGTCTTGGTTGGATAGCTGTGTAGTTCATCACTGTCTGAATTAAGAGTAAGTGCTGCCATGTTCATTTACTCTATATTGTCCCCAGCTTTGAGATGGCCACTGTGCTTTCCTCAGCGCTGAAGGTAAAAAGTGTTCATGATCTGGTGACTATCAGTAATACATGAAGGGAAACTGCTTCATCAAGAGGCAAAGCCTTATTCTTCTGTGTGTTTGTTCTTCACTGCCTGTAGCTGGACTTGTCTGCCAGGGCTGCCCATGAACTCTCCTTCAGGGGCTGCAAATCTAAAAAATGATGCAAAAATTCAGTGTGAAGAAGCAGCCATAATTCCCACATGCCTGGTGCTAGGATCCCTGTGCCCAACTGCAGAATCTTGACAAGAAGTGGATGCTCCTCCATGGAGAGATGGTTTAGTCAGCAGGAGATGTAGGAAGTGTTCCTTTGTTTTGGGCAGACCCCTAGGCCATGCCTGTTAAAGGAGGCAAAGCTGCAGGTGTCCATTGCTGTGCTGTGTATTCTGCAGGAATCTCAATGGCTGTGGCACCAGAGAATTCTCCTTCTGGTTTTTTCCAACTCCTTCCAAAACAGTGGTTGAAAATCATGAAATGAATGCTGTTATCATCACCACACACATGGGATGTTGAAAAGTGGGATTTCTCTTCCTGCTTTTTCCCAGGAATGAAATGTGTTAGCACTCTAAGATGAATCAAAAAAGCAATGCTTAAAAAGTTTTGGAGCAGAAATTCCAGCCTGCTACAAAATGAACCTCAGTGGAAACCTGACTTTATGTCCCTTTTGAGGATGACCAAACACTGCCAAGCACTGAAGGTAGCAGATTGGCCATCATGCAACAGTATGATCTGTGGAATCATTTTAACATTGATATTGATATTTTAAAATAACATGTCATTCAAAAGTGAACGCTATTCAAAAAGTAAATTAATGCTCTTAGAAATTATGAGAATTCTAACAGTGACATTATGGTGTCCAACTGATTGAGAATTTTCCCTTTCAATAATTTTGTCAAAACCAACATCATCTGCAAAGTATTTTGGAGCTGTGACAGCATTTCCCAGAAGAAAAATATCACGTTAATAATTATTTAATTAGGCAGATTCAATGTGCATTGTGAAAATTAATAGCTGTTCAGGTCTGCAAGAGAAAAGCACTGTGGAATTTGATAGCAAATTGTTCTAATACAACTTCTAATCAATAAATTGCTGTTATTCTGGTTCACCTTCTTTCTCCACGTCCTCCAGCAGCTGAGTACCAGCTGGGCTGGAAATGCTCTAATTGATGTAACTGGATGCAGACAGCTAATTTGGGAGTGTTTTAACCTACTTTGTACTTGTCTTTATCTTTACTCTCATTTTCATGTGGTCTGCTTCTACAAACCATCCCCTGGATGATAGGACAGAGGGATCTGACGAACACACTTTGTTTTGTGGGTTTATGAGAGTGAGCAGTGAAAGGATTGTTTTTATTGCTAACATCCTGGTGTAGTAAAATACCAAATTTAATACATATGACGATTGTTATATTACTTAATCCACCGTTTGCCTTCTAATTTAGTTTGAGTTTGCCTTGTTATTTGGTATGTTAGAGGAAGGCTACAATTCAGCTATTTGGCACACCCGTCTGCACCATCAGCTGTACTTTAATATCACAGGCTGATGGAGCCTCCAGCTGTAAGACCCCGCAGGATAGTGATCCCATCAGCCTGTCCTGGCTGACCTGGGTGGAAGAGGCATCTGGTGTCAATTTTGTCAGACCTTTCCATCAGTTTGGCAGCTTTTTGTTTTGGGGAAGGCAGGTTCACAAGATGACACCAAGGAAGCACAGAGCTAGAGCTTTTCTGTGGTTTTTATGCAATTGATGTGGCTCAAAGCTCAGGAAAAGCCACCAGACTTCGTGGTAAAGACCAGAAGTGCAAGCAGCGTGTGTGGGGAAGTCAGTTCATGGATCTTCTGTGATTCTTGGGAGGCTGCTTTCTATTAAAATGTTTTTTATTATGCTACATTGCCAAACCTGAGAGCAATAGAGATATTTTTTATTTCATGCTTCAGAGGGTGTGAGAAAGCAGAGCCAGGCGTTGCATTGCTTATCCCAGAAGGGCAGGACGCTGTCTGGCAGTAGGATATCTAAGTGAGCTTTGCTCTGCATCATCAACAGCAAAATGTATGGAAGCCTTCCTCACCCGAACAAACTCCATAGAAAGTGAATTTATCTGTAATGTTTCTCTCAGGGCATTGAGCATCCTCCAGCCTATGCAGAGACAAACCTGGCTACTCCTGGTAGGAGAAATTACCATGAAATAATCTGTAGTGTTGTAGGCCTTGGTGAGCTTGGTGGGGCTTGGTATCATGAGTTACAAGAAAGGTTTTGAATGGTGCTGATCCTCTGATTCTCTTCATTTTGGAATCAAATAAGCCAGTTGTCTAATTGTAGACAGGCAAATTCTGGATTCACTGAAGGATTGAGCTGTCCTGGCTACAAACCAATGGGCAGTAGAACACCACTCAAATCACATCCAAATCTCTTACATGTGTGTGCTCAGGGAGGGAGTGGTTTTTGGGGTTTTTTTGGTTGGTTAGATAAAGGAATGTTTAGAAAACAGCTGCTGGGATCCAGAATAATGTTACGGTGTTTTCTTTGTTTTTTTTTTTTTTTTTTCTGTGGGATTTTTTTGTGGTGGACAGAATTATTCCAGTGGCATTTCAGAAAGAAATTCACATTGTAGAAGTGAGGATAGGATGATTAGACTCCCTTTTATTTTAAGGATAAACAGGATTCAGCCCATCAGAGATGAGATGTTTGCATGTGGCCATTCAGTTTGTGTGTCACACATGTGATCAATTTAACCAGGGGAGGATTTAGGCAGGGTGGGGAGGCCGATGTTTCTTCTGACATGTGGAATGTTAAGCCACAAAAATGCAACCACAAAATCAGCAGATTAGAATTCCCATTTGTAAGGAATAAATAATCATTATGGTGAGATAGTCCATGAGGGATTAACACGGCTGCTTCCAATTCTGTTGTTCTGTTGTTCGATCTGCTATGACATTTTTTGCATGCATGTATCTCCCTCCTTCTTTTTCCTTTTTTTTTTTTTCCTTTCTTTTTTTTTTTTTTTTCTTATTCCTGTCGGTATTGTAGTTGTCACAGTGATTTATGGGAATGAGTGCAATCTTTGGGAGGTTTGTCTGTGTACATACCTCTTGTTTTCCTCCTTGCTTGTAATTATGTTATGCACCTGTTGTTCCCCATCAGGGCCCACGTGCTCAGGGAGCCGATGCTCAGGTTGCAGTTGGTTTACTCAGTTTTACAACATTTGTTAGTCGCATCTGATCAATCTGTTCTGGCTTCATGCCGAGGAGCTGCCTGGCAGCATAAATCATCCTTACACTGAAAAGAAGAGCACGGTATCTATTTCAGGTTTCCACCCACCAGAGCCTCGTAAATTTCCACAAATGTTTCAAGAAACAGGTTTGATTGTTTAGAATGAGCTAATGCTGCAAAGACCTTCTTAGTCCTGAGCCGAGTCTGGGACTCTGGCTCCCCAGGCTTATAGGGTTAACTCAGATTTATAGGACATGTCTACATCACTCTTAAAAAGCAAGCTGAGAAGAGTGGAGAGCATGTTGGCTTCTCAGTCTCCCTGAGCACATGGTGGTGCTGAGTACCTGATGTCCTGTTAACTGCCCTGTCAACCTGCCTGGCATGTGCAGGCGTGTCTGCAGCCTCAGAGAGGAAGCCTCCGAACAGGGGTGTTGAAAGCATTCCTTGCCTTTTCTCAAAACTCTGTGTGTGTGTATCCTTAGTTTTCCTTTTAGTCCAAAGGCTTTCAGAAATTTTCCAATCATCCCTCAGTCAAAGATTTGTTTGATTCCAGAGTGTCTCCACTCTCAGCATTTGACAAATGGCATTTTTTCTCTTCTGATATGTTCGACGCAACTGATAGTGATGATGCCAAACCAAGGGGGCTTGGTTGGATCTGTGGCATTTTTAAAGGAAATTATTCTCATGGAGTTTTGAACCTTTAAGTAGGTCCTGCACCAGAAATTATATGATTAAGGTATTTATATTTGAAAAACTGTGTTTGTAGCACATTCATTAGGGCTGGGAAAGGGGTCAGGGGTGCCGAAGCATCCCTGGACTTCGCTGTAGTTGTGGAACTGTGTTGTGAGGAACCAGGTGACCACCATCCCCCTAAATATAGGTGACAGAGGGAGCTATTGCTAGATCTGATATCATGAAACATCTTGAGTCTTAAACAGAAGAGAATAATCTTTTATGGGAATCTGAAGAAGTTTTACCTCTTACACTCTTTATGCAAACTTCAGCAAAACAGAACATGCAGTCACATGCCATTGCTGCTTTGGGACAGTTGTTTCAAGAAAGGAGGGAGTTGGTGAACTCTCTTCTGTTAATTGCTCTTTTTAGTGGTTCCACAGAAATTTCTGACACATGCAAGGAAGATAAGCTCACCAGTGGCTCATTAAAGTTATGTTTGAAGTGCAGCCCCTGGTTCAGCAATTCCCTGAAGCAGGCAGAGTGGAAGGATATGCTGAGAAATGCTCCTCTGGGACATATGCCTTTTTTTCCTATTATTTCCCTAAGTGCAGAGATACTGAGTCAATCATGAACCAGAGTTACTACTGGGGAAAATGGTTTGCTTGTTGAATTTAAAATATAAAATCCTTTGGGTGTCATTTATATCCCTGAATGGAGTATCATTTATATCCCTAAATGGAGTAAAAGAAATGCTGGCTAACTCTGTATACAGCCTCTCCTGTTTACAAACAGATGTGGTACTGCCTGAAGTCAGAATTAGATATAAAATGATCAAAAAAGGTCAAAATTAGCCTTGTAAAATTCTCATAACAATTGCATGACAGAAAACTGGCCGAGTACCTCAGCAATGCTCCCCAGCCTGTGATTTCAGAGGCAATTAAATGAAAATGCAGCCTGGCTTGTTTAAGTGTAGAGGGCTCTTTCCACTGCTTGCAGTTGTTGCTATGTGAGAGATGCTGTGGCTCTGCCTCTGAGGCCATGAGGCCAATTCTTAGGCTCTCTAGTAAAATACTTCATTACTTAAATATGTATTGTCTTTGGGGAGCACGTCTCTCCTCTCCCCTCCCTAATATACTTCATCATAAACTTCTGCAAAAATGTATAAATAAATAAAATAATCCAGGTTCCTTTTTCTTAAACAAGAATTTAATTAAATGGAAGTTAGATCCCTTTGGAATACAGAAAAGCAACTTTAAAGACACTCTAGACATGAGCTTTAAGGATTTCCTTTCCTCTTTTTGCTTAATATACTCCAATCCTAGGACTGTATTTCTCTGCTTCAATGCTAAAAGACTCCTTAAAAGAAGCAATATTCAAAGGCCTAACCCAGACATTTTATGGGATGTCATACATTTTCAGCTGTTCATAACATAAAAAATAAAATAAAATACTGCAGGTTACTTTATCAAAGAGAAAGTTGATTTGTAATTCCCAGGGTAGAATTATGAAAATACCTTGAGAGCATTACAGGAACAGACATTTATGAGAAGTAATAAAATTAGCTGACCGCAGTACAAATTTGCTGAATGCTTTTGGAGGAGAAAATATGTTCCTTCCCCCACTGCCCAGAGAAAATCAGACAAAAACTGTCAGTTTGTGAGGCCTTTTCTGCGACAAATCAGAGCCATTCTTTAGCAGAGTGGTGTTTCTGCAGTGTTACTCTGGAAAAAACTCGATCTTCCTCCCTCTGAAACATTAGAAAAAGAGATAATGGTATTGGCAAGAGCAGCACAGAGTATTAGCAGGGCTTTTTTTTATAGGAGTGGAGATGTTTCTCAGCTGCCCTCCATCCCCAGGCTGATGCTTCACTGGTCAGGTTGTCTTGAGGATGAAGGGAGAAAGACAGAAGGGCGTAGGATTTTGGTCAAAGACCAAATCTTGGAGGATGCTGGGTGCCTTCAGGTCCACAGAAGATCCAGCTCTCCTGTTGAACTGCCTTGAACTGCTGTGTTCAGAGAGGCACTGTAGAGGCTGTCCCACTTTCTTCACCCCCCTGTCCCAGTCCACAACAGGGAGACTGTAAGAGTCAATGGGAATCCCCCGTGGACTTGCATCCTGTGTGAGTCAGTGTGGCCCTAAGGCAAACAGATTCACAAAAAAAGCCAGAACCAGGTGGGACAGTGTCACCTGCTCCTGCTCTGCAGATAACCAGTGGTGTGGGGTCCATTAAATTCTATCTTCATGGCATCTGAAGTCATCTTAAGGACATGGAGGGATCTCTCTCCACCTCCCTTTTGATGAGCTCTTCCAGTAGTTTTTACTTGCAACTGACTAGATAAATAGGTGAAGTACCTTCTTTCTGTTTGGCATGTCTCTCATCTCACTTCTGGCTGAGCTGTGCCTTTCTCTGCTAAGCTTAGGAATCTGTCCATTTCCACAGGTTTTCCTAGCAAAGATGTGCATAACTGCAGTCAGTCCATCTCCAACCCACACTACATTGACCAACCTATTTAAATCTTCTTCTGCAAGGCTTGTTTCCTGGTCCTTACATTATCCTGTTGATCTTCTTTCTATTTGTGGTTTCTTAAGAAAACAAGGCTCATGTACTGAAAGTGCAATTGGGTGTCTGCCTGGCTCCCCTCCTCTCCCTCTCCATTAATTTCATAAAGGCAGGAAGAGTCTTCAAAGATCTTTAGGCTGCACTTTACCTGAAGACACACAGCCAGGAAGAGGAGGGAAATCCTGGTAGTGCCCTAATGAAGGAAAAGTGGGAGTGTGTGTGCTCAGCTGCTATTAGACATCAAAAAATCCATGCTAGAGCGACCTGCCACAATGAGTTTTCTTGAGTCACATTGCTCCTGAAGGTGCTTTTTTGTAGGCACATCCCTGGAGCTGTGCATGATGGTCTCAGCTCAGTCTCACATGCTCTGACGCTGAGCCAGGTATCCTGTCCATCCAGCCCAGGAGAGCAGTGGGACAAGAGCAGGGTCAGTGGTCAGCAATGAGCATCAAGGTTCACCTTCCAGGAGCTCTACCTGTTATCCCCATCTGCAAAAGTCTCTCTGGGTGTTGGTCTGTTCCTGCCTGCTTCGTTTCAAGAGGCGAATCTGTTCAGATGGCTCCATGTCTTCAGAATTCGTCATGCTGACAGTCTGTCTCGTGCTTGTGGATTTTATTGGCAGCATTTCAAGAACTTCCAAGTCATGGATGAAAATGTTGACTAGTGTTGGGCTCGTTACCAATCCCTATATTTATTTTTTTTTTGCTAGAAAAAGCTCCCACCACATACACAGATGGTTCTCCATTTTTACAACTACTTTTTGACATCTTTCAGTATAGTCAATTTTCAAACTGTTTGAGGTGTTTTCTATTAATAGTATAAATTTCTAGTTCTATAAGCAGGAACTTAATATCCCTTGGCTTACTACTGTAAATAGCCATTTTATCAACTAATGCTGAATAATGTCAGAGAGAAAATAACTCTTCTTTGACATGATTATTTTCTCTTATGTCATATTGACCACCACAAATTATCTAACTCCTTTCCTAAGGATCTTCTCTACTCAGTGAGTATTCTATAGCATATACTGTTCTTCTTTGAGGATCTATTCCAAACTAGCTCTTTCAACCAAAGTCACCTAACCTGATAAAAGAACTGACTTAAACTTGTGATTTTACTAGGCTTCCCCTGTATCCTGAGCACTCTAAAATACCACACATGGCACTAGAAAAAAGAGGGGGGGAAAGAGTGTTTGCAATGCCAAGTACTTTAACAGCAGAAAGAAACTGAAACTTGAATGCATTTCCTTTTCTCAGGTCCGGATTTAATCGTCTTTTCTGATTCCATGCCTAATTTATTGCAGAATCTCTCACTTGTTCAATTAAATTTTTTGAGTGTTTAGCAAAATTACTTAAGTGAGCTTACTTCAGGAAATGTGATTTCCTTTTTGTCTTCCACTGATTAATCATTTTGGTTCTCCCTCTACCTAAACCTAGTTAATGAATCAACTTTCTTTAATCTCATGTGAAATTTAATGTATGTCCCAACAATAGCATTGTTCATGACTCTTAAGTTCCCTTCTAGTTAATAAGAAACAACATCTCTGTGATGGGCTGGGGCTCTGGCTGGAGGAAATTTCCATCTTCATCTGTCTTTGCTCTTTGTCAGAACAATCTTTGCAGCTTGGTGGAGAACTTGCACTTCATCTCTGCAACCCTACAGTGTAGCCTGTGCTGCATGTCCAGTGTTTGTGAAGAGTTCAAACATTCAATCCAAGAGCATGTTCTGATGGATAGCACTCTGAATACCTAAAAGACCACTAAAACAATTCTTTGGTGGTAAAAAAATAGATTTACTAATCTGAAAGGCTTCTTGCCCTTGAAACGAAGCCCATTTTTTAACGGTTTTCCTGCTCAGATGGAAGAATCATAGGGTATTCTCTAACCTTCATCTGAAATTTTCTGCCTCTTTTTCAGTCTCCTCCCCTGACTTTGATGCCTGTGTATCTTACAAGTAACAGAAAAGAGAGCTTTTTTTCTCTTTCATTGATGAAGTTATAGCAAAGGAAAATAACTGTTGAAATTCAGAGACACTCTTTGTATAAACTGTGGGTGTGCACATACATTTATATAAAATATATGTCTGTACCCATATATAGTTTGTGTAAAATATATGTCAATGCAAAACCACTTGTACAATATACATCTGCCCATATATGTATATTTCAACCTTGTTCATTTTCTCAGCCCTCCTCAAAAAAGTCCAAAAGAACAAGTTCTTATTTCCTGCTCTTACTACTCCTTTGCTAATTTGCTCCTTTTTAAAAAGCATTTGAAGGGTTTGCTGCCTGTCTTTTAAACAGAAAGCAATAGCAAAAGTTTTCTACAGAACAGCAAAACATAATCCTAAAATTTTCAGGGAACCATGTTGAAGTTCCTAATGTAGTAGTGTGCTTGTTCAATTTTTAATATGTTGGGGGTTTTGTTCCATAGTGTCTTTAAATGATTCCCATCCATTACAGATATAAGGTGCTCATTATGTTTTATTCTTGATACACAATGTCAGTATTTCAGGTAACCAGAGAGAATTCCTGAAAGCAACCAGATTCAATTGCAATGCTACTCAATCAGCATAATTATGCTAAAAGTAGAAATACTTCTCTTGCCTAAAAATTTTGTTTTGCAATGCCATAGTAATTTGGGTTGAGTTTGGGAAAAAATCATGGAAGTTTCTTCCTTCTCCAGTTTTTCTGTACCTCAGAAAATTCAAATATGTCTTATGATGTATTAAAAGTGTGGGACTTTGATTTTCATTATTTCACAAAAGAAAATTTCTGAGTATATTACAGAAGAATATAGAAACCCAAGAACAAAATATTTAATCTGTGATTTAACTGATGAAAAATAATTTTGCAAATACATTCAAAACATCTGTCCTGGACAAACAAAATCAGTTTTCTGGTTTATTTCCCTTTTCAGTTGTTTGCTTGTTTGGGTTTTTTTAATTGATTTACTGAAATGTTTGTGAACTGGAGAAAGCAGACTCAGTATATGTGCACATCTATCATGGTACTCAATGCACAGTATATTTTCTCGTAAAAGAAGCAGTTGGGATACGACAAATGCTTTCCCTTTTTGGCATTCCTCTTTATTATTCTTATTGATTGACATGAAGGCTAGACGGGTTCCTGGCTCCATTGAGCTTGGTATTACACTATGTTGAATAAGATGTGGCTCTTGTGTTAATACGGTTTTGAAAGACTTAAAGCAGAGTGTGTCAGATTTTGCAATTCATTTCAGTGAAATAATTGTTGCTCGTTCTGTGGTCACAAGGAAATGCATTTAAGATATACATATAATCATACATATTTCTTGATCTAGAGGCTGCAGGAATGAGACCTTAATGCTGTTTATCATCCTGGGGGACATTAAAGTGATGGGAGTGGAAGGGTTGTTTAGGTTACAGCAATCTAATTATACCCAGAGGAGAGAGTACCACAGCATTCAAAACCAGTCGGTGAAGGAAATCTCCTGTGGATCCAAATTACATCTTTTTCAGTTAAAGAATCAGCATCTTTCATTAGCTGAGCAACCAAACTGTTTTAAATACAGTTTATACCCATTGAAAGTAGGAGGGTTTGTGCTGGGTGACTGTGTTCAGATTCTTTAGTATCTCAAGAAGGAAACTCCTTAAGTTTATTTATTTTTTTCTCCTTTTCTGTAACTGCCAGCAGCACCACAGGTACTGAATTACTCCATCTCAAGAGGAGCAGGAGGGATTTGTGTTGGATCTGCTCAGTGGTGGAAATTTTAAATTGTAGATCACATTACATAGTGCATCTTAAAATACCCATTCACTATTCTCTCCACAAGCATTTCTTGTTTATTTCTTCTCAAATTCAACTGTGGTGACGAGGTGGAAAGTCTGAATGAAAGGTGGGAGTTTGCCATAACTGATCAGTGTTAGATCAGATAGGAGACACCTAAAACACTGGATATTGTGTTCTAATGAAAATACTAAAATATTTTCAGTTTCTGGGGGTAACTAAAATAAAGGAGAAATAATGATTTATTGCCTCTAACATGTTTAAAATATCTCTGATTTGTTTCTAAAACTTACAAGACTTCATTTGTAAGTCTAAGTAGGCAAGCTAAGATTAAGCTCTGTTTTTAAATGCTTGCCAGGCCTTCCTTGGGACAACCACTGCATTTTATTGTGTGTGTTTGTACATGTGCATAGATACAGATACAGATTAAATGTCACCAATACCTAGTTACCCAGGTCATGCCCTGCTTAACAAAATGACTGTTCAATCTGGGAGTGCTTTCTTTAGGATAGAGTTTCTGCCTGTTTTCAAGGTAAGACAGAACAGTCAAATATTTATGAATGTTACAACATTCCAGATTTCCTTTCCGAGGCTACTTGAGGCCACTTGAAGAAGTAAATCTGTCGTGGTGATGGAGACAAGCTTCATTTGCACGCTTCCTTTCATCTCTCTCCAAACAAACGGTTCATTCACACTTCCTAGGTCACTGGTGGCAACCAGGCTTGGTTTCTCCATGGAAGGAGCAGAACTGGTTGTGGTCATTTACACAATGCTAGATTTGCACAATCCAGGCACATGTTATCTTTGCTCCTCTTTTCATGCATTTGATATGCTCAAGAGGACTGGAAACCCCTGAGACCCTGTTTATACCTGGGAATCATGCAGATTGAGGAGCTGCCTTTCTTGCACAATTCTTCTGCAGATGTTTCTCCATTAAAAATTATTCAGGGGCTTTTCCCTAAGGCACTCACAACTACAGCAATGGCTAGTGAATTGTGGTTGCTCTGTATAAGACCAGATTTGGAGCTATGATTTTGAGCTGCAGGATGACCTTTTGTGCTTATAGTGGTGCTTTCTTTAGTTCTTAATGAATCTTAGAATTGTTTTGGTTGGAAAAGACCTTTGAGATCAACCAGTATAGCTGATAATCCATCAGTGCCATGTCCATCACTAAACCATGTCCCCAAGGGCCACATTCACATGTCTTTTAAATACCTTCAGGATGGTAACTCCATCACTGCCCTGGGCAGCCCGTACCAGGGCTTTACAATTCTTTTGGTGAAGAAATTTTTTCCAATATCCAATCTAAACCTCCCCTGGCACAATTTGAGGCTATTTGTTCTTGTTCTATCCCTTGCTACCAGAGAGAAGGGCTTGATCTCCACCAGACTTTAACCTTCTTCCAGGGAACTGCAGAGTGGTAAGATCATTTTAGCACTTGTGTGTTTTGAAGTGGTGTAGCAGCTCACTGACATTTCCCCTTGCATAAGGAGGCTTCATTCTGCTCCCTATCCCTGTCTTCCAGCTCAGAGGTCTGGGTACCTACAGAACAATTGATCTTGCCATTAAAGACTGAGGGAAAGAAGGCATTGAGTACATCAGCTTTTTCCTTAGTCACTACATTTCCCCTCACATCCAACAAAGGCTGGAGAGTCTCCTTAGCCCTCCTGTTGCTGCAAATTTATTTATAGAAAGCTTTTTTAATTGCCTTTTATTGCAGTAGCCAGATTAATTTCTAGTTAAGCTTTGGCACTTCTAATTTTCTCTCTACATAACCTCACAATATTCTTGTAGTTCTCCTGAGTTGCCTGTCCCTTCTTCCAAAGGTCATAAACTCTTCCTTTTTTCCTGAATTCCAGCCAGAGCTCTCTGTTCAGCCAGGCCAGTCTTCTTGCCTGCCAGCTTGTTCTTTGATGGGGAGGATGGAGTGACAACTCCATGTATTCCAGGCATTTTTCTCTTGACCTCCCACAGTGGCTGTCAGGGTCACTTTGACTTAGCTGCAGATGGGGCTCTGTGCCTAGAAATCTCTTTCTAGCTCTAAATGTTAAGTCCCACAGCTGCTGCAAAGGAAACTTGGCTGGATGGTGGGAAACTCCTGTCAGGGGTGGTTGGAAACTTTTCTCCCAGCTGCAAAGAGGCAGCAGGCTGGTCTGTACCTCCCGTTTCAGGCATGGAGTCCCATCCCTGCTCCTCTTGCTACCCAGGAGGAGTTACTGACTGGCAAGGCCAGCCTCACACTGCTGTCCTCCCGAGCATGGGATGCAAGGATCCTCATGCTGACCTAGAACAGTTGTCTCTAGTCTTGACTAATTGTATCTCAGGTTTTTATGTTCTGGTCAACCTGTTTTTGACCAATCTTGTCCAGCCACCCACCAGTGGAGGGTGTGGAGACCTAACCAAAGGCAGATATGTGCTGGATCTGCTACAGGCGATGCCTGAATTTCTGTGGGTTTGGGGGTCATGTTTTAATCCTTCCTAATAACTTGCTGTCAGTGTCCCATGCAGTTGTGCTTAGTGGTTCCTTGTTAGCTTTTCTCAGCAGGGGCTGCTGCCTCCTCGGGGAGCAGAGGAGGCAGCTTGGACAATCTCCAGAACTCATCTGGAAGGCACCTGATGCACCAGGCCAGAGAGCCGGAGCAGGATCATGGACAGATGGAAAGTTATGATGTGATTTGGGAGCAACCCCCGGTCTCTGGTGAAATAGTGGGTGGAAAGAGGTTGTGGTTGAAGCCATAAGGAAAACTCCTATGCGTGTCAGTCGTGCGAGTTCCACATCCAGCACACTCCTCGGGGAGAAGGTGGCTGGCTGTGTGTCCCATCATCTGTAATGAGACATGAGGAGATAAATGGTGAAGGCAGGGGTTGTGCAAGCTCACCTCCTGGCCTGCCCTCAGTGGGATCATGTTAGTGAAAGCAGTTGAGTCACCTCTCCCTGGAGGTGTCTGATGGATGTTGCAGCTAGGACTTGGCACTGAGGAGCAAGCTGGGCCTCGCTGCCCAGGCTGCATCCCCAGCTGAGGCACGAAGTAATGTCTTAGCCAAATGTTCGCTTGTGCATACCATGTCTGCTTAGCTTCTCCTGTGCAAAAGAACTTCCTTCCCTTTAGGGTATTCCCTTGATTTTTAAAAAGTCAAGCAAATATTTAAGAGTGGATTAGAGTCTAGCTCAACATATCCATCATTCACCATCAATTACCCAGGTCACTAGTATGATTACACTCAGCTCGGGACTCTTCTGTGTTTGAATGTACCAAGAGCTGGGAGGAACTAAAGGTGGAAATTTATAGCAAGAACCTTTCTCTCTCCCACCTTATTTAATGGCACACAGGCTTTGACCTGAAGTGTAATTTTCTGCAACATTTAAGGCAGATAAAGTGTCTTTAGCAGCCAAAGGAAAGCTCAAAGGTAACATTATCTAACTAGCAAACAGATGGAGGATTTAACATTCTTGGTAGCTGAAATTTTGGACTCTGGCCAAACCATAGTAATGGATTTTTTAGCAGTCGTTCTTTTCCTATGAAAGTGCTGGACACGGTTTAAAAAAAAAATCCAAGGGGAATATCACACAGTACAGGCAGGAATAAGAAAAGATTCCCACTTGATCACAAGCAGTATGGGGAAAAAATAAAAGTATTTGTATCAAAAACTGGGGCATGACATGTAGGATTCAGTTAAAGAAATAACACAAATCACCTCAAAAGCCCCAAATCTTTGCCTTGATGGAGAAGACAAGCCTGTTGAGTAATTGGAGTAATTGTCATTCAGTGTTAACTTTGCCTTGCTATGAAAACTGAAAAGAAAGAAGATGTGCTTTGAAGAGCTCTTGTTACAATTGAGTTGCAGGAAACAAAACAGTCTCCACTCCCTGATGCACGGACACATCCAGCTTCTTGTACGCTTGTGGCAAGCCCTGGTGTTGTGTTACTCCCCTGGTGTTTTGCTGTGTGCCAGAGGGCTTTCCAGATTACCAAAGCCATAAGCTTTCTTGCTCCATCACATATTCTCTCTAGGTTATAAACATGACAGATTGGGCCTTGAAAAAGCTATGTAATGGAGACCACAGAGCTCAGGAAACAAGAACGTGTTTTCCAAGAATTATTGGTAAAGATTCTGTGGTGTGCAGAAGGCAACTGAGAAGGCAGAGGGCCCTGGAAAACCCTGATGATTTTTGGATTCACCAAATCCTATCGTTTTCTGTCAGTGAAACTTCAAAACCCTTTGAACTTGGTGAATTTTTCACAAAATGTCTGTATTTCCTGATCACAGCTTTCATCTCAACACCTGTTGGGTTAAGTTTGAGTGATATGCTCGATAAAAAATGTCAGTCTTTCTAGCAGGGAGCTGGGAAACATCATGTGGCCGAACCAATTAATAATCAATATGAATAAGAAATACTTATTGAGAGGATAGGATGCCAGGCAACTCTGCAGAGATCTGGAATCACTCATTTCACAAAGAAAAGAGGCTGACATTAGAAGGTTTGGAGCCATTTGCTTTGACTAACCTTGCTCTTTTCAAAGCTGGGTTTTGGGAGCAAATGGATGACATTAACACTCTACACTGATTACAAAACACAGAATAAATCATACAGATGTCTAATTCCACCAGATCTTATTACCACTGGATTGAACTTTTCACTAACTTGCTTGTCTCAAGTGATCTGAGTCAGCACATCAGCTCTGAACATCCCAGGATTTGGGAATGCTGGAAACAGCTCTGGTTCCAAACACTGGCACTAGAGAGCATTCTTACAAGTAATTTTCCAGCAGGCAAACCCTAAAATATTACAAAGAGAGAGTTGGAGGCCAGCAGAAACTCCAGCTGAGAGCTCGGAGCTGGTCCAATGCCAGAGCATCCATCTTTCAAAAGTTTAATGAGATGAGTTTCCATCAGGCGTTTTCACAGCCGGGCCACCAGCAGTGGCCTTGGACGTGGTGTCTTGCTCCCCGTGGTCTCTGGACAGCAGGAGCTGTGGTTCAGACCTCAGTGAGAAAGCTGGATGGTGAAAATTTGTGAGAGCTAATTAAACAAGACAAGATTTTTGCCTGGCAGGGATTCATGCCAGATATACGACATCCCGGGAAACCGTTTCAGGTTTTGCCATATGTACTTGTGGAGAGAGAGCAGGACCTCTTGCCAGACTTCACTTCAAATATAGCACTACAGCTTTTCCTTTTCTTTTTTGGAATTGGTATGGCCATAAATTATCTGCTTAGCTCAAGGTTAAACACAGGACAGCAAGAGCTGTGAAGTCTCAGAGATGAAAGGCCTTCGTATAAGCAGGGAAATGGTCATACATAATGTTATCAGGCCATGCTTCATCTGAGTGTGCAGATTGTCCTCTGAGAGCTCAGGACATCAGTCTCAGGAGAGCTGTATTCCTATTCCTACTCTGCTACTGGCCACCTGTTGGTCCTGGGCCAAGTGTTTAGCTTCTTTATGCCTTGGATAAATGAGGATAGTTCAATTCCCTCCTCTGCTGTAAAAAAAAAAAAAAAACCACCACAAACATGAATGGCACAATGATGTCTGGAGACTGCATTAAGGAGAGTGGAAGGGAGCTGCACTATGCTACTGTCCTGCTATGGAGACCTCCCCACCAGCAAGTCCCACCTCTAATCTGGAGGTTGCAAGGTCTTGGGCAATGACCCTGGCAATGACTGGCAGGTGAAAGGCTAAGTCATTTCTTCAGATGCAGCCTGGCCCTGGCTTCCTGACCAAAGAAGAGTTTGCAGTAGCATCATCAGCCAAACCCAGGTGAAAGAACAAGCCATTAGCCAGAGTTGGTTTCTGCCCTGACACCCCAGCACACCTGTAATGTTGGCTCAAAAGAAGGACAACTCCTTGATGGCTTTAAGTTGAAAACAGCAGTGGAATGTGAGGAGTAGGTGATGTTCCTCATGGCTCCTGGGCTACAGACCAGGCTTTTTTCCAAACCCAGCCTCTGGGCTGGTGCCTGAAATCTGGAAGTGAGAAGTGATAGTGTTTGCAATTTAGGTCTACCTTCAATATTTCAACAGATCTGGGACTTAGGGGAGGATTCACCAAATTGATTCCTTGGCTCAAAGCTGAGCAAAGATGTAGCTGATGCTAAGGATTGTTTCCATTGTGGTAGACAGTAACTGAGCTTTCCAGAGAAATGATGCTAATACTAGCACAGATTCTTAGAGTTAGGTACTATTTAAAGATTGGGGCAATTAGGGATATATTACAGTTGTATTTGTATCATCTGGATATTGTTCCAGTGCAGAACTGTATCAGATTCCTCACCTAGGTTAAGCATTTAGAGATCCTGTCTTTCTCTGTTAGAGAGTCAAGTTACCTTAATTACTATATTTTTAACTTAGTTTGTTTCTACATCACATATAATACAATTTAATTAAAGTCAGAGCTAAGAAGAGACTTCCAGAGAAAGAAACTTGAATACTTCTGAGTACTTGAATACTTCTGGACTGCATTTCAGAGGGAGCAGTGAGCAGGTGTCAGGAAAAGAGAGATGAGTTCTAAGAATAAAAAAATAGAGAGCATTTGTCTGGAAGAGTAGTAGCCTTCAGATGTGTTTGCTGATTCATTGGAAATTAAAAGCAGATAGAGCAGTTTGGGGAAAAAGTTCTGCAACACCAGGTCTGCCTCCATGTACAAACACTTAAGATATTATTCCCCAGTTCAGGAAGGAGAGCTTTTTGGTGTCGTATGCCAGTCCAGACTCATCCAGCCCGGAATTTAGTCTCTTGTGGGTAGACATCAGTCGTAAACAAATTGGAAAACTTAGACACTTTTCTTGGAAGGAAGTGTAGGAGTTTTTTTGTTGTGTGGGTTTTTTTTCAATGCACTGCTGATTTCAAAGCTGTGGGGTTTGGGCAATAGCCCAGAATTCTTGGTTTTCTCTCCTCCTTGTTAATCTTATAAAGCATAAGTACCATATTTCCTCTACAGGAAAATATATACATGCTTTTTGTATCTGTTTGTATAGTACATCTGCATTTGTGTGGATGTGGAATTGTTAGTATTATTAGTTTTCAGGACCCAGATATTGGATGCTGAATAAAGCGAAGCAGTGCTACGGAAAAGGAGCTCAGCAATGGAAAGGAAACAAATCCTTTTTGTGGCAGTCCTGTCCTTGCCTCTCACATCTGCCACTCCAGTGCCACGGACTGGCAAATCTCTTTCATATTGTTCATTAACTGCTCTCAGTTGTCACAAGCCACAGATGGAAGAAAGCCATGGCAGGGAAAACCAAGTGCTGGTGGAGCTCTTGGCAACTCAGGAGTAATTCTTTACCTTGTACATCTGCACTGGCCATCTCCCCATTCGCTGTCAGGGGACGGTGAGGTCCCTCCTCTCTTTGGTGGTGATTCACAAGCCTTGGGCAGGAGTTGCTGTGAGTAATGCTCCAGTAGCACACTTAGCAAAGGGACTCTGTACTCTGATGTCCTGGCCAAATTCTTTCCTGGAAAATTGGATGAGATGCATTTCCACTGCAATTCCAGATGCACAGAGTATTCCTTGCTGTTCACTGTCATAGTCTGTCAGCTAGTCAGTGTTAAGGTGTGCTTTCTTTTCTGTGATCAGCTAAGGAATTCCATGAATATATCAAGTACAGTAATAATGTTCAGAGACAACAAAAAGTAAGCTTGATTTGCTACTGCACAGCAGTACTGTTGTACTCAGGATCTTTTGATAAACTGTACATGTTGTATTTACTAGTTACTGAAAGCTAGTCTCACTCCTATCTGCAAAAGAAGCATTCTGCAGGCTGTATATTGAAGTTCCTCAAAATGAGTAAAAAAAAAGTGGGTTCTGATCTTTCCTGCAAGTGTAGTATTTACCGAAAATCTCTATTTTCACAAAAGGACCAATAACCATACAACTCATTGACTTGCAGCTGAAAACTGAACTAAAAAAGACTATCTTTCCTTCTTTGACTGTTTTTTGTGTGCTCACAGAGGGCTGGAGTTGGGCTTTGTCCAAATGGCAGTCAAGTGATCAGAAAGTGGGTTCGGTGAGTGATGGGCAGAGGGTGCCCGAGCATGGTGTAGCGTAACGCACAAGTGCAATGCAAACACTCTCACCGAGCCCTTGCTCTGGAGGCAGACTTTAGATAACGTGTTGACAGCATCAGTCAAAGGAAAATAAAATTGCCGAGGGGCTGTGAAAGGCGCTCTCTGTTCCAACAGAACAGTGCATATAACCTCTGCTTTCTGCGAGCAGTCGCAGTGACATGTGAGGGAAGGGATGCGTGATAATACCAACAGAAAATCCCAGCAGCTCTGGTCACAGCAGTAAAGATACTGAACAACAGTAGCTTACTACAGCTCATTGCTGTAGGGAGTTTTCTTTAAAGGTTTTAGTTCAAATCCATCTCTTTCTCATGAGCAAGTTGCGCTGCCTGTTGGTTCAGGCGACTGTGTGCAGCAGAAGTTCTGCTTCAGCTGTTGAGTTGTGGGAACTTAGGCCATTTACCAAAACATAAGTGTGTTGTAGGTTGCCTGAAAATCTGGAGAAACGATTATTTGTGGGTTCCAAAGTAACTGTATTACTGACCAGGAATGGGGTTTTTTTGAATAGAAATGCTCCATATTTCTGTTACTTTGGTACAGCACCAAGTGGATATAGTAGAACTGTGGCTTTGAGAAACAACCCCAGTGTAAGTAATACTTTTATTTTCATTTTTAAAATTTTGCAGCTGCACATTAAACAGACTCATTCGAGGAACTCTGCTTATTTCAATGGGACAGCTTTGTAATTAGTTAACGCTTGTTAAGTAAGGGTCACAGCTTTGGACCTGATTTCTGTCCTTAAACTGCTCTGAGATCTTTGGGGGCTGCACATGAAATAACAGTGCTATGTATAATTTACAGGGTGTTGTCAGTTGAAAGCTTCTCTGTATTTCATGTATCCAGCACTGTTCAGGCCAGCTGGCAGTCAGCTCTAGATAATGATGCCATGATAGGAAAGATAGTCAGAAGTTGCCAAATCTATTAGACAGCACATCTGCCTGCTGGCTGCCAGGATCAGCACTGAGCTGCCAGCACCAGTCTCTTGGGTAGAGGTGGAAACACCTTCCAGTGTAATCCATGTGTCACAGCTCTTCAGAGACACAGACAATGGCTTCAGGTGGCATCAGGATATTTCCACTGTGTTTCATCTTGTTCACGTTAGTATCCCTAGAAAAGCAGAAATATGTGCTAGATGCACCAAAAGTGATCAAGACTGGTAAACCCGAAATGCAGATTTTTTTTCTTAAGGGCATTTCCTTCAAAACGTTTTGGTATTTTGATGTCTTCTGCTTGGCTCTGAGAGCAAAGCAAGTGTAAGGCACTGAATGAGAGCTGGTTTTCATAGAGAAAAATAGCTGTTTTCTGCTTTTATGCTGATAATACCAAGTTCTCAGCACTGATTGTTAGAATAATACTGCTGGCAGAGGGAGAGACAAGAGGGATCATGTTTCATGGGCCATAAACTGGGGCACACTAAAATAATCCTCTCAGATATGGTCAACTGAATATGAATCCGTGTAATCTTGAACACACTCTACGTGAACTCAGAATTAATCATTAGAAAAAATGAACCCATGAACACAGAGCTAGATGTCAGGAGGAATATTTTGTTCTCATGGTGAAATACTCAAGACCAACTCGTGGCATTGTCCTACAAAGAGCATCATAAAATCTAACCCAAAAGATGTCATTATGCATTATTTGCTGAGAGTCTGACTGTCCCTTGCTCAGTATATTAACATGCCATGTGGCATTTATTTTCCAAACAGATTAGGAAGTGCAAAGTCAGTCATTAAAAAAAGCTCAGCTGGAAACTAGTGATGTTTTACCCCCCTATAAAAGCCTTATTCCTTCTAAGACTGATATTTAGTAATCCTTTGAATTCATACTTCAAACAACTTGAAAGGTGAGCTTTGGTTATAATACTGACAAGTCTGTAAGTCTGATGTCTCCAAGTCTGGAAAAAAGAGATGTCTGCTGCTCTGGTGGGGCTCCTCACCCTGAACGTGGAGTCAGTGATGAGCATTGTGGTGGTGGTGGGAAAGACAGAGATTGCAGTATCCTGAAGTTCATTCCAAAGTTCAGTCATCACCAAATTTGTCAACATATAGGCACATAATGGGACAAATGTGTCCTCTTGGGAGGAAAACAGATTATACTTCTTGTAAGGATGGAGCAGCAGGGGCACAAACCGGTTGCTTTGTGAGGAATCCAAGTGAGTGTTTCTTGAGAGAAGGAGTCCCAGTATCTCATCCACAAAGAAAATTTTATCAAATAGGATTTTGATTTCTATTGTTTATCCCCAAAAAATATGACCAACTGTGGAGCATTATTGTAGGATTCCCTAACCCTTGGTTCATTGTGTCTTCGAATGTCTGGGGCCACTGTACAGATCTCTTATCATCCTCTGTATGATATTGTGTGGGTGATATACACACTTATCATCCTCCTTCTGGAGCCCATTATGTACCTCAGAAAGGAATGAGGGACAGAGGGGAGAGTGAGACTTCTTAATACGCCTTGGGAATTCATGGCAGATCTCGAATCTCTCAAGGAATGTTTTTCTTGTTTCACTCCATTGGGAATTGTCTCTGACATAGTCAAAAACATGTTCAGAATGAGTCTCTTTCATTTTGTTGGCCTCTCTATTGCTCTTGTCACTGACCCAAGCCTTTTGATTTTTTTTTTCTTTTGACGTTCTTGAGCTAATTGGCCTCAATGAAAAAGTGGTTTGTTTCCTGCAGAAACTCGGCTGTGACAAAAAGTGTGGAAGTTGGGAGAAATCTGGCATAGGCCAGTGTCAAAGGCCTTATATAATAGCCCAAAATAGTCAGCCAAAATATAGTGTGAGAGCATCATAGGTGGAGCTCAGTTGAATGAAAAGTTCTGCAGGGTTTGGGCACAAAAATGCCAATAGGGCCAACATTGAATTTCTTACTTCAGTCAGGTTTATCTCAGTTTCATCCACTGAAAGGAGCAGATAATTGTTTAACTGGGTAATTATAGGCTGGATTCCTTCAAGAAGGCATACTTTTGCCACAAGAGGCAAGTGGCAAGAGGCCATTCTTTAGACATCTTGTCCTCTGTTCACCTTCTGCTCACCCGTAATTGTGTCTGCCCAGTGCTCTGGAGCTCTGGTGTCTTCAAACCAGCTGGAAGTAAGGACCCCACATTGCACAGGAGATGCCTTCTAGGCATTTTTCATTGAATTCAATGAGCACACTAGGAGAAACTTTGAAGTGTTGTAAATGAAAGTAAAAAGCTAGACTGGACAGGTTTGCAGCCCCAGAAGCAAATGGAGTGTTGTGAGTTGAAGACAGAAGGAAGCAGTTTCCTCATGTACTTTTCTGTAGCATAAATCTCTGATCAGCTCCCTTGGATTCAATGCGAGTCTTGTTACTGACTTTAAGGGAAGTAGATGGGACTCTGCAAAGTGGTATTTTGGCTCTGAACCTCTTGTCTGTGAATATGACTTTAACAGCCAGGGAAGGTTCTACCACCATGTTCAGGCTTTAAGGTACTGCAGGTAGATGTCAAGAAAAAAAGAGATGCCGAGGATCAGGAATTCATCCACATTAACAAGACCTGGATTCAGTCTAGAGCAGTGGAAATGATTTATGACTTGCTTTGTTGGCTAAACCAGATGATTGAAGGAAAAGTTATATTGGGTCAATGCTGAACAAAAACATTTTCATTTTCTCACCAAAACAAAAGCCTGGAAGAAAATTCAGGCTCTGCAAAGTGTTTAATTTAATGTCTGTGTTTGTGTTCTTTTTGAAATTGAATGTACGCAATAGTCCATTTCAGTAAATCATTGCTGCATGCTTTGAAATAAAACTGTGATTTTTTTTTTTAATTTTTTAGTTTGTTTTTGAAACAGCAAAGGACAGTATTCCAGCACTCTTAAATTCCCCATCAGTATTTCTAATGTGATTTGGGAACTATTTTGGTTATCAAAAAAAGATATTTTTTTTTGGCAGATGAACTGCAGAGTCTAGACGATCCCCACCCCATGTCCATCTGGATACCAGCTCCATTATGAACTCTGTTTAATCCTGAGACCCACTGATTTATCTGTAGAGCTGGTATTTAATACAAAGACAGTCAGCTTGAGAGCATAGCCAACAGAGATGAGGGAAAGAGAAGATGGGAATGTTCCATTCGTCCTTATGGAAGCTTTCCTTTTCCACAAGTAAAGTCTTAGCTGGGGAGGGATTACTTTTCTTTTATTTCTATATATCTACGTATTTTTTTCCTAATAGAAATTCAGTAATTCCTCTTCCTCTGAGTGATTTCTTAATGAACTGTCTTTTATAATCTTTGGGCCAGTTGCAGTGATGGTTTAAATCAGTGTGACTCAGCTAACACTATTTAGCTTCTAACCCATAAAGCTTCAAAACACACAGTCCCTGACTTATCTCAAGCGAATGACTGCTTCCCTGGAGCCGGCTGAGGCTGCTGGTGCTATTAAAGTTAAGCAGGAGTCTCCGTGTTCTGCTGTGTTCAAGTTTAAAGAGTAAGGTGATGACACTTCTCTTTTGCTTTTGTAATTTCTTGGAGTCGTTCTCCTTCCCTTCGGTATGTGTGGTTTAAAAGCAGTCCATCATGTTGCAGACTCTATAAACTGTGGGTTGCTTAATTTGTGTGATTCATAACACAGGAAAAAAAAAAAAGAGCCATCATCATTCTTGGTATTACATCCAGCTCTGTTACCCAGAGCATTGACCTTGACCAGCTAATGATAGGTATTTAATATATGTGTGTGTCTGTATATATAGATATAAATATTCATTATGTGAGGTCTGAGATCGTAAGGGAATGCTGGCAGTGCCAAGTTTTGTTCGATGGTTCAGGCCTCCAGCGGTGCCAAACTCTGGGTTCCCTTAATGTACCATTAAAAAAAAAAACAGGCTTTGCTTGAATGTCATCCAACTTTATTAAGAGAAAGATCAAGCGTAATCTTATTAAGCTTGTCACTCACAAACCATAAGGGTGCAGCCTTGGTGTGTCTGTTTGGTCCACATGTGCGAACAATTTTGCCTCTTGATACTCAAACAGGGGCTGTTATTCTTTAATGAGGGCTGTGAATAACAGAGCTACAAATTGCAAGCTTGGTGATGTGCTCACATGCTTGTGTGTTAACAGAAAGGGGTGAAGGTGGGGATTGTTTGTTTGGATTTTGACATGTTCCTCAAGCATGCTCGAACCCACACAACCACAATGTTTTTCAAAAGCTGTTGTGTATATTTTGAGGTTTCTGAACTTCCATAATAACTTAGTCAACTTTTGAATGTGACTGTGTGTCAGAGTGGACAGCTGTATCAGGAAAACTTCACAGGAGCACTGAATCTCCCTCTTTTTGGTTTCACAAGAAGTCTGCTCCCTCGGCCAATATTATGAGGGGATGTTCAGATAAATTGTGCTTGCCTTCATTGTTGCTCCTTTTCCCCAGTGTTAACAGCTGGGCAGCAGGAGATAACAGTGGAAACCACTACTGTTTATACCAGTGTAAAACCAGAGTACCACAGTGGGGACTCAAATCAAATATTTCTGCTTGCTCAAAACATGGATGTATATAAAAATTCTGTGTATTTATATAGAAAAAACCCTAAATTGAAACTGGTCAGGATGTTTGGCCATGTGGCTGAGAATAGATCTGTGCGGGTAAAACTCACAAAAATAACTGGTAATGAGTGGACTGTTGAGACACATTTGATAGTCTAATAGGGAATAAAATTGTAATAAGAAGAAGTTCTCCACAGACATAGCATATGTGACTTAGTACTTGAGGAATACAGCTTTCCAAGACTTTTAGTCAATTTAATTTTTGAATCTGTGAGCAAGATATCCTTTGTCCATGGGGATGTAGGGACTTGATACAGCTGTTTGCGTGCCCAGAGTAGCTTACAAATGGAAGCATTTGTAGGATGAAGCTCATCTCTGCTGGGTTGGGATAGGTATTCATACAGCATCTTTGCAGCTGAGAATCCTTAATTACTGCAGGACTATGTTCTGTTCTTTTCCCACTACACAGATGGTCTCTCTGACAGATAAGTTTTACTGACCTTTCTGGTAGAGCATTTGCCATTGCTGGCTGGAAACTCCCAATTCTTCCACCACAGGACCTTCAGCCAAAGGACTATATGCCCTTCACAAAGCACATCTTTCTTCAGTTTTGCTTTTAAAGAAAGAAAAAATAATTAAGAAAACACACGGCCATGGAATCTCCCAATGTTGTCAGTATCCTCTGGAGGTCTTTATTCTAATTTATACCAACATCTTTAGTGTCAAAGCTGATCTGATCCATCATGCTTAGGCAGAGCTGATCCTGATTTATGATCTGTCATGCCCAGGCAGAGCTGATCCTGGTTTATGACATTTAGATGCACTAAAATTGGTACTTTCTAGCCCAGTTTTCTATTATTTCACATCTTTGGCATGCTTTACATTTCAAAGGAGACAGGGCTCCAGATGTAGGTGCTCCAGATCTTTTCAAACACCACAGGTGTCTCAGGGTCTTGTAATACCATCTTCAGCAGCTTCACAAATATCTGCAGTGTGTTTCTGCCTTCCTTTTCTCCTCAGGGGCAAGAGTTTGTTGGTGTGATCTGCCCTGTTTTGGGAGTTTGCTTCCCAATGTCAGGAAAGGCATGAATCAAGCAGCAAGCCTTGGGCATGAAGTGTAAGGTGGGAAACAAGTCCAAGTTTGCACCTCCTGGAATGCCACAGAAGCAGCATCTGACCCCAGTCTGAGAGCATTCTGTAGACTCCTGGGGCTTATTTCTCCTGCTTTCCCTCTGTGGGAAGGACCTCAGCCTAGGGCCTCAAAGCACTCCTTGAAAAAGCCCCTTGCCTGCACTGGCAAGGCTGATTATCGTGCTGCAAAGGAATCCTTAGCTGAATTAAAAGGCTGAGGATGGTCTTTTAGGGCAGGTTTCCACTGCGTGGTTGAATGGATTTGGAGATGCCTGGTGTAGCTTGTGAGGTGGCAAATGATCTACGTAGCAAAGAGCAGTTTTCAGTGGAGCAATTAGCTCAACCCTTGCAAGTCGTGCAGCTGCGCCAAGCTGCCTTTAGAGCAGCGCCAGCTAAAACCACAGAGCAGCCCTACGTGTAATTGCCTTTAATCCATGATCAAGGACAAGCTTGGAATCATGCCTGCTGCGGTGTGCTCCTCTGTATGGCAAAAGGGAAAGGCTTGAGTCCAAACTGGAGACCAGGTGGCATCTGTTGTGCTCAGCAGGGACATGTCTCAGCAAAACCAGAGGGCATCCAGCAAGAGGAGGGAACACACGCCTGGGCACAGGTGAATCAGGGTCCATGAGCTCCCTGGAGGACTTGCCCTCAGCTGCTGATGGAGGCCATTGAGGGTGTCCTGCCTCCAGGTGTTGGACTGGCTGGGCAGCTTCCAGATGTTACTAGTGCTGCACGGATTAACCTGGAAGAAAAGGCATTTCCAGGTTGGGGTGACACTCACCTTATTTACAGCCTCATTTGTGAACTTTCAGGGGTGCTTTTCTGCAACAACAGTGACATCCAGTGGCCAGCTGGATTTTTCTGGGAAAAGAAGAAACCACAGTCAGTCTTAACAATGTGAAGTTTTTTATAGATAAAAAAATCCTGACTAAGGAGGCTCAGTTTTTGTTTCCTTGAAGAGTTTCCTTTAAAAAAAAAAAAAAAGTCTGGTGAATTGGTTTCTGTTTTTCTATGTCCATGGGGTAGAAAGCATCAATACTCTCTGCTCTACCAAGGAGTTTGTTCTGTGTCCATAAACTCCAGGGGGCTGGCAATTTGCTGAGGAATCACTCTGTTTTGTGCTAAAGCATCACCGCGTTTTTCACTTATGAGACATCCGCAGTCCAAATAAACCACCAGAAAGGGGCTCCTGGAATAGATGAAGAAAGTAGTGTAGTCTGTAAATAATTGACTGAGAGGTCAAAACCAGAAAGAACAGGCAAGGATCCGTGTCCTGCCAACCGGGAGCTTTGATTTGTGGTTTTCAAACTGCTTTTCAAACAGAAAATGACAGCTCATCTTGTAGTCTTTTGAACTAATTTCGCAGATTTGACAGACATTGCCCCCAAATAACTTTCCTGGAATGGTTTGATCTCACACTAGAGCAGAATAAAGTTCTGTTTAGTTCAGTTTAGAGCTGTCTTGTGCAAACTAGAGGAACTGGGGGAAGCAGCTTCCAAGCAAACACAGTGAAGTGCAGTTTCACACCAGGCTTGATTACATTCTGGACACAGTATATTGTAGGAGCCAAATGCATCCATGAGGCCAAAAATGGACAGACTCAAGAGTCCAGCTCACTTCTGAGCCTGCAGATAGACCATGGCCCTCAGCCCTATTTATTTCCTATAAGAAGCCATTTAGTTCATCCTTATTACCTGCCAGAAGCCTTTGTCAAAGTCAAGCAAAGGTGCTGCATTTCATAACACTGGCTGTGTGCTGAGAGCAGCTGAGGTCCCACATGGTCTGGTCCTTGCTGGGTCTCAGAGATGCCTCCACAAGTTCAGTGAGGTACTCTGCTTGCAAAAAGCTGTCTTCTGACTGAGGAGCTTTCCAAGGCCCAAAGCTGCCCTGCTCTGACTCCACCAAGTCCTTGAGGTGTTTTAGTGCTATGTTCACAGTTACCTCCTTTGCAAATAAGGCAGGAGTTAGGAAATCTAGTTTTTCCCTCTTACCCCAACCTCTGCCTGGCTTTGACAAGCAGGTCCATGTGCATTCCAGACTGTTTGGGGTTGGCTCAGGGGATTTGTGATGGGATATGAAACACTTCTCTCAAAGGCTGCTTGCCCTGCACTGGCTGTCCAGGGGGACGGCAGCAGCTTCCGTGGAAACAGCTGATAACTGTGGTCGGGTGGGAGAGGGTTGTCTACTTCAGCAAGGCTGCACATGCACTAATAAGGCATCTTGGGTACAAAAAGAGGCTGCATTTCCTCACCTCATTGCTTGAAGCATTGGTGACAGCTGGCAAAGACTGTTAAGACAGTTCATTTCACACCAGACTGTCTGCACTTGGGGGATCTGATAGTCCCAGAGATGCCTCCAGCACCCTGGGAAGACTCTTAGAGATGCTGAGTTTTCTCTAGATTTTCCTCAGAATCATTTCCTTCTCTTCTTCTGCAGTGTTAGGGATGGTGAAGTACCAAATTTTTTACACTGACCCTATCCATTGGAGAGGGTCCCGTGAGGGACACTGAGACAAGTTCCCTGTCACACAGCTGCATGACTGGCACACACCTCCAGTCACACCCTTGTGTAAAAAGGTATATTCCCAACAATATAGTTCAGTGAGGAGCATGCACCTTAAAAAAAAATAAAATAAACAAAAACAATGAAAAAATAAAATCACATCTAATTGTGGCATTCTGCTAGAGGGGAAAATGCCAATAACCATTCTCCATGCAGTATCTCAGACTGAGTAGCCCTGCCTTTACTCACAGTAAAACTGAAGACAAAGTCAATCAAACTTCTGTTTCAGCCCTGCCCACATAATTTTCCTCCTCCATATTTTTTGCCCTGGTAAGTTGATGTGGCTTATTCCGGCAAACACAACCAATACATTTTACAGAATTAACCCTTCAAATATTCAGGCTTTGTTGTTTGACTCTCAAGGGATCCTATGTTTTCTTTAAGAATATATGCTGAAATTGTCATTCTGTCTTGGACTTCCTCTCTGTGGAAAACTCCTCTAATGCCACATAAGTGAAGCAAGAATATGAAATAGCCCAAATGGCCCAATAATCAACCTAAGCCCTGACAGGACAGCTCCCTGTCCTGTGCAAACTCTGGCATGACAAGAAAGGTGGGGGACAGGGCAGAAAAGGGAATGATGGGGAAGCAGAATGGGCTGTGTGCCGTGTTCAGGAGCTTCTGGGCAGTAGCAGGGTGGCTTGGTGGGTCACCATGTCTGATAGACACCGAGGCTAAAGGAGCTCCTTAAGCTCACATGGTGGATGGAAAGAGACTTGTACAGAGGGCTCATGTTCTTCCCAAACCTAGTGTTTGAGCTGTTGGAATGAATTGCTCTGTGGAAGTGCCATCCTCTCCAGTGAGACTCGCTAGCACAGACCACTCTCTTCATTTGGAAATGTCTGATGCATCTACAAACTGACACAGAGGCCAGAGGAGATTCTTAGGAGGTGACCTCACTTCAGCTCTTACTTGTGTTGTTTTTCTTAACCCAAGTGAAACAGCTGGTTTAGACTTGGAAGAAATTGGGGCTTTTTTTCCTCCCCAAAATATAATTTTATTGTTTACCACATATGTTTAGGGCAAGTCTGCAAGGGAAAGTGCTCCAAGACTTCGAAGACAGCAGAGAACTGAGTTGCTGAGCTCACATTATGGCAGTGGACTGAAACTGGTAACAGAGGGCTGTACCAGCAAGAAGCCAGTTCCAAACTGGTAAATTCTGTCCCACCTCATGCTGAGCCTGTTGAGGAGTGTGCATTGCACTCCAGGGTGTGTCTGGAGAAGGATTTCCATGGTGTGACATTTGAGTACCTCAAAAATAGCTCCATACCCTTAACAGAAGGGTTGCTCAGAAAGGAAGATCAGAAACAGAGAGACATTGGGGGAGTTTATTATACTTGGGGGCAGCAAGGAAATAGAAGTCTGTGGGAATCTGTCCTTCACATTGAGATGCTCCAAGTATAGAATTGCACTGCAGATCTCCGAGACACCCCAGGGAAGCACAAATCTGTGCTCTATTAGTCTGGCGTCAATCTGGAATAACCCCCTCAACTTTTGGCCCCTCATTTCTCCATTCTCCCTCTGGCTACGGTGTGGCCTTTCTCCAGAACTTGCTCTGTAAGTGCGCTTGGGTGAGAGGGGAGAGAGGTGATTACATGCAAGAAAAGAATGAAGGGGAGCCATGGGAGGATTGCTGGACGTTGGAATTGCTGCACGCTTTGGCTTCTTATGTGTTATTGCTCTGATTGCCGTGACTGTCCAAAAGTGGCTATGAGTCAGTTCCTCACAACTGCATAGAATAACAACATCAAACGAGAGGGAAAATGATTTCTCCATCTGCTTGGAGAATGGGTGGCATGATGTAAGTTGTCTATGATGAAAGCCTGCTTTACAAGACCATTGCACGTGGCTTGTGCAAAGTATTTTTTAAGGCATGCTTTGGACTTGGACACTCCTGCCAAATAGGGGAAGAGGAAAGCTCGTTCCCTGCATTTCCAGCTCTCCTTCACAGCTTTTTGCATAATGCTGCAATTTCCAAGTGCAAAACCATGTCCTGAAGCAGAGCAAAAGCCAGCAACCTGGGGTGACAGACTTTTCTGGGGGCCTTTGATAGTCCCTTTCTCTTTGGAAAGCCCACAGAGCTCTTGTTTCAATCCTGAACACCAGCCTCTAGGAAGCTTTTGTTACATCTGGTCTGGTGTGGTAAGGCTGCATGTCTTATCCTCTGGCATGGTATGGCTCACATTTCATACTAACTGGGGTAGGCTGGGTTCCTTCAAGCCATTTCCAGAAACTTCATTCCCCTGTTGGATCCCCACAAGCATGAATTTTGTTCTCGTTATCAGTAAAATTTAAAATCAAAATAGTCAGGCTGTCCTAACATCATACTCATGCCTAGATGCTGCATATCACCCACCTAACCCATTACCTGGTGTCATTCCTTGATAAGACACTTCACATCAGAGGGGTACTCGGGCTGGGGGAATGTTTCAGATATATCTAGATCCAACTTGCAAAAGATCTGCACAAATCCAGCATTGGCTCCTTGTCAAAGTGCATTCAAGATACTTTTTAAGACCATCCTTGCCACTAGAGTGAGATTTCAAGGAAGAAAGAGGTTCAAGAACATAGAGCAGCAATTGTCTGGCAGTGAGGGTCATCATGAGGAAGGCTGAAGAGCCTCCAGTTTTTAAAGCATGTCATTCATTAGCAAAGAAATACACTGGACAAGGAGTGAAAGGGAATCAAAAATTGGGAGGGTTTATCCACAACACTGATTCCCCACCATGGGTCTCTGGAACATCTGTCATGTCAGAAGAGAGTAATGTGGAATGGCATGTGGTTCCCAGTAAATTCCTGGTGTTACCCAGAGACCTCTGGGTCAGACTGGAATGCTATAGTGGAGAAATCATCAAATTCAAATAAAAGTAATTGCCTGGAGTGTTTGCTGTAGCTTCTTGCTACAGCCGTATCTTGACAAATTCGTCTTTGAGCTTCCAAAATACTGAGCCTTGACCATTGTAGAATAAGAGGAATGGAGATGCAGTTTTAGAGGCAGCAGGCAAAGGGACCACAGAGTATTTACCACAACTGTGAAGGGGCAGCTCTCAGCCCTTTGCCTTTTTCCCTACACTAATTCTTGTGAAGCCTTCCTACCATAAACACTGTGGTGCTGCCAAGGGACTTGAGAATCAGCATCGAAGGGAGAAGGAGGAATAGAGGCTGCCGCCTCCTGATTGCAGAGCAGCCCAAGGTCTAAATGGCAACAAAACGTTATACATAATGTCTGATTCACTGTGTGGAGAATGTAAAGAATTGAGACCTCCCGACACAGTTTACATTGGCCCTTTTTATGACTAATTGTGCAGAAAATAGCTCTGCTTGTAGTGTGCATGGAAACAGTTCAGATTTCTGCTGTGTGTCAGCTAATGGCTAGCAAGGCTTTTTTAGCACAACTTCAAAGGCTCTGGCAATGGAGGTCCTTTGTGAGGGAATTATCTCCTGCTCCTTTGTACCCCGTTATCCTTCTAAGCCATGGAACAAAGAATTGTGAAAAGAATAGACAAAGTAATTTGTAGTAGATCTCTAAACCTAGATAAAGTACATAACATTTGCTTAAAAACATTTTTTCTGCTTCTGTCATCAGAACATGGTTATAATTTTTATGTGTAGGAACACCCAAGTTCATCTAACTTTTGAGGGATGCAACCTGATGCTTAGGTTATTGATGAGGGTCACTAGGTTGTCTGAAATGGAAAAGGATAGCTTTAGTTTATGTGGTCAATTAAAAAATACATGGCTGTCAAGAGTTGGCTGAGAAGTGTCTTTCTCTCTGCCTCAGGATATTCCACTAAGAAAGGAAGAAAGTGCATTTTTTCAGCACTGTGTTTGTGCATGGATGTGCTTTAAGGAAACCACATGTATTTCATGTATTTTTTACATGTTTTTTAGTAAAAAAAACCTTAATTGATGGTTTACTCTTTCTTTCTTCCAGTGAAAAATGAAACCTCAGGGAGATAAGGAAGCACACTACATGGATCTGCTTTCTGTAGTCCAAAGCACAGTTCTTAATTAAAAATAAAAAAGCAAACCAGGAATGGAAGGTCTATGATTAATGTTAGCAGCCATGCTGTATAATGTGTTCCTCCACTGTCTCCAGCTCCTTGTCTCGAAAAAACAAGATGTGAGTGAAAGGAGAATAATCTTGGCCTCATCAAAATTAGTAAGAAACCCCCTCTTAAGTGCAGCAGCCACACTGACTACTCCACTGTGTTTGTGTTGAGGTTCAAACTACAGAATCACTGTGTTTAACACTGGGTCTTGTCCTCAAGCAAATCCCATGAGTATCTCCTTATCCTCAGAGGGTGGAAGAATTGCATCCACACCTGGGCATTTTTTATCTTTAACTGCTAGGGATGGCTGCTCTGCCTATCTCCATGCCCAAGTACAGACTTTCTCTTCAGGTCCCTGTGTAGAAAATGCTTTATGTCTGCTTTCTCTCCTTTTCCACTTCCATGGATTTCCCAAGGCAGCTGATGTTCTGACCTCTCGATCCAGTTTTCATCAGCTGTCAAGATAAATTTGGTTAATACTCCAGAAATGGTTTATTCAGGTTTAGACTGAAGAGGGAATAGTGATGGAAATGCAAGATCATTCCCTTGCCTCTCTAACCTGTCTGATATATCTCTAGATGCACTAAATTTTCAGTCATTATACTTTCTGGAGGTTTTTCCCAGGCCAGGAAGAGAAATATTTTAAATATTTAAGCAGAAGCATACATGCACACACACACACACACACACACATATATATAAAGCTTTTTTTTTAATCTATAAATAAAAATTAAATCCACTGATGTTATAAAGAATATGACAGTTACTGCATACTCTATTTGCACATATGAGCAGCCAGAGGCAGCAATTTGATGTTTTTCGCTGATGCTGAGCTTAATTGTCTCTGATATGCAGGTTATTTTGTTTTCATCACATAGGCTGTCAAAGTATTCTGTTGTTGTTAATATCTACCGAGTCCTTAGTTGTGTGTGACTAGGGAGAGTTATTTTATGTAAGATATTTCTCACATAGAAGATTTTCCTGGATTTCAAAACTGGAAAGGTTAATTATGATTGACTTCACAGCAGGAGGCAGGCCAGGACAATTCTTCCAGGAATTCTTTAACCTTTCATGTTTCACGTTACCTACCTACACTGGACCTCTCAAGTGCCTCCTTTTTCCTTAAACCTTCCCCTTCCACATCTCTGACCCTGAGGAACTCCTTGCCATGGGATAACATGGATCATGTTGGGAAATGTCTGTGAGGAGTGGGAAAGACTGCTGGTCTGAGCATGCATAATTTCATGTTTTCAATCACTAAAGTAGAACATTATTTCAGTTGCTTGTGGTGTGCTTGAGTTGGCTACAACAGCGTTACCATGATGTAAAATGAACAGGTGGACACAAAAACAACCTTCATATGTGAATCCTGACTGGACAGAGAAGTTAAGACAAATAGAAGTCAGAAATCTTTAATCAGGAGAGGATGTATTAATAGGGCAAGGTGGTGATGAGATGGGTGGTAATTTACCCAGATACGTGGGATACGTGGGATAATACAAACAGGTAAATTGTAAGCAGAGTCTAAAGGTTAAGTTTTGCAAAGACTTGCTCCTGCCATTTCCTAGTAGTTGTTAAAGTTTCAGGCTCTGTTGATGTATGTGGAATGAAGAATTATTTGGGGGTCAGCTCAAAGTTGGATTTTGCTTTTGATGTTTTTATTTCTTTTTATTTCCATTCTCTTGTTTGAACTGGAGCATTGAAAATATTTTAGTGTGTATTGGATTGTGGACATACCATGAAATAACGATGATGTTCACATGGATATTTGTGATTAAGATTTTAATTTATTTGGGAATCTGAAGTTGAGGGTTTTTTAACTGAAGCTGGCATTCCTTCCAGGTAGGAAAGGCAAAATTAAAAGAACAAACACTATTGCTATGCTGCCCAGAAGATCACCAGTCCCAGTGGCTGGCAGCTTTCAGCATGGTATCTACACAGAGGGAAGGAATGGGAAGTCCAGGAAGTGTCACCTTTTGGTCTTCATCCATCACTTGAAGGGACTTGCAGGCTCTACTGAGGAGCTCACACTGTTGGCAGACCTACTATTGTGTAGGATGAGGAGTCAGAGCTTTTGCATAGTTATTTTTTTCCCTGAGTTTAAAAGAGTTAAAATTGGTTTCTCTTGTGCTGTCATCTTGTCAAAGATTTGCTGGATTCAGGACAACTATTTACATTAAGAAATCTTTTGGCATTTAAGACTCTGGCTCAGGGAAAATAAAGTGGACTCGGAAATGTCTCGGACCCTGATACCTTTGACTTTGGTACCTCAGTGTCACTTTGCCAGTGACAGAATGGGGACCTTTGTTTGCCTTGGCCACTGCATAAAAAAACAGGATATGATCAAATCCAGTTAATCATTCACAAATGTCTCATTTCTTGAATCTCTGAGGGTGTATAACACATTTTTGGGACTGTTCTTTGCTGCTTTGGCTTTTGTTATAAGTAAGTTAGAAAGAAGAAAATCAAATTTTGAGTTTTCTTAAAAGGAAGTGGAGGAATCCTGGAACACGCCAGGGCTCTGCAAATGTACATTTAATCATTTAAAGAAATGTCTTTTGGCTAAAAGCTCTTACCAGCACTTGCAAGTTGCACTCAAAGCCGTACAGCTACATCGTTCCAACAACTGAGGCGAGTTAGCACCCTTGTTGGCAGTGGGAGCAGAGGGATGCAGGCTGAGCAAATCCTGGGGGCTGAATGCTCTCAAATTCATCAGGACTTTGTGCAGGGTGGGTGAGGAATCTTGGGGGTGACTCTCCTGGTGGCTCCATCAGCTCCTTCCACAGCAGTGTCCTTGGAGGGGTGCTCAGGCACCTCTTGCCTGCCTTGGTTTTTTCAGTGCAAAGCATTTGGTTCTGCTGTGGAGCCAGGCAGTCAGAAACATCTCCTGCAAACACTTTCACTGTGCTTCAGGCAAGCACATGGTCTCTAAGCAGCAGCAGCAAACCAGAGGAGTGAGTTCCTACACCCCCCAGCGTGGTGGAACTCCCTTCTCCAAGATGCCACAGGCACATGGAGGCCTGGGCACATTCCTGGTGAATTGGTCTGTTCAGAGCTGGCAGTGAGGCGCAATGACCTGGGTGTAAATGGGGGTCACCTGGCCCTGCAGAGCTGGAAGTTAATGGATATAATGGAAGAGGATTGTTCTGTTCTTCCTCCATGTCAGTCATGGCTGCAGTTGGAGACAGGTTACAGTGCTATGTGGATTTTAATAAACCCATTTGTGGACTTTTTGCTCCCTTACTTTCTATATCCAACCCGTCCTGCAAACAGTGTGGGACTCAACAATAAGTTGAAAGCTTTGGCTGGATTACACTCCCTTATTGAGTCTGTGCTCAAAGCCCTTTGAGGGTTCCCATTGACTCCAGTGGGATTTGGTTCAGATTTCAAGTATATGGGACCCCCTTAAGTGAACTCTTTCAAGGCCTGTACACACTGCAAGACTTACTGGGCTGCTTGTTACTTCTGTGAATAGGAATGTGACCTTTACACTTCTAACAAAGAGCCCTGAATTACAGGACTAAATCTTCATGTTTTGGGAGAGATAAGGTTACCATCCCAGCTCCTCCCAGCCCCACTGTGCAGGTGGCTGAATGACTGATGAGGCAATTCCTGAAGCACTGTGGTTTTAGTCAGACGAGTGCTGAACATGCAGTGTAGCGGCCTGAGTTTCTTCATTAGCAGATGTCCATGAGCAGTGATGATCAGGGTTTGTAAGTTGTTCCATTTCAAGAGTCAAAGCCCTAGTAATATCCTTTTGCCACTGCAGGGTCATTCTGATCTCCATCTTGGAAATTGATTTAATCAATGTGCATCCAAAGAATGGTCACAGTGGAAGGCAAGACTAGCAACCTATCTAGGTTTCCTATTATCCACCCAGTCCCTTGGCCATGTGAGGGGAGGGAGGGATAAATGAAATGGAAGAAGAAAGTGTTCGGGCTGTATGCTGTCCCTTCCTCTGGTCTAGTTTTTGGTACCCTTGACTCCCAAAGCTGCTGTTCCAACAGGAGAAACTCAAGCGAGTGAGAGGAGTAGTTTGATTGACAGTGCTATTTTCTACCTGTATTTTAGGTCACTTCCTGGGTAACAACACTGTGATTGATGTACTGAGACAAGCAGGATTTGAAGTGGAGCACACCCCTCCTGGACAACCAATTGGAAAGTAAGCAGCTGCCCACAGATTATTAATCACTTTCTCTCCCTTTTTCTCTCCCTTTTTCTGTGACTAAGCAAGATTATTGCATTAGTATAGGAGGTGGGTGAGGAACCTCCCTTTCCCACCCAATTTCCAGACAAAAAGTGCATTGTAAAGCATCCATTGTGTGAGTTTGGAAACATATGGAGCCTGAATGGCTGGTGTTTTTGTGGGTTTTTTCCACTTGGGGACATTATTTATATCACAGCTGCTTCATTATACCAGCTCAGAAGTGCCATGATTTCTTTAAAGAAACATTTCATTCAGCTCATTTTCCCCCAGAGCTGTTTTTTCTTTCGCTCTCCATGGGGTTTTTGTTGCTTCTCCATTGCAGACCTCTCTGTCAGGCTGCTGTTCTTCAGGTGGAATTTCAGTTTTTCCTGAAGGACCACATTTAATGTAGCAGATGCATCATTGAAAGTGCGTTGGGCGGGTAGAGAGCAATTCAGTATTCCCTGAGCTTCTCCATATATCTGGTCAGGTAAAGCAGGCAAGAAGGACTGATCAATAGGCTCTTGGCAATCTTTATTAGTATAAAATAAAACATGGCAGAAAATTGTCCTTAGCTGGTGAAACAGACTTCCTTCATCCTGTAGACTTTTCTTTTTCCTGGCCGTTTAAATGAGGTCTCTGTCTGAAGAAATCACAGACAATAAAACCATGGGGGTTGGTGAGAGACCATCTAGTTTTGCAAAATCAGCCTTTCCCCTACATTCTGCAGATAAAATTTGGCCAAGGCTATTCTGTCATAGGATTGTTATCCTCATTAGGAGAAAGTGTTAGCAGCATGCTCCTGTCCCTGGTGGGCAGACATGACATGGTCCAAAACCAAGGTGAGTCTCAATGAGGAGGATTAATGGCAGAGGTAGTAGACCATGTCTGAAAAAGCTGTGTGTAATCTAGTTGGAAAATCTGGCTGATCTAACCTTGTTTGGGAAACATCCGCAGTGATTCATATAGAATATAATATGGCTCAACTGTACATAAGTGTTCTTTGACAGAGCATTTATCCAAAATGCTTCTTGGAATCTGTTGAGCAATAAAAGCATCGTCTTAAATAACAATGGGGGAAAGAGGAAGAAAAGGCTGTTAAACACCACCAGTAAGAGCATATATTCAGAGGAGATTTAAGAAGCACTTTGGCAGGGGGAGAAAAGTCAACATGGTGCAGGGAAAAGCAGTAAACACTGTAGCAGTCTGAAGCTGGAAATTTCTTTACTAAAACCAACCCAAAAAAATAGCAAAACAGAAAAACCAAGAAAACTATTGCAGAACAGACGAGGTATACCATTCCTAGGTTTCTGACAAAGAAACTTTCCACTCAGAGAAGCAGACACTTTCTTCAGCAATTTTCATTTAGTTGAAAATATCATCTTCCCATGAAAAGTGTTTCAACTGGAAATTGTGAAACTATTAATTTATTGGCTGTTGCAAGCCCTTGAGAAGAACTAAAGATGCAGTAGTGTGAGAGAAGCCCAAGAACAGTCTCTACTCTCGGGTGTTAGGCTGTGTCTGTACACATCATCACAGACTTGAAATAAAGGATGGGGCAGGAAACTTGACTCAAAGCCAGTACTTAATGTTGACTTATTTGCAGAGTGGGGCACCTCTATGTGCACATTCCCCTACCTTGGCAGCAGTGTCTCCTGTTCATGATGTCTTCCCTAAAATTCTCAATCCCTGGGGGAAATGCCTGTGAAAGCAAGAGGGCTTGGACTCTGCCTAGATCAATGTGTGTGTCCTCAGCTGAATTGTCCCACACTGAGTAACTTCTGTTCTGTTCTCTAACTTTTGTGTTGGGCAGGTTTGCCTGGACTTGAACCCTTATTCCAGCGGGGGTCTGCTCTGAACATTGAACATACAAAACTTTATTAAAGGGTAAAGGGTTGTGCAGCAATACTGGGTGGAGTCAAGAGGAAACACATGGTTGCCCCCCATAAGGTTTAGACGCTCTGTGAGTTCTCCTGTGGTCTGATGATAAGGTAGATCTGCCAGTTCTAGATGAGAATAAAGAATGAGAAATGAATTGCATGGCAAAAAAGTCCAGCGTTACCACTAGACTGAATTACTCAAGGTGAAGAAACAGCAGAAAACTACAGAAATTGTGAAGAAAGAGCATTTAAATATATTCACAAGAAACAGCTTTCTGCCTGTAGAAGAAAAGAAGACTCTCAAAACTGCACATCAGGGACTGTATTGTCATATTTCTGTAAGTGGGGCTGTAGCTATCAGAAGTGCTTGGGGCTCCCTCTTAGAAATGAGGAGACTGCCACAAACCATTCTGTCTCTTTTTTTATAGAATAGCTTGTATTTTATGATTTCTGGGTGAGCTCCAAAAGACAGTCTAGCCAAACAGAGTACAACATCACAATAGCATGACAACTTAATAGTTGTTGTGTTGTTTATGTTTATGTTATATTATCATGTTGCTGTAATTAAGTGTCTTAAGGAACCTTGCATTTTTGTCTAGCCTTCCTTTTTTTACTCTTCTCTTTCCTTTTTAAAAGATGACATAAAAACAATTGAAAGTCCCAGAAGAACTATTTTGCTATAGTGACTGTAGTAACAAAATATATACATAAAATAAACATATAGAAGCTCAACAAATATTGAGCTGCTTGCAAAGCAGAAATTGTTTTGTGGGTTACAGAGGTTGCAGGGGTGCAGGTGTTTTCATCTTGATTCTTGTGGAGCCATACGTGAAGAGGTATTTCTTTGTGCTAAAGCCCAAAAGAGACATTTCTGCTTTACTTCCAAATAAGTTGTATAAGGGAATCAAGCCCACTGCATTGCATTCTGGCATTGACAATTGAAAAATTGGATAGTGTTCAGGGAAGATCAGCTGGATTGTAATGTGGAGTTTGGAGGGAGTGGACAGCACATGGAAAAAATGCAAGGGTTGGAAAAAAAATTGAGGCAGCTGCATGCTTATGCTTTAGCAAAGGGAATTCAAAGAAAGTGTTGTGGACAGACAGTAAGCAGAAGAGTGAAGAGGAACAGTTCTAGCTGGCACATAGGAATGTTTGAAAGTATATCAGATTGAATTTGAGGGTGGTTTTGGATGAATATCAATGATTCCTTGTGAATTTGAGGATGGTTTTGGATGAATATCAATGATTCCTTGACAGTGATTTGCAGGACAATTTTTCTCAGGTTAAGTAAGAAGCCCCATTATATGAAACTAATTTTAGCAAAACACTCATGCTATGGCCTACTTACTACCAGTGCTGCCGTGCCAAAAAAGAAAATGGTAATTTTCTTTTATCTCTCCATTCCCAGAGCAGTATGATTATTACTGTTATTGACATGATTAGTAGTCTGATCTTTATTGTTCAACAATAATTCAGCAGCATTACCATAAAAAAGTCCAGTATAGTCTGGTATGATTTTAAACTCTGCTGTCCATTTTGGTTCTAGAAAGGACAAGAGAATCCCTTTTGTAGAAAATAACTAACATTGTTCCTATGTATCAGAAGAAGAAAAGCCTTGGGAAGTGTGAAACAGGACAAAGACCAAACCTGTTTATGCTTTCAGTTGCATACTGACTGGGTAAAGCCAGAAGATTGTTGCCTTCCTCTGTCCAAAATGCTAAGCATGGGTTGTGAAATGGCTGCTCTTTAAGCCAACCAAACTGAATACCTAGAGTCTCACATTTCTGTTGTCTAGTGACAAGCACAAATTTGAGCCAAATCCTCCCTTTTCGAAGGTAGTGGGGAAAAATAAAGTGAGATCTTGTCTGTCTGGAAGAGATAGCCAAGACATAGAGGGGACTGAAGGCTCCACAATCAGTGAACTGGCAAAAAAAAGTTTATATAAAGTACATTTAGCTGGTGTGGAGCTATTTGGGAACTCTTACTTGACTGGATTTCTGAAATCTCCTGGCTCCTTCTGTTGATCTGCCTGATGGCCGAGTGTTGACCTTTCTGTGCCTCTTCCAGAATTCCACCAGCTGACTATTGAAAACACCTTCTTTAAAGCTCAGTCCCTTTCTGTAAAAGAAACCCTGTTCTATTCATCGTGCAGAACAATGCCATAAACACTTGACTTATTCTCACATTGGCTTAATTTGTTCGTTTGTTGCCTGAGGGAAGTATCCTGAATCTCTTTGCATGACAGCCTTCAGCAGCATTCATATTTGCTTCTTATTTTGCTGGGTGTCATCCTTGTCCTCAGATAGAGGCATTGGAAAATTAGTGACTGAATCAATATCTCATTGCTTTGCCCTGAGATAAGAAAGGCAAGTTTGTTTTGGTTTGGTTGGTGGTGTTTTTTTTTGGTGTTTTTGTTTTGTTTTGGTGGGTTTTTGGGGGTTTTTCTGGGGGGGGGGGGGGGGGAGGGTTGAGTTTTTTTTGTGGAGTTCTGCCAATTGGCTGTCCCTGCTCTTTTCTGTCTTCAGAAAACAGAGCTGCATGCTTGGGGTTGGGAGAGAGGAGGAGATGGGAGAAAGTCTCCCCTTACATGGATTCCAGTGGCTTGAGAAGATAAAGGGCCACAGCTGCTTCACATTTAACTGGAAACAGCCAAAATGCAAGATCAATCCAGGAAGCACCTGTGTCCATGATGACTCTATTTTTGCTGGGTTCTCAGAATCAGCTCTGACCTTATGCCATGTGCCAAGCCCTGACGTGCTGCACACCTTCCTCTTGGCCAGAAGACCATGCTGCAGTGCTTCTTTTTATCAGGCTGCTCTCTCCAAGGATGGGATCAGCGCTGCCTTCTTTCAGAATCAGGGAATTCAGGATGAATCAAAGAATTCAGCACAAGGTTTTATGTCTGCTTATCTGAGAGTTTGAGAGTTTATTGTAAACTCTCAGAGCGCCGCTGGGGAAATTAATTACCCTTGCTCCTTCTGTTTGCACTCCTGTCCCAGTTGAAGCAATGTGTCTTTGCTGTTGTAACTTACTCCTGTCCTTCTGTCTGAAGCAAAGAGCTTCCTCTTTGCATTCCTTCTCCTATAGCATCCTACAGGTGTGACCCTGGCTCTACTACTCATCGTTGTCTCAGGGTGCAAGTCTCTGCTCCCCGAGGAATGCGCTCTCCCTCCCCGTGGGCTGAAAGCACACTCCATCCACACAGAGATGCAGCCATTTCACTCCATCAGGATCCCTAACCCTCTCAAGGTGATGGACAGAATTGGGGAAAATGTTTGACATAACATTCCCCACAGCCCCAGTTTGGTAAACCCAGTTTAGGAGATCCCAGATGCCCTCAGAACTCTCAGGAATCTCCCAGTACTTGCCAAGTTCCTTGGGATGCCTACAAAGCTTCAGCTTTCTGGTGCCTGCTACTCAGGGTTGCTCCACTTCTGCATAGCTGTTAATTTTTGGATGTGTTAGGGAGAATGTTAAAGTGGTTATAAAATAAGTAGAAGTTCATTTAGAAAATACACAAGTAGGAAAAAAATATTACAAGAGCTGTGACACTTTAATTGGAAATAACTGAATTAATTGAGGAAAAAAGAGCTAAGAAAGGTAGATTCTGAATCCCATCTCTTCTGATACAGGGGAAAATGCACCTTTTTCTTATGTGAGTGGAATAATCTTCCCATTGGGATGTGGCAGTTCTTCTTAAACCTCTTGTAAACCTTTGAATCTTTCACTTGATCTGGGCCTGAGGATCATACTCCCATCACTAGCTCCCTCCCTTGAGAAGAAAAGTGAATCTGTTATTTAGGGGGATTCTTTGACAACATAATTTACAGTAAGAGGTGCATAGGGATTAAATGGGGTTCGTCTGCATGCACTGGTGAATGTATTGCCTCATCTAACATTGGAGAATATGACTACTCAATACTTAATATACTTAGCCATGAAAATATGCACATTACATTTTCATGTTCGTGTATGCCCTTAAAATATCCTCCCTTGCAATTTAATTGTCACTGTGTCTATCTTACAGCCACAAAGCCTGAGCCAGCCAAATTAACTCTTAGGGGGAAAAACATGGAAGAAGGTCTCCAAAACCTGATAGAGAAGGAAAGTCAACTTACAAATTCTCAGCCATAGAAATTTAATTATCCTATCACTTCCTGAGCAACACATTACTTAGGGACAGTGCATCTGTGTGTCCTTTAGGCCACCTTTAGACACTGAACACCTTCTGAGAGAATGGAATTTAGCAACTTGCTACAAAAAAAATCTGGGAAAGAACAAGATAATCCATGGTGTTGGAGTAAGAATACAGAACAGAACTTCTCAGGAATTTCATGCTTGACTAGTTCTCCCAGTGGGACATTCACTTTGCTGTATAAACAGATTTTATCCTTGGTAAAATTTCTGGTTTCTTTTGAAAAAAATGTTTCATATTCCATATAATTCTGTTTCTCTGGAACAAGGCCTCTGGAGAAACATAGGCTTGCTTCTTTTTGCTCCAGGGCAGCTTGCTTGCTGAGCTGTCCTGAAGCCAGTGGTAAGGTTTCTAGGGTTTTTTGCTGATCTGCAGCCTATCAGTTTTAGGAGATCTGTATCTCATACTCCATAAACTCTCTAATAGTAAACTTACAGAGCCTTGGAGACTTCAAAAGTTCAGCGCTAGTTCTTACCTTATTTCCTAGCCAAATTTCAGCGTTCTTGTTTCCACAGGAGAAGCTGATTTTTCATCATCTTTCTCCTTCCAGCCAACTCTAATGCAGATCTTTTCACCTCAGGTCATGAGTACGAGATGAAAATTTTGGTCTGTAGTTATTAGAGATAAAGCTGATCCAACTTGCACTGAAGTTGTTGGCTTCCATCAGTGCCAGTAGCTTTTAGAGGTCATTGTTAATATGAGATGTTGCTGATCCTCTCCCATCTTCGGTTGTGAGGAGCCGTGAGGGAGTTGGTGGAAAACTCAGAGTATGTTCACACAGTTGTGCAGATGCTTTCTATAGTCCAAGTAAAAAGTCTGGCTTTTCCAGAGCAGTGCTCATGTGCATCTTCAGACAAGTGGCCCAGCTTGCTTGCAGGAGGTGTCTGGCTGGTTTTAGGTGGCTAATCAAGTTATAGATGGTTAGTCATTCTGTGAGATGTGTCACTAAGCTCATTTAAGCCTTTGGAAAAACTGCACCATCCCCTCCCCAGCGTTTTGTTGAAACAGTGTGGCTGTGTGACTTTGTTTGTGTGTTCAGCCTGCACTTGTCCTGTGGATTGATGGCCTCCACCCCAGGCGACATCAATCTGGGCTGAAGTGCAGCTGCACTTTGTAACAGCTCAAGGGGCACAAAGGTATCAAGTGGTATTGTGTGGTTGGAAAGATGTCGTTTATCTGAGGAAGTTTGTGCTCTGTTTGCTGTCACTCTGTCTTTGCAATGCCGACTTCCCTTACCTTCACTATCACGTTGTCAGGCAAAGAGGCCTCACACATTAGGACAGAGAGCTTTTCCACATCCAGAGCTGACTTCCTTCAGCAAGAGGTCTGTGGGCTGTGCTGCAATCGATAGAGCTGCTTGATTCAGCATGAGTGTAGTAATTTAGCTTTCAGGGAGCTCTTTACAATGCACAAGTTCCTAAAAAAGGAACAGAAAGAAAGGAAGGAAATTACTTTTCTCACAGACACTTTCACCTAAGGTTCCTTTAATAACAGTCCCTTAGAAAAAAACAATCAAAGATACAGTGTTCTACAGAGAATTCTGCTATGAAGTACGTGTTTTATCTTTCTTGAGTGATCAGGTGTTCATAAGGACATTCTTTGGAGTTCAAATGAGGTTAGAAGCCCTCCAGAACACTGTAATGTGACTGGTGGTATGACTAAATGACTCCCTGATGGTGGATCTTTTTGTGGCAGGCTGTGAAATTTACTGAAACCTTTTTGAATTGCCCCCACAAGTAGAAAGATGCTCTAATGTACATATGGGGGAGGGTGATTTTGTGTCATTTCTTACCCATTTTGATGTTAAATAGTCTCACTTTTAACAACTCATGGTATCTCAGCCAAGCCAGGTGACTTCATGCTGGCCACAGCCCAGCTTTGGTTCTTGAATGACTCTGTGGGGGTCCCTTTGGGAGAATGTGGTGAAGAGTCAGGCTGAGATCCATGTATATCAGCCCCTCCTCCTAGTTAGGTGTTAGTAGAAGGAGCAGGAATGCCAAAAAGAATAAGTTCTTATAACAGTAAATTAAGGATGGTGAATTTATGAAGCACTTGTCACAGTAAATACCTTAGAAGCCAGAATGCATTTTTGTGTCAAGATCATTTAATCATTTTTATGAGAAGTCAAAGTAAATTCATATGCAATCTGTAAAGAGTTTGATTCATCCAGGAAATCATGTGTTGGGAATACAGTACCCAGATCCAGATCAGATATACTTCAGAGAAGCATTTAGGTTTTTAAATCCTTCCTGAAGCTAAACTGATCTCCAGAGTCTTTGGAGTTTCACCCTTCTCTGGACCTCATGCTCCATGCAAGTGAACATCATGCCAATGTGTTTCCCATTTCCTGGGGATTAAACTGCTGTGTTTGATGACTCAGGACTTTCCAAGGAAGCAGCTCAGTCACTCACTCTGTCTGAAGTGGACTCAGGTACCTCAGAGGACATGTTTTCTCTTCCACAGTGATTCATGATTTCAGAGCAGAAGATCAGCTCTCTCTCTTTTCTTCCCACAAAGTTAATTAATAAAAAAAAATTATATTAGTGGGTGTTGAAAGATTTTGGTTTCCCACCCATACTCCCAAATGCTCTGCATTCCAGGAAGAGTGAAAAATGGATCTGTGAACAGAAACAGGAGGGAGGAAAAATGGATCAGATGCTGTAGATGGATGTAGGTACAGTGGCTGTCAAGTGATATGGTGGAAGAATTTCCAGAATAAAGACAGTTTCTTGCAATTGTGATTGCTAAAAATACACCACCACAGTAATCCAGTTTTGGGATTCATAGGTACAAATTTAGAAAGTTTGGGGCACAAGGAGTGTCTGGCAGAAACTGAACTGTCTGGGCCTCCCCACTGACCTCTTGCTTAGGTGGGCAGCTACACAAAATGCAGTGGTTCTGCTTGTGAAAACTGGATCTTCTGCCACTGTCAGAGGCTCTTGTTGGTCAGGAGAAGCACCTGGAGGATTCACCCCTTCGTGGCCACTGTGGACTTGGCTATGCCCATCTGCCTCATGTAGCTCCACCATAGTACAGAATTTTTCATCAGCATCAGGAATTAATTGTAAATATGCACCTACCATGTTCGTAACTTTTGTCACTTCAGCCAGAAAATAATTGGTCCTACTGGGAGCCAGAGTTGACAGAAAAACTAAATTTGGAATATTTCCCGTTCCTACTGCTTTATGGGATATCAGAGCAGTTCACAATTCCATAGTGCCCCTCTCTGTTGGTGGCAGCTTGCAGAGGAGAAGACCCAATTTGGTGCTCTCATTTGTGAGAAAGAGCACACTGAAGTCTTTCTCCGTTGATTTCCAGTCAGCTCAGGAATAGTAACATTTCCTGCTAACCTGTAGCACTTCAGCAGCAAAGTCATAGACAGGCTCCAAGTGCTTTAGTACCCAGTGCCCTGTCTGGAAACTAGATTTGCATCTGCTGTCATATGACCCCAGCTTCACATTTCCAAACTACTCCTGCAAAAATAAAGGCAGTCCCAGAAATTCCTCTGTCGGGACAGCACATCCCTGTTTATGTTTGAAGGGCTGATACCAATCTGGAGTCCCCAGTGATCAAAGTGCCCATTCAGAGATGAGCCTCGTGTTGTGTTTGAAGTGAGCACGGCACTTTGAAACGAGGATGAAGCAGGAATAAATCAGGATGAAGAATTTGAGGCATTACCTACTTTACATGAAATCCCTACTGGAAAGACGTGGCTTGTGTTCCAAAGTTTTCCTTGGAGAGTGCTCGGAAGTTGCACACCAGCCTATTTGTGGAAAGCTGAACACTTTCCTATTGTCCATGATGTGAAACGCTTCCCAGATAAACACTTTTCCCCTCCAGTGAAGAAAAATGATAAAGCCTCAGCAGAGTTGCTGGTTTCTGTTGGCATTGAGCTCTGTTAAAGGCTATAGTTTATATCCATGCCAAAGTCATTAAGGAAAGGTTCCATTATGGAGTGAAACTGGGATAATCTTCAAGGATTTAATTACGTTGTGTGCCCACATCTTTGCGTCTCTGGGTTCATTATACCCCCGGAATGTAAATCCCAATCCACAGGGGATAAAAAAGGTTCACATGGATCTCAAATACTTTTGTGGTAATGTCTTCTCCTGATTTCTGAAAGGCAAAGAAAACATTGCTAGAAATAAACTCACTGGAGTTGTTTAGCCTGGAGAACAGGAGACTCAGGGGAGACCTTACTGCTTTCTACAGCTACCTGAAAGGGCTTTACTGAGGTGGGACTTGGTATGTTATCCCAAATAACAAGCAGTAGGAGAACAAAAAAGGACCTCAAATTGTGCCAGGGAGGTTTAGATTGGATATTAGGAAAAATTTCTTCACAGAAAGGGTTTCCATGCATTGGAACAGGGTACCAAGGAAGTGGTGGAGTCACCATCCCTAAAAGGATTTAAAGGGTGTGTACATGTGGCACTTGGGGACATGGTTTAGTGGTGAACATTGCTGTGCTGGGTTAACAGTTGGACTCAATGATCTTAAAGGTCTTTTCCAACCTAAACAATTCTGTGATTATACAAAGAGAGCAGTAAATCTCTGCTGCTGTAGTGGGTTTAGGTTGTAACATTGCCTGCATTTGTGGCATTTTAAGTAATTTTAAGGAATTATTCCTGACACCCACAGAGTCAAGGCATCATATTCCATCTTCCACAAGGAAGATCCAGAAGTCCCTCCATGAACTTTGGAGAGAAAAAGCTGATTTTTGAAATCAGCAATGCTAAGAACCAAGGCTTTATAGCACCTTGGGGTAATACTGGTGGTGGTTTGGTCCAGGTCCGTGGGTGGCTCTCCCTCTGCTTCTCTTGTCCTGGGAGGTGCAGGTCTGAAGGACCTCATTGTGTCCCTACCTCTGACTCCAGTTTGGTTTTGCTGGGTGCCTCCATCCTTCCTCCATAGTGCCTCCTGGGCTGAAGACCTTTTCCCAGAAGCAGCTTGTGGTTCCACTTGTTGACCTACAGTCAGTTAATGGAGTAGATACAGATTCACTTTTTGCCACCTTTTGTCAAAACAAACCTTGCTTAGAGTTTGTGACAAAGGAATCATCTTTCTTCCCTAGAGGAATGGGGTTTCTTGCTAATGTTAAATGCTAATTTTGCACTTGTATCAAATTTGTATGTAGATTAAGTTTTAGGTGGGAATTGCAGCTTCTGTTGACATTTAGCAGGCACTGAGGTTTTTAATCGCTGAGGCAATTTTAGAAACATTTCCCTTAAGGAGAAAGGACATAGACTTGAAAGAAAGCAGAGGTAACAAGGGTTTCATTTGTTTGTTTCACAAATGCAGCCATGAATTTAGGGCAATTTCTATGTATTCAAGCATTTATACTGACTGCAGTCATTGCTGAATGGTCAGCAATTCCCACTTTTGTCAGAGAAAGGCATCATTTGAAATCCACAGACAACCAGAAGTGGTTTAAATGAGGTGAAGTAGCTGGAGACTGATTTTTTTCCCTTCTTCTTTCACTACTGGGGTGCACTGTTCCACTTGCTTCCTTCTTTACCTGTTCTGACTTTCCAAGAAGCCCTGGTCAGTCTGTGAACAATAGACCTGATGAGGTCTGGGAGTCCTATAGGTTCAACTGTGGTGTATAGAAAAGGGCTTTCCTCATAAAGCCTGACTCCATCATGCTTATTTTCACATAAATAAGGACATACACTCTTTTTTGATCTTTGTGCTTTTTTGATCTGTGTGCTACTTGGGATAATTCAGTTCCTACTGGCTGTCAGATGAATTCTTACTAGAAAAGGAAGGCAACAAAGGGACAGAGTAGCCTCCCTTTCTGTTCAGAGCTCACTGGCTTGTGGGGCAGCCCCAAGCACTCAGTCTCATTGTAGAGGGAGAGCCAGATGAGTTGTCCTGCAATTTTAATTAAAACATCTCACGTGGGCATCATTTCAACAGCACTGACTTTCCTGCAGTTTGAGCTGTATTACAGCACCACCTCATGAGAAGTCCTAGTTTGGTCACTCTCAGTGTTCAGCTTTGTATAGTGATAAGACGCTAACGTGACTGCTGGAACCTGTGCCAGATGCCAGGCATAGTTCTGATGAGTCTCTGACGTCTGTCACACGTGTTATATTACATGTTTGTCCATAGCTAGGCAGTGCTACAGCTGTGATACCCCCTCGGACAACTGGCACTTAGATGAAGCATTTCAAGGCAAACAAACAAACAGATATGCACATATAATGGAGGTAGGTGAGCCCCTAGAGCTCCTGTGCAATGAGGTCTCCAACAGAGATAAGGAGGGAGGCTGCAGGGGCTGTCACCTTTGTACCGTCTGTCATTGTCTCACACCCTTTGCCTGTCAGCTTGCTGAGATGGAGCTCTTTATTGAACGCATAATTTAATTCTGGGACTCTTAAGTGTACCAATAAAAATAATGATCATGCATAATTTAATTCTGGGATTCTTAAGTGCACCAATAAAAATAATAATCATTGACATTTCAGTGAAGGAGAGATATTTTCTGGGGTCAGTGCAAGTTTTCCTGTTTTAAGGAAGATCTGGAGCCTGTTCTTTATAAATAGACAGTGAGATTTGCCTGAGTTCATTAAACATCAGTCTCTCCTATGGCCTAAGATACCTCCTGGATATTCAAGGTGTGGTCTTATAAGTTTCAATTGGCAAATTCAAAAAAGAGGATATAAAACCTTCATTAGGTTTCAGCAGCAATGTGCATGCTTTTTTAATGAAGAATTTTAGTGAAGGATGGCTTTGTCAGACAGAAAGGAGCATTTGATACAAGCAGTTCCATCAGTATGACTTGATACAGAGAGGGAACCCTCTGTGACATGGGGCTAATACATAGAGAGACTTTATGTGAAGTCCATTAGCATTAGAGTTGACAGAACAGCATTAGACATTAAAGCAAGCGGGGTTTGGAGGGAGAACACTTCTGCCTTCATCACATTTCGAGGGCTCTGTCCATTACTGTGCAGTGAAAATGCCTGCAGACAGGCTGAAGTGTTGCCTGAACAGGATTCTGACAATTGTCCTGTTCTTTTCTTGGAAACACTCAGGCACTGTGATATGGACAAGGCCAATGGGCTCTAACAATATTTGGGAGAAAGTCAGAGTGTCTCTGTGTTCCTTTTTTTAGCTCAGCAGCCACCAGTGGCTGAGCAGATCAGATGTTTTGCAGTGTTGGCTACAGAGAAGAAAAGCAGATTTAGTGTCACCGAAACGTGGAGTCTCTTGCAGACGTGGTCTTCTTATGGCTCTTTGGTTCCACACTTATGCCTGCTGCTGGATTTAAGTGGTCTCTGTCTCTCTCCTTCTGGTGATAGCAGCTACTTAGGAGCCCATGTTATCTGTGTCTTGAAATTGTAAGAGCCTCGACTGAGCAAGGTACTTCAGGAACACAAGTTGCTGTACTTGCACACATCTGTGATCCACTCAGTACCCCACTTCGGCCAGGACTCGACTTCCAGAGCATCAGAGGGAAGTGCAGGAAACAGAAACAGGCAAACAGTGAATAATCTGCCCTTAGTTTCAGTCTGAAGTCAGTGAAAATGTTGTAGTTCCTCAAGCTAAGCTTTTGGTGCCTTGCTCAGCTGTGTCTCTGTAGAGAGATTTTGTATTTAAGATACGATAGAGAATATGGGCTTCTGCAGATCTGTGTTCTCTCTGGAGGATCCAGCAAAGAAGGGAAACTAATTCCCGGTGGAGACAATCTGGGAGCAGAACTCAATTTGGATTGTAAATGAGCAAGATACAAACAGTTGTATATTAGCTGTAATTCTACTGTGGAATCAAATGAAGCAGTTAGTTTGGTGGGGTTTTTTTTTTGGTTTTTTTTTGTTTTCATTTTTGTTGGGGTTTTTTGGGGTTTTTTGGGTTTTTTTGTCAGTTAGCTTCATAAAATTCATAGCAAACTCAGCAGTCAAAATTTTATTATAAGATAATAAAACATTTTAGTTAACTTCATGCAGCAAGCCCTTGGGTGCTGCATGGACATACAGAGTTGTAATTTGAATGCAAAGGCCTCTCTCTCCTCTGTGAAGGAGACTTCCAGGTGTCCCAGGACAGCTGCATATCTCTGTGCTCCCATGTTGAATCAGGATGCCTGAGCAGGAAAAAGCCCATCTGGACCTATGGGATAGGGATTTTATCCAAGGAGCTTTAAGTACCACTTCCATAAGACAGTGAGACACCAGAAGTATTGTGAGTATTTTGCTTAAGCTGAATTACCCAGGCAGAAATAGCTTAGCACTAAATAGGTTTGGTGGTAATAAGACTGTGGAGATTTAGGGAATAGAGCCTGAGGTGAGGCTTGTGTACCATGAGCAGAGAAGGTTCTTATTTGCTATTTATGTGGAAAATGGAAACAAGACTGGAGGGTCAGCCATCCTTCCTCTGAGGGCACAGCCCATCCTCTGGGGCTGGAGCATGCAGCTCTCAGAGTTTCCATGAAAGATGCATAAACAAAGGATTATTCAGTTCAAGAACTGAAGCAAAAAATCGAGAAGGGAAAATAAGTTCAGAGCAATTTGAAATGGAACGTTTTGAGGATGCTTTTGAAGGCAGGAATTGGGTTTTGTTGGGTTTTGTCATTTTTATATATTAGTTGGGTTTTTCTTTTTTAATTGAGATCAATCTCTGAACAAAAAAGGGCACTTTGTAGCATGTAAGTCTTTGAAAACAGAAGACTAAAAAAATTAGAAGCTTTGTTCATAAAATGCTGAAATGAAGCATTTTGAATTTTCTAAAAGAATTCACATGAAAATGTGGAATTGACACGGTACAAATGTTACAGCTGCCCTCTTTTCTTTCAGCAAATTCAGCCTTTCAAGTGCAGAAAGCTTGCATTTCTTCTCCTGTGCCTTAGACCAGCTCCACTTCTAATGAAACAGAATAGATAACAAAAGTTTTACTTGTTCTTCTTACTTTATAGTTTCTCAAAGTGGGAAGGAAAACATTGCGGTCCATGTGAATATCTTCACATCACAAACTTCTCAGTTGATTTATGCAAAGAGTTGTACATATATACATGTGTATACTGAGGACTAAATTAGCTTTCAAACTAAGGTTACAGCTCTTGAGCAACAGTGATTCTTCCCAGAGAAATAGTCTGACATGGATTCAGAGCACATCCAAGTTGGGGGTGGACTGTAATCTAATTTAACTACTTAACCTAATTTAAGTACTCATGAGATGTAGTTGACTATGGTGCAAAAAAATGAAAAAACAACTTTGTTTCCAAGTTCTGTTAAGAAGTTTTAACTTTAGTGTACAGGCCTAAGGCAACTACATCCTAAATAAAATAACCTCATTTTAATTAAGCTGATCAGGTGGGTGAATAATCAGGGATGTCACAGGAGTAATCAGGGATTTCTCTTTTCCTGTCTCTTGAGCCCAGTGCTTCCTGAGTAATTTACAGGACTTAGCCTGAAGCAGCTCAGATAAAGTTTAAGTATGGGGAGAATCTAACTCTCTGATCTCTGCTTTGCAGTTACTCTGTTTTGCAGTAAAATATATTTATGCTTTTCATCTTGAAGGACATTATGTCCATGGTGTCACCTGGTTGTGTGAGTCTGTGCTCTCAATCCACACTTCCCATCACTGGAAAGAGGCCCTATAAGCTGTGCTGGGGTGGGTTAGGATTTCTGCCTGCTTTTCTGTTCTTTTGTTTGCTTCTCTCCCAAGAGCTTTGAAAGTCTGAGCTTCATCCTAGTGTGGAAGAGGGGAAAAAAAGCAAAACCCCTTGTGGGACAGGACATTGTGGTGCCCATCTTGTGGGTGTGCATGACTCTCTCAGAGAGATGTGTAGGGAAAGCAAAGCCAGGAGCAGATGTCTCCATGGCCTGCGGCGAGGGGAGCAAGGGTGTGTGCAAGGGGCTGACGAATTCCTGCCTTCACAAAGACTCCCCAACTGGAATTTATGAGAATCTATCCACAATAAAACACTTCTAACTCGCTGTCTGGCCATCAGCCGGCTGCATCCCAGGAACAGTGGCATGAGGATGAAGCTGCCACATCTCACATTCCTTGTATCACCGCAGCTTCTCTCTTGATGAAACAAAATCTCCCCTTGTCTGACAGTTCTGAGAACTGAAGCAAGAAAACCTCAGTGATGTTGCTGTGCTTGGAAGCCCGTGCAAAGCATGGCAGTCTTCTGAGCAAAACTTTTCCATTGCTCGTGCTGCAAAGTCAGGATGCAAGTAGCAAATTGGCAGACTGGGGTTTCAGAAGATTCTGCACATATCTGAGGGAGCAGAGATGTTACCGCAGGATTGCTGAAAAAAATTAGATTGATGATTTCGTTGTCTGGAAGATGTGTATCATCAGCAAAGGCATACAGCAAGGGCAAGTCCCTCCCTGGCCCTGTGGAAGCCCATGGGGAGGCTTGGTGGGACTCAGTCCAAACGTTGCTGGTGTTGCTCTGGCAGGTCAGGGGCAGAGGCGTAACTGGGGTCTGCCCTGCCTAACCTGTGCAGTTTTAAGCCTGGGAATTATGAAAATAATGTATTGCAGGACATCATGGTGTTAGTGTCATTTTTCTGACCAGATCCACTCAATAGCCCTAACAAATCCCAGTGATGAGTCAATTTTCAGTGGTCAGTGCCAGCACAGAGTGACATTGTAGACCACAAGGCAGAGAGAGAAATGCTGAGACAGCCAAATGGAGCATCCAGCTCAGTCCAAGCAACTTACATGTTTTGTTTTGTTCTTTTAATTCTTGGAAAGAATTAGAAAAGTATGGCAAATTTCACCAGAAGTGAAAGAAAACCACAGAGGTCTTTGTCTGTGGATTAAGCTAGTTTTCAAGAACTAGCAAGAATAAATGTTTTCCTGTTTTCACTGCTTTCTGTACCTTAGGACCAAGCCACATAGGATATTTGTTGCAACTCCAAAGTTTTCTTATTTGGACTCGGTTGTCTTAGAGAACTTGTTTTGCAGGACTGCACATCCTGGTGAAGGAAATTAAGGTCAGAGATGAGAATAGCCCACCTCATGGCCTGAAATAATTTTCATTTTTCCAAGACCACCCTGGGTGGGAATGATACATTTAAAAATGGGTGGAACCTCTAAGCCTGGAATCGTATCAAGTTATTAATGAAAAATCTCTGAGATCTTTGTGTGGACCAAGATATTTGGGTGGTACTTTCTCACTCTTTCTTCAGAAAAGGCACTGTGGCCTCACAAACTGAAAACTAGCCTTGCTTCTTCCCTGACTTTAAAAATAACTGTGTATCTTGAAAAGCTGTCTCAGCAGTAGTGAAGGAATGGAAAAAAAAGTCCAATATATCCCTATGGTTTCATACAGTGCAGCTGTGCTAACAGAGTGCACAGAGACTGAGACCAGGGGAAAGGCATGAAATAGTCCATGAAATGAGGAGTTGAATTTAACAGTAAAGCTTCACGTAACGCAGAGATCAATTGTCCACGTCTCCGATTGCTGATGGCAGGTTTTTCCTTTATTTTTCAGGGGAAAAATCCAGAATATAAATAAATTCTAGCACTTTGTATTAATAATTTTTTTCTGAAATCAATGGGGAAATCATCATTTTATAGTAAATCTTTCTTACATTACATTAACATCTTTAAATATTCTTGCAATATATTTGGATGAAATATCCATATTCTGTTTTGATTTTCCTTCTGGTAGAATGTCTGTAGGATGACAGTCCTATTTGAAAAGGACCAGGTTCATAATGAATTAATAATATTTTTATAATATTGGTTGTTTAATTGTAATTATTATTTTATATATAAAGCAGTATAATTTTTGTAACTGATTTATTAAATCAGTTTGAAACTATCTTTCTTTTCTTTTAGAGGAGGAAGCATGCATCAATATACAGCTTTCAAAAGTCCCTCTTAGGTCTTGGTGCAATTATCAGCAGTTACTAATAATTAAAAAAATATTAGTGCAGGCATAATGGAACAAATATCAACCAAATGTAATATGCAGTTGCCACAGTGGATCTATTCCCCCTGACTCGACTCTAACATGCTGGTGGTTAGTTTATAACCTTCTTTAGGTTACAGCATTTTAACGTTTTTCCAGTGTTTATTTATTCTCTTCCCAAAGAATGTTCTGAAATATCAAGTTTACAACCTGTGGCTCATGTGATGGTAGTGGAAACAATTAAGCCAGAAACTTTCAAAGCCACCACTGGGATTTTGATGCCCAAAGTCATTAATTTTAATAAGAAGGGAGCTGCCAGTCGTCTTAAGTGGTTTGTAAAATCTCAACCCATAAAAACACCTCTCTACTGGTTCCAGTTTACGGGGCTGAGAGCAAGGTAAACACGTGTAAGAAAATAGTAGGTGTTAAAAGGTGGAAAGTACGTGTTCAGATATCCCTAAGACCACTCAAGGAATCAAAGAGCAGCCCCAGCCTTGAGCTGGCACATGGGGGCTGCTCCTACCTGCAGCATCTCAAGGAGTTGCTGACTGATCGGAGCACAAGGCACAGAGAAGGAAGTCAATGGAAACAAAAATCTTGGCTACAGCTCGGTTCCAGTAGCTCCCTGCCACCCATTGGTCTCTGCTGCCATCTCAGGACCCACATGGTGTCTGTAGGTGCTTGGTCCAGGTCTTTCCTACCTGCCTCAACTCTCCTGTCCAAGCTCATAGTGTTATCCTCCAAGCTGCTAAATGGCTGCAATTGGATGTTGGTACTTCGCGGATGCACCATCATGGTTGGATAAAAATTAAGAACTCTCTGCTGTGGCCTATGGGACCCCCCGCCAAACCTGTGAGCAACTCTTCATTTACGTGGTCTGGAGATGGCTTTGCTTGAGCCAGGAGCCTGTGCCATAGATGAGGTATTCTTAAAGGCTTTGGAGAGCACCAAGAACTCTCAAAGGAAACTGCTGCACTGGGAAACATTCACCCTCAACATGAAACATGAAAGAAAGTCTTAATGGGGAAAAAAATTTAGAACCGGCAGATCTATCTGTGATATAAAATAGAGCATGGACTGAGTATGAATGAGTTTGGAAAGGATTCAGTGGGAGTCTGAATGATTGGGAAAATAAGAAACAAAAGGGATTTTCCTGTGTGTTTTATTAATTATACCAACCATGAAGAATTTTAAAATTAGTTTTAAAAAACTTTCTTTTTTTCCTTTATCTGTTGTATGATCTCTGAAGAACTTAATGAGTGTTGGCTACGAGTAACAAAGTTACTGCAGTATTTGCTAGTGAGTCTCATAGTAACAGTAATTAATTTTCAGTAGGTACTGGAAAGACCTTCAGATGAAACACAATGCAATGGAAATAGAGGTGACCATCAAGACTGGTATTGTAACAGACTTCAGGAAAGTCAAAAAGAAAAAAAGCTTTCATTAGTAGTAGATGTGACTTTTTTGGAAGAGAACAAAATGTTCCATAAATGAAACATGTGGTTTCACTTGCGGCACATTTTGTACATTGTCACCAATGAAGTTTAGGATTTTTTATTACTTTTTCATTAAAATGTCTTACTGGTTTCACTCAGGAGGCAAAATTTTTCACGTGGCTTTAATTGTTTCTGTCATAAAAGTCATAGCATCCATGTAATAGAAATACTTTTGCAGACCACAGCTTCATATTGCCTATTAATTCTCTCCTGTTTTCTGTATGTACAACTCATTGGCCCATCCCAGGGACAGGAAAATTTCTTGCAATTAAGCCTCAATATGAACTTCTACTGAAGTTAGGGGAGAAAAATAACTCTATGTCAGTCCTGGTTTATTAGGTTTTTGTTTCAGCTATCTTAGCTCACAATAAGTTCACATGGCTGCATACCAAAGGAGAGAGTTTATATTGACTTTCTTCTAAAATCAGTGAAACTCTAGAAGATGAAAATAAAAGGTCTTTTTCTGCATCATTCCAGTCATGTACAAGAGGTGGTAATACTTCAGACAGGATTGAAGAGCTCTGACAGAACTGTTTCAAGGAGGCTTTGGACAGGTCATTTACCCCTTTTTTCTTCATTACCTACTGGAGTTCACGTCTCACATATCCCATCCCAGCTGCCAAGTTTCCGTGCTTCTGTCATCAACCTAGGCTTCCTTGTCCCCAATCCTGACTGGATGAGAAGACACAATTCTTGTTGCAGTTAAAACAATGACTTGTTTTCTACAGATGATATCCAAAGCTGGGGAAAAAAATAAAAACAAAAAAGAAGAGAGCATGAGATAACTTCTATTATCTCGTTAATTTAAGATCAGCTTCTCTTCAGGTATCTGTTTTCCTCAAAGACAGTCATTTGCCAGCTTGGACAAAGTTTTGTCATTCGAGCTTCAGCCCAGCAGGGGAGACAACCCCTACCACAGGCTTGAAGGCCTCTAAGAAGTCATTAAAATGCCAGAAAACAGCAATCTGTTGCCTTTTCCCTGTTTTTCAGCTAAGTGTTTACTTGAAAGCTTCCTATGAAATGCCAGTGCTGTCTTTACTTGCTGCCCTAAAGCAAAAGCCTTGTGTACCTTCTCAGCAGTCAGGGGCACCCACCAAGCAGTGCAGTCTTCTGCTTTCACCTTTGTTTTGGCACTCTTCCTCCTTTACTCATATTTAAATGTTGTGTTTTGCAGTTCAAGGACGACAAAGACAAGCCCAGCCTTGGAGGGACTCTCAGTGACAGCCCTGCCCCCTGTCCAGCTTTCTGAGCAGGTCCCACTGGCGTCTCCTTCCCTGAAGCCACAGCAGATGGATGAAGAGGACAGCCTGTCTCCTCACCTCTTGTTGCCTGACAGCATCAGTCAGCTGGAGGAGTTTGGCAGGCAGAAGAAATGGCACAAGAAGCAGCACAAGCACCATCGCCAGAGGCAGTTCAATGACCTCTGGGTTCGGATAGAAGACAGGTGAGTCATGACTGCTGGGTCCCTGTCCTCTTCCTGCTGGCTCCTAACTCGATGCTCTTTGCAGATCCCAGTTCTTGCTGATTAGACCATAGGGAGAGCTGGACAAAGGCTAACTGGGAGTGAGATGATGTTTTTGTAGCCTAATGAAGAGCTAGGAGGAAAATAGGCATGTTCATAGGAATGTTTGATCAAAAAGTAAAGAGGAAAAAAATAGATAATGCTTAAAATATTTAAAATACAAGAAGAAAAGACTTGTCAGAGTGAAAAACAGGAAAAGAACAACAACAGAAAATACTCTGTGCTTGTCCTTTTTCTTCCAATAATTCTTTTCCTATCTTTACCAGCAGTTTTCATCAGAAAAGCTTGCCCATTTTCCAGCCATACAGAATATTCCTGAGAGTTTTTAAGATTCTGACAAATCTGACTTTCAACCTCCTTAACTGTGTTATGGGGCTGAAATGTTTTAGCATCTCAAACTGCACTGAAAATAGGAAACTGAAGCAAAATGAAGTATTTAACTAAATCCTCTATGTGAAGAGAATAGAGGTAGGCACTTTTCCATGGCTATTCCAATCTTGGTCTGAGGTTAAAAACTCCTATTCAGTGTTTGAATAAGAGCCTTCATGTTTGACCAGGGCTTCTCAATGTGTGCTTTCAGGATTCCTGGGCAATTTATTCTCCCACCTCTAAAGCTCTTAGTGCCGTTATCCAGGCCAAGTCATGGGCAGATAAACAGCCACAATGTTTATTGATCTTCTAACAAGTAAAAGGAACTAAGTAATATGTTGGGAACTGACTACTCACCTACACATATAATAATTGTCTTTGAGCATTACGTATTCCCATTTTCATAGCACTTAAATTCCTTGAAAGTCTCTCAGAGATTTCTCCCTTTGTTGAGAAAAAAAAGCTTCACATATTTGTGTTTTCAGATTTTTATTATTATTACTATTATTTTTATTCATTCTTTTTAATGGAGCAGTTACCTCATTTTTTGTAGTTTATTGTTTTCTCAGGGTGAATGATGTAAGGGTTGCTATTAAGGTGGTGCATATTAATCTTAATGTAATAAGGCTGTTTCTGAGGTCAGTGCCAGCCTTGTAAGAAGGATTCATGTATTTTCTTTTCAAAGTGTGTTCAGTGGTTGATCCCCTCCACAGAGGATGTTTAAGCATGAACTAGGTGGCATTTGGTTCACCATAGCTGATTGTCTCAAATACAAGGGGCTTTTCTGTCCTGCCTGGGGGCTGCTGACTTGTGGTGTCCCATGATGTCCCAGCATTTCACAAGGGTCTGTGGTCCAGTTCCTCATGTGTTGTACAAGTGAGGTGTTTAAATAGGTCTGGTGGGAGCCTGGCACTTGGGCACAATCCTCCCACCTCTATCCTATCTATCCAGAAAGGATATTGGATATTGGCAGTGAAATGTGTAGTTGGGAGTTTAAAGTGGTGCTTTTGGATTTTTGCACCTTTTGCTGGTTTTATTAAATGTTCCTAGGAAAGGGATTTAAGAGGTAGTTCTGAAGATTAGAATTGAATTATTTGCTCTGTGCTCCTGTGAGATTTCACCTGAATTAAAGCCTTTTATCCCTCTATTTCCATTTCATAAGGGTGGAGATTGGGGTGAGGAAACACAAGTTTCCACTCCCACCATGCTGGTGATGAACCAGACACTGTGTGTTGCCTGCCTTGATGAAAGATCCCAGGGAGATATTAGTGGGAGATCACAGGCCTAGAAATGAGGAAAGGCTGGAAGAAGGGAAGCCTGCCTTAGTGCTTTCAGATGGTTTTAGTGCTTCTGCAGTTCTGGAGTAACTTCTGGTGTTTTCCTGGAAACAAAGCAAAACAAAACACAAAAAATGCAAGTTCACTAAATCAGAGACTCACAACCAACTCTGGTTTTCCCATAAATTGGATGGGGTCTCAACTTTCATAAACCAGCTGCTGCATATTGTGCTTTTGGCAGTTGGGTTTCATCAGCATTAATTGCAAGCTGGACCCTGCACAAAGCAATAAACAGTGAGTTCTCTCCAACTGGTTCCTTTCTGATTGGCAAGAAAAGAGCAGAAATGTGTGTCTGTGACCAGACCTTGTGTGGTGATCATTTCTGGGAGGGAACAAGCAGGGTGGCTGATCATACAGGCAATAGAGTGTTATCTGTGCAGGAGAGAAACATGGACTTCTTTGCATTGCCTCAATAATGTTTCAGCAGTAAGACTTAGCACTCATTTTCGAAGGGTAATTGGTGTACTAGGGAGTTCTCACTCTAACCTGTCCCAAAAATCCATTATGCATTTGCATACACTTCAGTTGGAGTTCCCCATGCTCTGTATGGACTGAGGTCTCTGCATTTAGTATTAACTTGAGCTATGGCCCTGTATTTCCAAATGGCTGTTCTTCCAGTTCCCTAACTCACCAGTTGTCAGCTGAAACTTGAATTGTTCACCTTTGAGACAAAGTAGAGGGATTTAGGTCTTTCCTACGGCTTTTGGGGGAAAGCTGCATAAAGCTCATTGTTTCCATGCGAGGTCTCCAGAATTCAGCTGCTGGAGCTGCTTTTCAACCTGAAAAGTCAAAGAGAAATATGCAGGTGGAGGACAAATCCAGGCGAATTTAAACCAGGTTATTGATTCCTGTATGAACCTCATTGAACTGTGAAATGACTGTGGTTCATACAGCTCTTTTCCAAAGCTTTATTGACCATGGATTAGAGGACTTTATGAGCCATGAATTGCAGGGCTTTTATGGACTACGCATTTCTAGGCGATCTCATACACTTCCATGGAAATCTTAGGGTGTTTTCTTAAGCTACCAACACAGAAACAAAGGAAATGAACACAGGAGAACAATCTTAAAGGAACATCAAAGGTCTGACTCCAACCTATAAAAGCCAGGAAATCCATAATTAATGGCTCCACTAAGACTTCAGCTCTCACAGTCATTCGGGTCTGATCCAGGGTTATGGCTACAGTCTGAAATGGCCTCGTGAAAAATGAGTCATCATTTAATGCCACACATCATTATTAGTATTTACTTTCAGTTGTACCTTGGAGATTGTCCTTTTCTTTTTGTTCTGTCTTCACAGCTGAGGCATTTGGGTTGGCACCCCTGCGTGGACAGTGTTTAGATTTGTGTGTTGGAGGTTTAGTACTGCTGTGGAGGATGAGAAAGCTTCTGCTCTGTCTCCTCCCTGTCTTTGACAGAGCTAAGATTTGCTGATCTCCTGGGGAATCGGTTGCACTGAAGGCTATTAAAAAATAAAAAATGCTGATGAAATGTGTGGTTTCCTCTCCCTTCTGCCTCCTTCCCCCAAAATCTAAACAAACTGAAAAAGTCCTGCCTGACTGCAGTTTCTGTTTGAAATGGCTTGTCAAGAATCAAAATTGAATGGAGATTTCAAGTAGCAAGATTTTTTTTCTTAACTACTTGATTTTGCAGAAATGTGCAGATCTGAAGTCTGTTCCTGGGAGAAATTTGAACTTAGACAAGACTCAAACCCTGGCTAGCCAAAATCCAGCTGGGGCAGCAGGCAGGGGAGACAAAACCCTCAGGCTGCAAGGCTGCAGTTTGGCATACAGAGTATCATTGTTTCTGTTGACACTGTGTTAGCTAGGCTTCCCCATGTAATATAAATACTTAATTACAGATCATTCACTGGCTTTTCATGATGAGATGCTCAGTTAATTGAAAGAATAGAGAAATGCCTGTGAGGTTTCAGAGCAGTCAGTGAAGGGCAGGTCAGGATTGCACCTTTGTTATAGCAGGCAAATGGTTCAAGGCTGCCAACAAAACCAGTGCAGGATAACAGAGAACCTCTCCCAGCTGCTGGGGGAAGTTATCCTGGGACCTAAGGCAAGGAGGGAGGAAAGCTCCTGGGAAAAAGGAGGGAGGGGAATTATTAACTGGGAGGGCATTACATGAGGGGTGAGGTTTGGAAGAAGCAATGGCAGCTAGGGGATGTGAAAGAGAGAAGTACAGTGGTGGGAAGAAAAAAAGTAGAAAGGATGTAATGGGCAAGTTAATTCCCACTGCCAAGGAAGAGATCTGAGTGAAGGTGGTGTTTGGAAAGAGGGTAAGGACACACGCTTCAACAGGAAAGAAATTAAGGGCAAAGAATTGTTCTCAGAAGAGAAAAAAAGAAATTCTTGTCCCAGATGTAAGCTTAGCCCTGCAAAAGCTACCTTTAGTGGGAAATGAAATTAATTCTCCCTGTAAGTAGAACTGGCAGCTCTCTGATAGCCCAGTGCAGACTATTCAACCCCAGATGAATGCAATAACATCACAAATATCAATTTATTTTGGAAGAAGCAGTTGTTTTAGGGGAAAAAATGTATAGCAGTGATGGATGAAGGGAGACAATATGTAATAAACTACACTGAGTTTGCCTGTACAGAGTGAACCTTATCAGTTTGGATGGAATTTAAGCACTTATCCTGTTATCCTTTCTTTCAAGACAATGCAGTGATGGAAAACAGAACTCTGTCAACTCAGACAAACTTTTAATTCCATTTAAATGCATCTGAAAGGTAAATTTCAGTAAATTAATCCAAATTGCTTCCTTTTCACAACACATGGTGCTGAAATACAGTACTTAACTTCATTAAAGAAAAGACTGCTTTTATTTAGAGGAGACCTAGACACCTTTGAAGTCTAACAGGTAAATTGTGGTCAGATGATTTCCCTCCATATGGTAGCTTTGAGCTTGAAATTTCCATCACTGGGGCCTTGTTTGTTTAAACTACCCTGTCTGCCTCCCTGGTCAGGACACTGCTCGAGGAGTGCCTCCTGATGCTCATGGGGAGGGGGATCACTGCCTCCTCCAGCCTGAGCAGCCAAGGAAGCAGTGTCACCTTTGCATTTATTTGCCCTGTGTTCAACCAGGGATGAGGACACAGCTTCAGGGCTTCTCTGTCTTGCAGGGCATGGTATACAAATATCTACAGGCAGCAGAACTTCAGGGTGTGTCAGTTTGGGTGCAAGAGCTTTCTGTGAGATGGTGTGGTCCCAAAATACCTCCTGAGCAAATGCTCTCACCTCATTCCTTTGTGGAAGGTGAACCTTTATGTCTTGAACTGGCCTAAATTCTGCTCTTAGTTTGCCCAGTTTTTTTGAACCCTGGTGGATATACAGTATCCAGAAGAAGACATTTTGGGCAGTTTAGCAGTGCATCAGTTGGTCCTTCTTCCTCCCAGCCCTGCCTGCCTCTCTCAGACATGCTATCTTGCTTCTGTGAAGGCATCCTCAGCTCCTCCTGAGCAGAGAGCCAAGTGCAGGGAATACTGCATGCTCCCCTCCTTGGTTTTTTCCTGTTTCCATTTGATCCCCCTTTAAGGTGAGCAGATGGCTCAATGCCTCCTTTAAAGAAGCACTGGCTCTGGCAGTTCTGTCATTATGCCCTTTGCACAGCCCCAGGTACACGAGCCCTCCAGTGAAAGTAAAATAGGATGGTGCACGGTGTAACTTAGCACAGTAAAAACAAGAGGTAAATCTCCTGACTGTAACAAATGATGTGGTGATGACATATCCTCCCTCCCTAGATGGTTTTTATTGAGGCTTCTTGGATTATCAGGTTGGTCAGAGTGCACAGAGTATATTAATTAAAGCTGTGGAACCTGGCCTCAGCACACAGATCTCTAATGCATCTCAGTAACGACGGGAAGTCCTGACATTCGTGTCCAAACCTGTAGCATCTCCATGCTAACAGACCTTCCCTGTCAGCTGGCCGTGACTGATAACTTCTTTCCCCTTGTAAAGTCAGAGTTAATTTGTTATCCTCCAGATGGGGCTGAAAAGATGTACAGCCTCACTTTTACCTGCTAAACACATGAAAAGATCCATGTTTTACTTTGTTCTGTTGTTCTTAATAATGTGCTGCCACTGTTGGATGGCACACAGATAAAATTAGAGAAAAACAAGCAAAAGCCTTACATGTTTACTTTCACTATTACTTAAGTGTCTCAGCTTCAGTATGACCAATTCATATGAAGCAGTATGCAAATGCTGTTTTAATGAAAGCTATAAATACCTGAAAGTAAAATTGTTAAAGAACACAGAAGTCTTTTGGAAACATAATTTGTGTATAGATTTCAGTTTTGTTTCATTAAACTAAATTCTCTGTTGGTAATGCATTATGTATTTTATTTTAGTGAAATTTAAATCCACCATGAATATTAAATCCATATTTCTGAAGGCGATCGAGTAACAAAATTAGAGCACACGAGTTAGGATTTTTGAACAATGAGGTATTTTTCAGCAATGGATTTCCAAGAGCACTTTCTGCTCTTTCCTCCTCAATGCTGATTAAGATTGAAAATACAATGCAAGATGTTTTATGGAGCCTATGAAGAGGTTTCTTTTCTTGTTTTCTACTTCTCATATGAGATGTGTTGAGTAAAGATAGTCTATAATATCTATTTATATCTGTCCCAGCTTGATGTATTTCTGACTGACTGGACACAGCCCTACAGCTGCTAACTTTGTTAAGCTGCCTAAGATCTGACTGATGCAGCAGAAACAGAATGTGTTCTTAGGATTTCTTAGGATTCAAGAAGCAGCAGTGGCTGGGTTTAAATGATCTCTTGCTCTGTGATCCCCAGTTGTTGTACTGTTTCTCAGCCAGTGCAGCCTCACTTCCTCATCCACTGCCAGGACTTCTACAACCTGTTAACTTTTCAGTTCCATCTTTCTCCATTTCCTGCTTAAATATTCTCTTTCTCCAGTGCTCTTTCTATCTGCCTTTTTAAACTCTGGCTGCACATGCTTGTATGGGCCCTGGAGAAAGGATTAGGAAGGGACCCCTGCATCTCCATCTGCTGTACTCACCTCTACCTCTCTGAGCTCACCTTGCAGGAGGCTGTGATCACACAAACACTGCACTTCACTCTGTAGTCCATCCATGCCAATTCAAGGGGGGTGTTTTGGAGCCTGCAGCCTTCAGCAGAATCTCTGAGATGGGGACATGTGTCACTTGTATCTCATATATCCTTGTCACCTGACATTAATGCAGACTGCAGGAAGTGGGAGGCAGAGCTAGGCATCCTCTCCTTCATCTTGTGACCAGGTGGTGCATTTCCTCCATGTTACTTCATCATTGCTTTTCCTACCATTTTCATATTGGTGTGTGTGTGTGTCCAGCTGTACTGCAGACTGGACAGACAGCATGGAATCCATACTTTGCTAAATTCATGGATATCATAAAGCAGTCCAGGCTCTTTGTGCTGATGCTTTTCCTTCTCTTGACAACTTGGCAGCCTTGTGGGCAGCCTCTGTGACAGTGGCCAGTGCCAAGAGTGTTGGGGTGATCTGTGGTCTAGACACCTACAATAGTAAATCATTAGCAAAACCTTTATGCTTATGCACTGGATCAGTTTTGGATTTCTCATTTGGCACTAAGCTGAAGAAAAGGTGCCTGTGGTTACAAATGTAGGATCACATTTCTTTTACCTGTAGTTTGTTTTAATGTTAGTATTGAGCTACCATGGTCAAATAGGTTAGACCTTGTTTACAAAGTCTTGAGATTCCCATCCACAACTACTGAGTCCTAAAAAACAAGGCTTCAGGATTAGATTTGTAGTACAAAGTGTCTCTTGTAGAGCGAGGCAGAAAAGGAGCTTATTTCACTGGAAGAGTTAACAACACTGAGTTTGACTGTCTTCTGTGTTAATGCAAGGCTTTTTCCCCAGCTATTTTTAGCCTGTTCCAGCAGTGTGTGTCCCACTGTGGTCTGGTATGCAAGAGCTTTGCTGTGAGGTTTGCAAACACTTGTATTTCTGTGTTGTGAGAACAGAGCATTTGTGTGTTATTGGAGCGTTTGTTCCTGAAAGGAAGGGCACGCCATGCATGTGATCCATGCACGTTTTTGTTGTTGCCTGTGAATAACCATGTACAGCAAATGGGCTCTGGAAGAAAGCTTGTTAGCAGATGTCGTCATGGCCCTTCCAATTTATAAATATGAGCCTTGACATTTATATTTTCCATGTCCAGGGCTTCACTAGCCAGATGTACTAAGCATTGGCTTCTTGGAGTCTTTAACAATGACTCCTCATGGCATATTATCTATTGCACACACACACAAATAAAAGTGATCTGGCTCTTATCAAACAGATAACATGGGAAAATGCACTCAGTACCCTCAGGTAATTCCTCTAAATCTGAGCTGCATTTTAACACAGCTCTACAAAACTCTTTATGTTCACTCAGCTGAAAAATAAGTTGTCTGGTTTAACAGGCAGAGAAAATTCAATACCCAGTAGCACATTTACCCTGCAATTTAGGGTGGGTGAGGAGTGTGGTTTGTGTTAACTCAAGGCTGACTGCAGTTGCAGACACTAAAAAGTGCTGAATGGGCTCATGCCCAGGCTAAGTTGGATTCCTCAAGCACATGAATGGGTAGTAAAGCACCTGCACTCCCTGTATTGCAGTTCTGGATACAGAAGTTTTTTCTTTGGCAAGGGAAAAAAATGCCAGAATAAACCTGCTCAAACGCCACAACCCCAAGTTGGAATTTTTTATTTGAGTGCCCTACATATCTAGCAGTATCTAAGCCCTGAAAATTGCAAATATTTTGTTCCTCTTACAAAGTAATATAAAATTCATATAATACAAAAAAAATCATCTTCCAGTGAGTTACCATAAAGAAAGAGAAATGTCTTTAAAATTCAGTGGAAGTGCAAACACACAACGCTATCAGTGCTAGCCCAGAGGAAAAAGGTAAGGGATACGGGATTTATTTCTAATTCTGCTATTCCCCTTCTGGCTAGTGAGTTTCATGGCCTGGAAAATGAAGTGAGGAAAAGTATGACAGGGAGTAAGGCCACTTTACTATTGTGGTGGGCAGCTGCTTTATAGGAAGGGGTTTAACCACAGTTATATTGTGGTATCTAATAAGACAGATTCATTGTGGGGTGAATCAGGAGGAAATTGGATTCTCTTACACTCCCAGGACCACGGGGTGCACTGCAGGCTGGAAACCCAGCAGGATCCCAAAGGGCAGCTTTGGTCTAAGTCCAGTTACTCACTAGGATGAAGGAGAAGTAGGATTTATTTGAAATCATATGGTTTGAATGCTGTAAAAACTGGGTTCCTGCAATTATGGAAATGCCAGGCCAAATTCAGATTTCTCTCAGATCACATCTTCACAATTCCTGAATAACTTAACTGAACAAAGTCAGCTTTATACCTGGGGCCTGAGCCCAGGCTGAGGGGGCCAGGCTTAGTGCCTGGGAGCTGCTGGGTGCCAGGGATGCCTCTTGTGTCAGAACCGTGGAGAGATGTGCTGCAGACCACGCTCTCAGAAGCTCAGATCTTCAGAGACACTTCAGGGTCTGAGCTATGACACTTGGCAGGGAAAGGTTCTTCAGTCCTTCCAGCCCTGCAGGCCAGCAAGCAGCTTTTTATGAGCCACTGATGGCATCTCCAGACTTTCAGAGGGTTTGGAAGTGCTTGAGGAGAAGGAGTTTGGGAGTTTGTGCTTGAGGAGAAGGAGTTTGGGAGTTTGTGCTGTGACTGCTATCACCGTATTTGCTTTGCCAGCAGCAGAAGGAACCCAAACCTTGTGGCCAATGCAGCACTTCAGTGTGCCTGGTAGATGTGCTCTGTGAACCTTTTTTTTTGTTTTGTTTTATATGTGACTCTATTGGCAAGAAAAAGAGATCAGTGCTTCTATTCAATGATACAAGCTTGAATTCAATACTCCAAATAATAGGTTCAAAGATCTGACCCAACCTTAATTACTCTTACTAAGAGAGACACTGGAAAAATACAAGAAGAAAGTCAGCCCAGTGAATTAGAAAGAAAAATGTGATACAGACTAAGCAAAGAGAAAAACTGTTATGTAGAGATGGAAAAAGAACAGGGAGAAGGAAAAAGAAAATTAAAATCAAGTGGAAAAATGCAGTATATTGGACATCCATTTAAGCCAGTTTATATTTTGGTTGTTCATTCTGTTCCTTAATACATTGCACAGACATCTCTATAGCTGAAATAATTTTATCTTAGAGAACAGTCTCCGAGAAAATACTTAATTTGACAGGATGTGTTAGGTATTCCCCCACTACCACCTATTCTAAATCATTTTAAATTCTGGAGGGGAAAGTCGATATCTTTTACAGTGTTTAACAAAAAAATGACAGGGTCAAGTATATACATCTCTACAAATGTATGTGTTCCCCAAGCACATCTAAACAAGCATGGTTAATTCTGTGCATCTGCAAAAAATATTTGAGCCATAGGGCCCACACAATGCCAAACAAATACTTGAGTACACAGAGGAAAGGGCAGAGCGAGTCACTCTGGTTCTAATTAATTGAAAAGTTGAGCCTGAGATGTAAAATATGGATTACAGTTTTGACCACCCCAAAAATATAAATTCTTTTGCATATGAGGCTCTATTGGTGAGAGCAGGCAGTTTGCAAAATACAGACAAAAAACAGATATTCTTCTCATGCTTGGGATTTGGTTCAAAACCACCTGGTTGCAGCTCCATCAAATTAATTCCTTATGTGTTGTGTATCAGCAGGTTGCCCAAAAATCTTCACTGGCAGGGTTTTTCCAATGCTAAGCTCATCTGTGTTTGTGCCCTTGATGTTCTTGCTTACTTTGGCTGCAATAATGCAGTCATTATCTGTCCAAGGAGCAGTGGAACAAGTCCATGGTTATTTGAGCTGTGATGATGGGTGCCTTAATCACACAGACAAATCAGGTACACAACCAGATGTGTGCAGTGGGTGGGGGTGAGTTTGGGGATGGTTTGGAGCCCACATCACTATTTAGACTATCATGAGCGCATCCTGGCTCGGATGTCAGTGCAGAACTGGTGGAAAAAAAGGGCTCTGAGCTATCCCCTCTTAGCAAGGGCCAGGCTAAAACTGGGATGCATTATCCCAGCTCTGGGATTGCCTTGTCCCACTGCAGAATCACAGGGGATATTCTTAGGATATTAGAGAATCATCAAAGCATTTCTTAAAAGGGAAAAGGAAAGAACTAATGTTGTCATCTCCTGTCTCAGGACCACCCAGACACTACTACAAATCATGGGTCTTCAGCTACAGTATGTTGAATACTCTTCACAGGGATTTTAAAGAATTTAATTTCTTTTTATACCTTTTTTTTTTTTTTTTTAAGGATGACATGTAGTTTCCTGATGGGCTGGTTTTAATAAGGTCAAAATCTTTGTTGTTGCCATATCAGAGAGGAATATAACATCTTTTAGTCATTAGATGGGAATGGGGTAATTACTCAGAGGGTGTGCTTCAAAGGTTATTGGTTTTTACAACATTCTATGTTTTTACACCATTCTGCAGTTGTCTGGAAAGGAGCAGCAGGCCTGATTCTGCCACAGCCACAGGTGTGAGTGCAGGATCTGTATTCACTGGGTCTTCCTAAAGGACTTTGGGGTGGGACATAGAGAAGGGTCATGCACAGTCTCCTGTGGGGTGGGGAAAGCTAAATCTGACTGTGAGGTGCAGGAATCCTTCCCACAAACTGGAAGTTCACCTGAGAAAAGGGCCTTGGGCTGTGCTGGTGTTGTTTCTCACCTGTTCATTCCCTACCTGCTGGATGCATCCTCCTGTCCACCTTTGCCTCACTGTGTTCCCCAGCCCTCAGGCTGCACTGCTGTGACAGAAAACTCCCCTTTCCCTGTCTCAGATGCAGCAGTCCCCACTGCCCCATCCATCCCTGTCCCCTCCTCTGGCCCCACCGCAGATGATCCGCTTTGCCTTAACGATGTGACCCACCTGTGGCTTTAGGATGCCCTTGCTCAGCCTCACTGCAGGTCAGTGTCTCTCCAGGGCTGAATTTGTCATCACAGAGATGTTTTGCAGGTGGCCTGAGCCACTGGGACCTGCAAATTAGAGCGAGCCTGCAAAACACTTCAGGTTGTGTTAATGCTGGTGGTGTCACACCAATGCTCCAGGGTCCTGACTCAGAGCAGAGTCAGGGGAGTCGTAGCAGTAAAGTGATTTAACGAGGTTTTGATGATTCCTCAGTGGGTGACTTGGGGATAAAAACCAAATCTCCTGGCTTCCAGCCCACAGCCTATCCTGAGAGGGGCCCAAAACTGCACTAGAGGACTCTGTGCTGCATCTCAGCATTGAGCCTCCTCCTGCTTACACCAGCATGGCCCCCCTGGAGCCCCTGATCCAAGTGACCCACCTTTTCCTCCTTACTGTCAAGCTCTGGAGCCAAGACCCCATAGAAGGGACAGCAGCTGCAGCCCTGCTCTGCCTGGTGTTGGGCAGCTGCTGCAGGACTGCAGAGGGGAGCTGTGTCCCACCAGCAGCTGCTTTTTGCACTGCAGAATCAGCAGTTTTCCTCTTCCCTGCCGTGCTGTCCCAACCCAATTTGGGAACTAATCTCTACCAGTCAGAGCCCCCATTGAGGCCAGAGCTTAGTTGGGATTCAGGAGACCTAAATTCCAGAGATGGAGGTTTTTAGAAGCAGCTCATCTGACCAACCTTAGAGGCATGCCTTTGTGGGGAAAGGGTTATTGCTCTGGAGATGTCTTGTTCCCTATAAACCGTAGAAGGAAGACAGCTGAATACTTCTGTCTGTATGCCTGCATGACATAGCCGCAATTAAGGCCACCTTTTAAATCCTACTAAAGGCCTCTTAATGGCACATTTAAGTATCCCATCCTTGTGTGCAGTGTCCTGCTTGCCAGCTGTATTTCAGTACCTGGTGACAGTGTGGCTCGTGATCTTGGCATGCTGCTCACAGCTTTCAGAGCCACTGCCTGGTGAAAACTGTGCTTCCCTTTCTGTCTTTTCCCTTGGTATCCTATTATTTCTCCTAGAGATGAGCCATGGCAGATGTCCTAACAACAAGCAGGGTGGGGGGATTAGACCTCTGCCAGGGTATTTGCTCTGCCCTTTGCCTCTGCACAGGAGGAAGGCTCACAGGTCCCTCCTTCAATGGGGGGAATTACTCAGTGTCAGTCTCCAGAGGAACCAGAGCACAGGGAAAAGGCAGGATCAGACCTTGACACTGCTCTCAGATGGAGATGGTTCCCATTTGAGTCTCATCAGAAGGAGAGCTCAGCTGGACAGTGAAGGGCTGTGGAAATGCTCCTGGTGCTATTGCTGACCCCTCTGTCCATCACGTGGCGGAGGCTGTGCTGCTCACCGTGAGAGTGGGTGCTTGCACCGTGGGACACGGCCAGAGATCCAGGCTCCCAGTGACCCTGGGGTAACCAAAAAATAGCAGAGAGAAGGCTCTTTATGGCTCATGCCAGATCTTCTCTGCTGGCCCCAAACCAGGGTGTGATAGTGCTTACTCACTCAGACATGCTAAGGCAGTTTACTACACTACTGCAAATAAGCAGTGGCCTCCTCTGGACCAAAAACTGGATTCCCTAATCAGATCCAGCTTGGATTATTATTTTTTTTTAATGAACCTAACCTTGTGAAAGCATGAGCCTCTTGGCCTTGGTCCCACAAAGAGCTTTAGGATGTGCTGAGTTGTGAATACTAGTGCTGGAAGCTCTGGTATTTGTGTGCTCACAGTCCTCCTCATCTGGGACCACAAGACTCAGCATCCTGCAGGATTTATCCCTCAGGCTGCAAGAACAGTGTCTGTAAGGGAGGTAATGATGAAGAGAGAGATGTGGGGAACAGAGCCTGTGTTGATCTAAAGAACCCCTTCCAGAAACACATTAAATAATAATATGAACATTTTAGAAGATGGGAATTTCATGTTCCTTTTGAAAGGCTACTCTAGTTATCTTCAAAGTTAAATCCTTGTGACATTTTTCTAGTGAATTTTTTACCCCCCCAACATACTCTTGTTAACTCTTGGTTGAGCACTTATTCTTTTCCTTCAAATGTGTGGTCAGACTTCTTGCCAGCCAGCTCATTTACAGACTGCAATGGATTGGTCCAGCACTTTAAGCAGATGTATTTTTCAAATCTTGATGAATAAATTTTGGTGACATAAATAGGCCTGCTTAGTTCCAAGAATAATTGTCTTCACTTGCAGAACATTATTTCTGATCACCAGAAAAATAATGTGATCAGTCCTTTCACATCTGTTCATTAAATAAAAAGGGAAAAAAAAAAAGTAGGGCAAATTTTGTTTGAAAAGAAACAGGAAGCATATGCTTAATATCACTTAAGAAAACTCCTAGCCATCATAAGGTTAACATCAAATCACAAATGCAAAACAGTCATTATTGTATTTACTCAAAAAGTTTCTTTCACTTTACTAGCTTTTTAGGTTTTCAATTGAAGCATGCATTTTTCAGGTTTCAATCTAGCTTCTTTCATCAGATGCTATTGTAAGAAAGGCTGTCTGAGTCAACATTTGCTTACATTTATTAAAAATAGTTGTCTTGTGTTTACATAGTTCCTTTGATCCAGAAAAATCCCCAAACACTTTGTAAGTTATACTTGAAAGGGTTACTTCCTTTACCCTGAACAGACCACGTTGGGACCAAGGCACGGCAGCAGATTTAAAATGGATAGAAATATCACAATAATTGGGTTGGTCCTCACCCCCTTAGAGAACCATCAGTTTTTCATGAGCTTCAGAACAATTCCCGGGACCATAATGGTGCTTTGGACTTTGGGGGCAAAAAGCAGTGCCAATACTGTCTGTCCTCTTGGAGATTGCCTGTTTTTCATGCACTTAGCAGATATAGAGGCAGTGGTACCTACTGCACCAAGCACAGGGCTGGTGAGATCTCACCCAGGCCTACTGTTTCCAGTTTGGAGCATCTCATTCCAGAGCAGACATGGATCAGAGCCAGGGCAGAGCAGAGGAGAGGATAGAGGGAAAGCACTTGAGGACTTGCAAAAGAAGGTGGAGGGAATTGTTAAAAAAAAAAAAAAAAGGCTGAGGTGAAACATGGTTAAATCTTGAAAATATGTGAAAGGCTCTTGAGAAGAGGAAAGGAATAAACCTGTCCATGGGGACAGGACAAGTCATGACCTTACATTGTAGCAGGGGAGATTTGGTGAAACATTAGGCAGTAATTCTGGGCATCACAAATGGTGAAATGCTGGAGTGGGTGTCTGGACAGATTCTGGAATTGCTATCATTATCACTGTTTTTTTGAGACTGGATGAGACATAAATGTCAGGAGGGGTTTAGATCTTGTTCCTGTGTCTGGGACAGATGGGCCAGAAAGACACTCCTGGTCCTGACGTGTGTCCTTCTGCTGTGGTGTCCCGTGTGCTCTGATAAACCCTGCATACATGGATGAACCAAGTCATGCTAAAAATTAGTTTGGGAGCTCCCTTCAAAGTCCTTGCAAGACAAACCAGAGCAGAAATTCTCTCAATGGATTGCTTGTGTGTTTTATTTTTCAGCTTTAAAATGCTCCCAAACCATCAAGGTGCCTCAGCACACCCCCAGCTTAGAGGACTTGAATCATGTAATTGCATTCAGTAGAATCTGTGCACAAAGCCTGTGCCTGAGGCCCCATTTTTGGGGAAAGTTTTACACATTCTAATGATAGTAAGACAATGTATGAGTAATGCAGAAATTTGAAAAACTGCGCTATTATCTAATCAGAAGAACAAGCTCATGAATATGATACCGCAGGTCATTTGGCTAAAACGTACCTGGAGTCTTCCAACTTTTTAAAACAATCCCATACACAGAAGCAAAAGAGAGGTATGAACAGCAGAGCCAGTGGTTGCCTGTTAACCACAGATCATGTGGAATGTTTTATTAAAGATCTTTTTATCAGACACACAAGGCTGAAATACAGAATATCCTGGTCTGGCAAGAGAACTCATGATAATAATTTAGATTATTATCCCACAGATCTCTGATTCATTTTTATTATTCTCTATGTTCATTTCAAGAACATTCAAATCCTCCCCAAGGAAGGTTTCTGCTTGAGTTCAGGGGATTCTGCTTCATCCTTCGGGAACGTCCAAGGGTCAGTGAGATCCTACGTGCACATGCAAACGTCCTCAGAGGGAGTTTGCAGAAGTCATCTCCTGACACCAGGGCCACCTCTAAGATTAGGTTGTAATCCAGCCTGGCTGTCCAGGACCCCTCTGTAATGCCTAGGAAGTGAAAGACCTTGAGCAAGAGTAAGACCCCCTAGAGACCTGCACTGGAGTGAGGTGGACCAGCTTCTGGAAAGGTTTCCCTCCCTGTTCACTATAGAAACAGCCTAGTTACAAACTGGGACCAGAGGTTTTACAAGGACTTGTAGCATTTGGTAAAAGGGATCATTCTCTTTAAATATTTCTAAACCACCTTGGCAGTCAGCTAAAAGTACATTAAGAAAATGTTTTTTATGGATAAGCTGTGATTCATTTGCTATTACCAAATGCTTTGTATGCATTAGTGGAAACACACTGTTCTTCTCTTCTAAAGCACTCAAGGAGTTTTTGAAAACAAACAACCCCACCTAACAGTATTTATCTTAACAAGAATGCTTTTATACAAATGTAATGTCTTGAAAACAGAAAATAACCTCATTAACTAAGAAGAAGTGGTCAACAATTCTCAGGTCCTTGAATAAGGGAGAAAAGAAAATCAACAAAAAACAACCAATCAACAACAACAAAAAAACCCCATCCCCCCAAAAAACAAAACCAAAATACTTATGGAAGTTGACTAGAACAAAGAAACATCATATAGAGACATAAAATGTTGATTTAAGCTGCTTTAGGGAATCCCTTAGATGGAGCTGGCTGATGAGTGGGCTTGTGATGCTTTTACAGGTTCCCTGGCCAGCCTGTGTGCACAGAACATCCCTGAGGAGTAGAAAGTTTGTGCAAGGGAAACTTTAATCTTACTGGAGAATCAAGCCCATAAAACGTGTCAAGAGCAGGATGGCAGGAATTCTGAATGGCATCTTGGTGATTTTTTAATTAAAATTTAAAATCAGACCCTCCTTGTAGTTTAAAATTTAATTTAGGGCAAAATTTTGTAGTTCTGTAACGCGACAGTCAGTACCAAAAGATGAGGACAAACACCAACATGCTTGCCTTAGGGAAACCAGGTATAGGGGAAAAACCCAAGTTGTGATCCCACTGTCAGTGCTACCAGACCTGTGCACCACATCATCACTCAGCAGGATAAATGAGAGCTGGATCAGAAACTGAAGCATGACTGCGTTTGTGTTGGATTACTCAGAGCATGCAGTACCTCTTTTTGTCAGAAGTTTGCTTTAAGGATGCTTTGTGTTCATTGTGGGAATGATGTTACTTATGTCACAGGAACTTGGCCACACAGTTTCTAATCCAGTGCCATTCCTGCCAGGCTGAATGGAAACAGCAGCATTAGTTTATCGCAGATCAGCTCTTTGTGTTAAGTGACTGCAGCAATTCTGGTGCAATATAGCAGAAACTCTCAAGCTGGGTGTCTTATATCATCACTTCAAGATATAAACCAACCACTCACCATGGGAATTCAAAGAACTTTCTCCAACAAGCCTTTATTTCAGAGTTCTCTGTTCACAGCGGTTTGTTGCTCTGGAACAAGCACTGCTCCTCATTGTCAGAATCCTAATACTGGTTGGATGGATTTTCTGCTCTCATGAAGAAATTCCTATGTCTTTAATTGAACACTGCCTTCTCTTTTTACTCTAATTCATTGCACATTAGTTAAGATCAGTTCTAGCTGCAGAACAACTGTCCCACCCATAAGCTGTGGTGACAGTATAAAGGATAAAGGAAGAAATGAAGTGACTTCTCCCAAAACTCAGGGGGAAGTGTAATGTGCAGGGATTGTCCATGGGATTTGATGTTGACCAATGCCCTCTTCAGGGTGAGCTCTGATCTTCTCAGTTTGTGATTAACTCAGCACATTTGAAGCATCTCAGCTAAAATCTATCTTGGTATTGCTTAGACAGAAAAAGACAAAAGCCTTTAGTTCTTCTAAATTCTGTTTCTGTGCAGGAATCTGAAGTAAGACACTATTCCTTTCATCTGATATTATGCAAGACACAACCTTTTTCTTCCAAGGTCAAGATCCTGGATACTGTAGCTAAATATTTATAGGACTGCATGGCTTCTTACCCCATTAAAAATTATATGAGGGTCATTTTCAGTGCCTCCAAATCCCCTTTATGCAAGATTTAGAGAATCTACAGGTATTAGTATCACATCTTTTTTTTTCCAGGGGACCTTGCCATTTTTCTCCTCACTTCTCAACAGAATGTCTTGGGTTTAAGTCCAAAATCCACCCTGTGCAGTTTGCATGCTTGGTTGTGCCGCTCCCTGACAACTGGTGGATTATGGATCATCCAGTAATGGATGCAATGGGGGCGTTTTATGAAATGGAGATTACAGCTTACACTTCCAAATCAATCGTAAATGGACCTTTTTGACCTCCATTGTCATGGGAGTCATGATGAATTCCAACCTGCAAATTCAAATCAAAGTACTAACTCAAGCTACAATCAATAAGCAATCACACTTCTGTTGACGCAAATCCAGAGTCAGGGAAACCTAGCAGCGACTGAGTCTGGTTTTGGCTTTGTGATTTGATCCAAAACGGCTTAAAGCCAAGAAAATAAATGAACCTGCTCAATCTCTCCCATGCTCAAGGTTATCAGTTGTGTAAGGGTATCCTAGAAAGTTCTTTAAGGCTTGTGAGACAGGGAAGGAACGTATTCTGGACCCGCCTGGTCACACAGTATGTGGTTCGTGGTGCATAAGACATGTCAGTCAGACATGGCAAATTTTCAGACCTTTGGTGAGAAGAAAGGACATAAGAATGAGGTCATCCTGGGTCAGCAGGAGGATACATTTAGCACCATTTCTGGTGCTGGCCACTAATGGATGCTTTAAAATGGAGTGCAGTATGTCAGATACATTAAGAGCAGCCCCTCTTTGGCTATATTTAGTCAGCAGCCAGAAGCTGAGGGACATCCTGGATCAGAGCTGTTCCCACATCATCGCAGTTACCAGTCTCTGGCTCTCTCCCTGGTGTTTAATGTGTGCAAACAACAATAACAACAACAACAACAATAATAATAATAATAATAATAATAATAGGAATTGCCATTGTGGTTGGTACCACTTGGGATGACAGTTCTCAGAGCAGAGATAAGAGTTTTCATGTTTAATTTCCTTCTCTTGTGTTTTCTTCCAGCACCACCACGTTGCCTTCCTACATCAGAATAACCAATGGCTACATCACAGTCAAACCTCCCATCTGGATTTCCAACCAGCTGGATCAGAGGCCACGTCCTGACCGCCCATCCCAGCCCCAGCCCACAAGCTCAGCCCCAGCCAGCCTGCCATGGCCATCAGTAACATTTCCTCTCTGCATGGCCATAGCTTCTTTTCTCCTGAGCCTACTGCAGCCCTCCTGACCACATTAGTATTACATGCAATCCTTGGAATAGAGAGATAATTTATGAACAAATTGGAGTTTTAAGACAACAACAGTTACAAGCTGGACCTTCTCAGTGACTCAGTAGTGCCTTCTAGCTGATTTTGTCTCTTTGCCCAGATACATTTTGAAACTCTAAAGCTTTATTGTAACACTGACTTACATCTTCTTTTTGTAGAAGGATCTTTATTTCCCATAGTGCTATGGGGTTTTGTAAAATATACATGTTCATATAAAGGAAAAAAAAAAGAAAAAGAAAAATGTATTTATTCGACTGGTAAACTTATTTTTCTTGTTGTATATGTTAATAACATCCCTATTAATCAGTAGTGATGGTGAAACAGATAAATTAATATTTTCTATATTTGTTTTCTGACAACTCTGCAAATGTCTGAACTGACACCAAATGAATGCTTTCTTTGTTTCTTTAACCATTGCATTTTACAGCAACTGTCCAATAAGTACATTTCTGCTGAACTTCTTTATTTTACCTCTTTTATCTCATTAGCATATTATACACTGAATAAAGCAGATCCTGCTCTCTGAGGCCTGTGCCCTTTAGAAAAATAAGTGCATTCTGAACTCATTAGCTGCCACAATCTAAAATGCCAATTATTTTTACATGACTTAGTAAGTCATTATTCAGGATAATCCTCTACATTCCCCCTATTTTGTCTAACTAAACTATTTAACTTGTTCAGAAATTGCCAGTTTCCCCCTTTGCCCTGAAATTAATTCACCAACTAACGCATATTAAGACACGTTTTTCTTAATAAAAAATTGCTTTTAAAGTCTGGAATAATCCTACTTGGAATTATTTTCTACTCTCCCTCATTTTATATAAGCCTACAACCTTTTCAAGCATAAATGAGAAGAGAGCTTGGTCTGTCTATAGATTATAAAGATGTAGTTCTGTTAATCTATAGAAGTCCTTTGTACCAGTTGTAATAATGCCCATGGGCAACCTGGAGGCAAAAAACATCTACAGATTCCTTTCTTTTGCTACCATGAGCTGATAGAGCTGATATCTCTGTGCTGAAATAATTATGTCTTGTCCAAAATCTGCTCAACACCACAGGAATCAAACTAACCCCCATCTTATGGAGACATACAGAACATTCTTCCATTTCTAAACTGTGGTACCTGACTTAGATGGAAAAGTTGTGACACCTTACCCTCACTGAAAAATGTGCTCCCTATCCAAACAGCTGTTGTTGAGGAATGAGATTTACATCTGTGTGGAAAAAACACCTGGTGCCATCTTAAAAATTATTATGTTTAAAAAGGCATGTAGATGTTTTTTCACTACCAGAACAGGATGAAAAATCTCTTTGGATACAAGAGTTTATAAAATGAGTTTTGGTTGAAATTGTAGGGTTTTTTCCTAAGTCATCTACAAACCAAAAATCAAAACTATGTGATGAAAACATCTTAGTTAGAATTCTCCAAATCAGAAAAATACAATACAAGCTTTTCTTTAAAAGCACTAAGAAAAGCAGTGCTTCTTCAGTTTGGAAAAAAGATAATGATGATAATTATAACCATGTCACTGGTAAAATTCTGTCTGAAAACAGCCCTGTAACTTTCCCAGCACCCCTACAGCCTGGTCTCTGGAGCTGAAGATGATTCCATGCAATCTGCAAGACTCTGCAGTGAGAGAGAGTTCAGAATTCACAGTTTGCTTATTGTCATACCAGTTATTTCATAAAAGTAAGTTAGAAAGTAACTAGACTACAAAAATCACAGGATTTCATGATGAAATACTGAGCATTTCCATCATGCATCCCAACCCATTGCCTTGCAAAGGCCAGGGACAATACAGGTAATTTCTTTTTAACTTACTGGGCACCACGATCCCCAGCCTTTGCTCTGTTTTTGACAGCAGGTTGTGTAGGTTTCTGGCCAATTTAAGTGGGTAATAGCACAGAGTGCTATAAGCTTCCCCCAACAGTTGATAAGGCTGAGTGGAAAACTTTGAGCTTTGCCCCAAATGTGAGATTCAAACAGACCTCGTGCATACTTTCATATTGTGTATTTTGGCTAGCAGAAGATTAGAGATGTTAGTTTTGGACAGAAGCCATTCACCTTGCATAATATTTATTGCACAGAGATGGATATTGAAAACATATTTTGAGAACTTTCATTTTGGTTTTATTTGAGCTATTACTCTAGAAATGCCTTCATTTGAATATTATGGTTTAAGAGACCTTCAAATGTAACAGTAATGCATTTTAAAAAGATTATTGGTTCTCCTGAAGTGTTCAAGGCAGAGATGAAAACTCAATTATAATGTCTTATTTACAAGACTATAACTGGAAATAAGGTAGGTAAATCTTAAGGGCAACGATAAGTTACGTAGTAAAAGTGAACAGCCAACAAACCAAAACCCATTGAATTTTATTTGTTGTAACCGGATTGTATCCAGAAAATATTCTGTGGTACTATCCCAGGAATAATTCCAGGTGTTGGAAAACCTACAGTATAAATAGACAAGACCATGTAAAGATAAGGGAGAGAAAAAAAAAGAGCAGAAAACAGAAACAACTTGTCCAAGACTGTAAGGAAAACCAACAACAGGACAAGACTAGAAACTGCAATTCTGAAGTTTCCTAATCTGTGGCTTTCTCCATAAAGCTCTGGGGATTTTTTTTTTTTTAATTAATATTAGGAGCACACAATTCTCTCCACACTCCCAGCTGTCATTGTGCTGCACAGAATAGTCACTCTTTTATCACCAGTGATGTTTTTTGACTCACTGCTACACTGGACAGTAATATTAAATTTTCATGAGCTCAGATACTGTGGTATGTTTGGCTATCACAGGATGGAAATGGCTTGGATATCAAAGTATGTTTTAACATTTTTGCATTTCCTGGCATTTTGTCTGTAATTCTGGGAAAATAATGAATTTTACTAGAACCTCTGTGCTGCTGCCCCACATTTGTGCAGCCCAGGTGTCAAAACAAGATGTCTCTTGGATTTGGGGTCTACACACCTGATTTTTGCCACCCAGAAGCAGCTCCCTCAGTCATCTGAGCTCTCTCTGGCTCAAGGAGAAGACATGACTTAAAGGTTAAGTAGGTTTCTGTAGATCTTAGCTCAGGAACCCTACTTGAATGGCTTCAGCACAGGTCTCTGACCAAACACTCCTTTTATTCTCTTGTCTTACCCTAAAGCACAATTTAGGGTCACTTTCTTCAATACCGTGTGCAGAGCAATGCTGGATAATGAACCCTCACTGTGGTTGATAAAATGAGTTGTTTACTAATCAGCTATGGCAGCCCATCATTAATTAAAACACAGTAGTACTGGTTAGCACAGACTTATGCACACTGTCACAATGGATCATGATTTCTGAATTTCTAATGGTTTTCTAAACCATGAGTTTAAAACCTGGACCAGATTTGATACGTGCTCTGGAAGCAACACTGACTACCAGCTACCAGCTTCAGAGGGTTTCAGTTTCCTCTGTGGGTTTCTCAGAAAACTAAAAACTGACTCAACTCTTTCTTCCAAAGGAAAGCTCAGACTCCCATGTTATCACAAGATTCCAGGAGCAGGAGATTTAGCAAAAACATTCATGCCTACCACATAAAATAGCAAACACCGGTGATCCTGCTTATCTCTGAGAATCAGCATCAAGAGAGTCACCCAGAGTCTGGCAGTCTAGGACACAACTTTGGGTGAGTCCAAAGCTCAATGGTCACATGAGTCATCTTCTCAACTCAGCTCCGAGGGACACCAACAAAATTCACATTAAATGTAACTGTAGCATTATAAACAAATGCTGAGTACCTGCCAAGATCTTGCCCTGGTGGAATAAATAACCTCATCAGCAACAAATCTAATCTCTCCCCTTTCAGTGTTTTAATGCTTTTCTTACTTAACTATAGATATTATATTAACATGCACTGCCACTTGGAGAACCAGTCACTAAGCTGGGACAGAAGGTATTTTATATTTTATGACTGAAATGGTTTCTGTTCAATCCCTAGAGCTGTTGAATAATGCAATAAGTCTTCTGGCAATAAATGATGAACATGATTTATGATAACTATGCTTTATACAGGTGTCAAAAATCTGCTTTGTTGAACTTCCCTTCCCATTCCTCCAAGCTCCACTGTAATTTAGGAACACCCAAGGTACAGAGTTGTATATTTATCCAAGTTCTTCAATATACAACTGTGGAGAAAGAGAGAATGGAAAGAGGGAGAACTTAATCTATGTTTAGTGCATTGATTAGTCAAATGATATGACTCAGTCATTACCATATACCACTGTTAGGGAGGAATTCCCCTTCATATATTTATGTTAAAGAAACTGAAGTTCCAAGGTTATTATCTCAGCATAAGTGTTACCATGCCAAACTTTGCTTAGTACCGTGTTTCTGTATTATATCCAAAAATTATATGGTCTTGTCATATCTCTGAAGTGATCAATGTTCCATGAGTGTGCTAAAAGTCAGCTTCAATTTAAGCATGTTTCAGCTTAACTGAAGCAGAAAGATAATTTGCTGAAATTCAAGATCATAGGGTGTGTGTGAGTGTGGGTGGGTGTGTACATTTACGTGTGTATGTTGTCTATGTTCTGTCCCAACCCAAATTCAGCCTTTTCTATGACTAACATTTCAGGAGGCACCTTACTCTAGCTAAAGGCAGAGAGGTCTTTGCAATAAGTAGGTAATACTTTCCTTCTATAGGACTGATGAACCATCCTGCAGACTCATGCTCACACCGAAATTCAAATTGCATATTTGTCACTTTTCAATTCAAATGTATTTCAGATATTTTTTCCTGTTCCGCCTCCTGCTTTTGTGAACTGTTTTGAAGAGTGTAATAAAAAGATGCTTTCTAATATTATTTTATCAAAATATTTTTGTAGCATAATATATTAATAAAATGTTATTATAAATCCATAGCACAATAATCTTGTGTGTCTTGATTCTTTCCTTTGCACTAAAAGCTAGGGAATCACTGAAAAAAGGAACATTCTGTTTGTGTGGCTTAGGCATGCTGCTGCTTGTATGCCCAACACCAACATGGGATGAAGCATGGAGAAAGCAGAACCAAGCTCTTTCTTTCTAACTACTCCCTTCCCTCCCTTCCCTACTAAATCCATTTGCCTGGTACTGTAAAGCAGCACTGCAAGCCTTGGAGCTACACCAGCAGCACCATTCCTGTCACTGGTGTTAGAGCTCAAGCACTGGTGCTGGGAAGCACAGAACCATCTCTTGTCTGGCACAAGGGGCAGAAGGGCCAGGAAATGATCCCTTCCACACAAACCAGCTGGAGTGTGTGCAAAAGCCCAGATGGAGCATCCATGCTCACTCCTGGTGGCTGCAGGAAGCTCTTTTCTCCCATTAGTGTTCTTTGAACCACTATTCTCCCATTAGTGTCCCTGTTGTTGCCACTGGCAAAACAAAAAAAAAAAAAAAACCCATTGAACTGTGTCTCCATTGAGGATGGAGCAGAAGCTGCCTCTCCACATCAAGATACAGACACACAGATTTACTCATTTTTCTTGGCATACTGTTTTTTCTTGCATCCAAGCCATGTCTTGTAGCTGACACTGCAGACTTCTTGCTGATCATTGTTTACTTCTTAATTATGTGCTAAATCATTTGGTCTTTAACACACCATTTGGAGAGGACTCCACCAGCAAAGCTGGTTTAGAAATATCCACTGTAGGAAATGCAGTGGGAGGTATAAACACTGGAGCTTTTTTGAATGAGCTAAAGACGGCACAGGAAGGGCCTGTTGCAAAACAGAAGGGCAACTTTTGAAAAACGAAGCTAAAAAGAGTCCATCTATTGAAATACCAACCAGACTGCCAAAGCTGTTTGCCATCCTATCTTTGGAGTCTCAGCCCATCTGGAGAGTCTGTGTGGTCCAGCCATGGGCTATCCCTGGCCCTGGCAAATGTATCTGAGGGAAAACATGCCATTGCTTGTGCACTGAATCCCCACTGGGTAAGGGCTGAGCTGCACCTGATTTGTGGAGGGACTGAACACATCATGCCTGACTGGGGGAAAGCTGGAGTTAAGCTTAATGCTATGGCAGTTGTCTGCCCCAGACTGATCCCAGAGATGTATTCATCCAACACACACAAAGGGACTCCATAACATCTCCAGAGGTTCAACTGGAGCAGAGGGAACCACTGAAAAATGCATTAAAGTATCTGTGCCCAGTTAGATGTATGCAGGGGGTGTCCAAAGACAAAAGTAACCAGGCATCCACAAGTCTACTGCCAGTAATGGAAACAATAGTAATAGTACCAAGAGTATATGTTCAGATTGCTAAATATCTGGATGGTGGGAATAAAACTACTGAATATCACTGGGGTCTTAAAATAAAAAACATTGAAACTAATAGAGAATTGCAAATTCTGTATTGGCTTTTTTAACATACAATTTCTCCCATTACAAAGAAGAGCAGTGAGTCCTGAACACCTGATTCATTTGAGCAGCAGGCCCCAATCCTGCAATCTCAAAATCTTGTTCCACAGCATGCCAGCACATCACTAGCTAAGGCTGCACCTTTGGGTGCAAGCCATCGTGCAAAGCACTGCACTTCATTCCCCTTTCCACATTTTCATTCCACTTTCATTCCATTTTCCACATTTAACAAGGATACAATTAAAACAGCAGAACAAATTCCACAGAGCCAAACCTCCACCAGGCTAGTTTTCAGAGGAACGATAACAACAATAATTGCGACAGTGAGTTCATGCTCACAGCCCTCATTCACACCTGGAGCTCCCTGGCTTCTTGGAATGAAGTACAGCTTGAACAAGGGGACCAAGATAATGTGAGAAAACATCAACAACAGGCAGATAGAGGCAAAGCAAATGAAAGACAGATGTAGGAAGGAGAGTGAGAGCTTTCTGCTTTGCGCTCATCCCATATCTCTGTTGTCCTATAGAATATCAGTCTGTTGTCCTAATGATATCAGTTCTGCAGTCCTCCTGTGTGACATATGATGTACCTTTCTTTCTTCATGTGAAAGCCATTGGTTTTCGTTATAAATTGATGGATATGCAGCCTCAATCAGCCCCATGTGACTGAATCATTCTGAACAGCGGTGCCCTTTTTTCTTTCCTGCAGCTCTCTGCAGCTGTTTGTCTTGGCAAGGGTAGGTTTGTCCCCAGATTCATCCTGTTTGAAGTCCTTTCCACCCACTCATGTTAGCCTGAGCATTCACCTCATTTTTAATGGCAGCATTATCATCTTCAGTTTTGCACTGGGGAGAACAATTCTCAGAAGGCGAAGAGACAGAGACTCACACCTACCCATCATTATTGAACAAACTGTCTTCATCCAAACTGTAGGAGGCAAGCACTTCGAGGAATTTGCCAGGAATTGTTTTTCTCTTAGCAACAGTCCAGACCTAAAGTGGACACAGATATGATCTGTGATATCATCTCTCAACCAGAAGGATCCTATGAAGACCCATTAGTTCAGACAACGTGTGCTCTGCCTGGTGGTTGTGGACTGAAGGATGGACAATGCTGGCTGTGTTCTCTGGCTGTGCCTGGGCCAGCTGTGGCCCTGAGGGCAGGATCCAATCCACATGATAACCTTATCCTGCTGCTGCCTTTTCCTCCAAGCAGTTCATGGACAGCCAGCCATTTGTTCTAGACCCTGTTTGTGGCACAGAGTCTGATTTGCCACTGCTCAGTCGCTGGGAGACATCCCACTGTGCAGAGCTTGGGGACGGACATAAAGCTTGGCTCCCCATCACTGAGGGTTTAGTGATGACACCAGCACCTGGGTCCCTCCTGTGGTTGAGCAGGCCTGTAAAAACACATGTGAAGTGAGATCATGATGCATGTGAAGAGAGTGGAATTCCTTGGTTTCTCTTAAAAGTATCTAACTTTCCCTGGAACCTCACCCTTCCTGGGCCATCTTTATCCAAAACCAGTAACACAAGGGGTGGGGTGGGGGGAAGGTGAGGGGAAGGTTAAAGTATTGGTGTTAATGGAAGACTCAGACATTAAAAGAGTTTGGATCCAGGTTTGGATCCTCTGTTGCCTGCTGCCAGGAACAGGCCCTGCTTAAAAGGAAAGTACCTATCTCAGCATGCAGTCAAGAGTAATAATAAAGCTCTGGTCATTCAGAGGCAGGGAAGAGGAGAAAAACACTCATAAATGTGCAGGCTTATGTTTCTCTTGAACTTTTAAAATAATTTTCTCTCCCACCCAGAGATTAGTCATAGAAGCAAATGATACCATATCTGGGAAAGAAGTCAGGTGGATGGAAATGATCTTTGGGGAGGAGGAGAGGAGGAAGGGAGCAGACATTTGCTTCTCTGTCTGCCTTGCTCACCTTCCCCTTTCTCTGAGACTGAAATACAAATGAAAGAGCTGGGAAAAAGTCAAGTGTTTGAGTCCAGCCTAAGGCCAGTGGGGGCTTTAAGTCCATCCTCAGGCCAGAGTGGGGTTTTTCTATTTCTGTCTGGTGGAGTCAGGGATCTGACTTTGCCACTACATGATCCCCTAGAGCTCCCACTCTGCAAGAAGCTTCATTTCTCTCAGAGGCCCCCATGAAATGATTTTCCACACATTTTTCCAGACTCAAATGAAAAAGAAAAGGCTAAGGGACTAATGAAAGCATGCTCATAAACACCATTCTCTGAGAAAGACTAGCATTTGCTATGGTTTTCAAAATAAAATTCCAGGCCCTCCAAGTACTTCTGAAGCACTGAGCCAGGCTTCACAACACCCAGAGGTTTCTGGTAAAGAACAACCTCAGCCCCCTCTTAATAAGGTGGGAAAATGAGGTGGACAGTGGATTTTATGACATGCCTGAAATCACGAGGGACATCCATGGGAGCAGGATTCAGAAGGCAGACTTTCCTCTATGGTACACTGTTCTCCGAAACATGGCTCATTTATTTCAATTAATAGAGCTTTATAAGGGCTCCCCTGCCACCTTTTTTTGGCATGAATTACTGCAAAGACACTGAATTAAAAGCACCAAAGGGCATCATTTTCTTTTAGTGTTTAAAGAAGCTGTTTCCATAAAAGCAGACTATGTGAAATTTGCCTAAAAGAATAAACTTAGGAATAACATAAAGGATTAGAACTGAAAAATAGATGTCTTAAAAATCTCTTCTTAGACAAGCCTGACCTGACAGATCAGCTCTGGAGTGGTCTTTCTGTGTAATACCAGTCAAGTGTTTCAACCAGGCCTGGTTCCTGTCGCTCAATGTTGCGGGATTAGGGGCTTCTCCCAGCCAAGAGATGAAATTCTTTAAAAAGTGTAAAACTACTGCATGCAGCCCACAGTCTCCCCATTTTCTGCCTTCAAAAACATGCAGGTAGGATTCAGTTCAAGTACCATGCACTGTCTGAAAGCTCTCACCCAAACTTGGCTCCTTCAGTGGTGCCACCCAGACTGACTCAGCCCTTAGAGAAATATTTCCCGTTTATGTGACTTGCCAGCTATTTTAACAGAGGATCTTGTGCTTGGTCCCAGTCAGTTCCTGCCCTCAGAATGCAGTTATATGTGTAATGTTTGCAAAGGCATTTCAGTTTGTCTCCTGTATAGGATGACCAGCTTCAAAATTATTTTAAACCAAAGCCAAAACTCAACAACTGACTCATACCCACTGTTTGACCACATAAAATATCTCTGATGTGGCAGGCATGTGGCAGGATGCTTGCCAGGCAAACTGTGCATTGGACAAGGTGAAAAATGAGCTGTAATCTCCACCTAAAATGCCTCCACTGATTAACCATTTCAAAAATAACCATTTCACAGAGTTGAAGCCCATCATCATCATCTGCATAATATAATCTGGTCAAAAATGCAGGACTGAGTGATGCTGTGATATTCAGTGAATGTCCTGAAACTTGGCTGGCATCTCTATTTTTTATATCTAGCTGCTAGCTCTATCTCAGGTAAACACTAAATAGTCCACTATGACAAAGAAATGTGGGGTTTTTAACTTCAACTTGAAATGATTTCTGATTACAATGTGCTTTCATAATGCAAGTTCAAAATTTAAAATAATAAATCACATGGTTTGTACAAAACAGGAAACAGCCAAATTTTAAAATTTTGTTTAAGTTCCCAAATAATAATAATACATGTCATTGATAAACAGCAGTAATATTTAAATGTCAATTAATGGAAATAGTCAATATTTCTGCTCTAAATTAAAGTGTTGCTTACAGTGTTGATAGTTCAAACTATAGTTTCATTGTTGACCTGCACCTCTTCTCTCTCCTAACAGCATCATTCCTCTTCTCATCCTGGTATTGAGGTCAAGAACTGGATTTTGATGAGTCCAAATAGACTCTGAGGTCCATGCTTTTGCATGGGCCTCTATAACAAGGGCTTTTTGAGTACTCCTTTATTCTGAGTTTATAAGGCCTTTTACTAAAAATTATGTATGGGCTCTATTTAAATCAAACTTCCTGCAATCTTCCCATGCTTCAGAAGTGCTGAAGACCTCAACTCAGTTCTCTCTCTTAGCAAACATTGCTTTGAATGAAATCACTGTGTGAAGGAAAATGTCATTGCAATGTGATAATTTGATGATGATGATGCTGAAGTACTGAACCAAAGCAATAATCTTTGGTCAAACCATAATCACAGTGCTGAAATCCATCGGTTAATCATGGAAACTCCAAATTCAGTGTGGTCTGCTGTGCTGTTCTGAGGCATTATGAGAAATGGCCATTAGCAGGCTGACAGGAATGCACTCACGCTGTCATTCATATCGTGTGGCATGCACACCATGTGTTTTGAAAAATTTGGTTAATGAGTAAGACCCAGTATTTGAAAGAAAATTGTGTGCATCCTCTGTTCCGTTTATTGTGAGAAATGAGGCACCATCTCCACTTTCAGTAAATTGTACTCTTTTAACCCATTATTTCTTTCATGACAGAGGTCTGTGGTCACACCTAAAACATCAAACTGGGTGAAATTACAAGGTGCTGCTAACACCTTGGAACTTCAGGTCCTGAACAGAATACCTGGCTGGTGCACTGGCAGCACAGGTGCCTCTCAGGAGGAGACACCAATGGGTGGGGGAGCTGTGATGGGGATCTGTGAGCTGTAGAACATCTCTCCTGTTTTACTCTGAGGTCTCTGGACACTGACACTGAGCTTTTTAAGGAGCCATGTGAAGGGCTGTGGGTGGCCACGCTGTCCTCCAGCACCTCACTGGTGCTGTTAGCAAATCCCACAGCTGACACCAGCAAGGCACAAGCCCTGGGCCAGCAGCTGTGGGGAAATGGCTGAAACCTCACCCTGAACTCCCTGCATTCCCAGGTGCAGGGGGTTGTATGCTTGTGTTAGAGCAATGTTTTGAAATCCATGGAATGGTCAAACCTGCCAGTTCTTCCCACCTTGAAAGACAGGCAGGCAATGTGCATTGTGCACCAGCTCTCAGGCAGTGCCTTGTTGTGGAGCTTAAGCCCATCCACAGGCATTCCCTGAAATACTTTTTGAGCTGGTCATGCTTCCTCATGCTCCTCCTCTGTGCTGGGACACACAGATGCACAAAGCCAGCTCATCTCTGGAAAGGCAGCACAGGGAACTGCTGCTTGCTTGGGTGGTTGCTGAACAGCTGTTTCAGCTATGACATAACTGCTTTTAAACTTCAAAAGAGATCTATTTCTGAGCTGAAAACATAGGGATTGTTTCATAAAAGCAAGGCTGAGATGTTAGCAGGCTATGGAGCGGGTAGTGGACACAGTGGCCCTGCAGAGCACACATAACATCCTGTCAGCCCCGTCTTCTGCTGACTTTCACTCCTTAGGGGTCCAGTCCTGCAATTTTTTCTCAAGCAATAACCTTATCCATGCCAACAGAGCCTGTTATTCCATCTGCTGGTACTCACACTGGAATGTGTTTGCTTTGGGAGAGATTGTGTGCTTTGCTGGTAGGCTCAGAGGACAGATAAAAGCCAGTGCCCAGCTCTGCAGAGTAGTTTCTAGAGAGGTGAATGAACTCATTAATAAAAGATTCCTTTAAAAAGTAGGGTGCTATGCAAACCCAATGTGGATTAGCCTTTTTGTGGGGCAAGTGGAGTTCAAGCATGACCTGATACAGCTCAACTCTGTTTCATGCTGCCTCCTGCCCCTGGGAAAACTTTCTGATGCCAGCTGGGACAAGCTGAGAGAGTGCAAAAGTCATACAGACCAGGCTTGGAGGGATGGATATCTTACAAAATGCAGAAAATGCCCAGATTTTCACACAACTGTGAGGCAACAGGTCACACAGATGCTCTGTGGCACTGGAGCTGCACACAAAATTCTGGCCAGAAAAAAGATGAAAATGTTTTGCAGCAAAACCTGATTATTGTCTTACTGGTGTATGCAAGGAAAAAGGGAAGGGATTATATTAAAAACTAACAAACAAACAAGCAAGCAGATTCCTGTCTGGAACTACATCATCAGTCTGCCAGACCCCGAGTTTTTCTCTTTCACGGCCATGGGAATCCTTCTGTTCCCATGGAGGATGACTGAAAGCTCCTTCTTGCAAACAGCTCTCTGAATTAAATGGATGACTTTAGATTAACATTAAATTTAGAAGTTTAACTTATTGATGTTGGCAGCTAGAACACAGCCATGGAAGAGAGGTAGGAGGAAGAAAAGGAGGTGCTATGTTTAAAAACAAAGAAAAGTCTCCCAGCTGCCAAAAGCACGGCCAGCGGAGGGATGTGGTGGTGGCTCCAGACAGTGCAATATGCTGAGTATAGATGGATACAGCTTAAAGCAAGAATTGGGGGTGCCACTATGTATCTAACACTTAACATGTAAAATCTTTGTGCTAGGAACCATGCTAGTGACTAAGAGAGCTTGAGAGAAGGCTCTGATGGGAGTCATCCCAGCGCCTGCTGAAATCCTGGTGCTGGCACCGAGCAGCGCTCAGATTTTTAAGGGCAGACTCATGAGCCAGGCACCCAGAGCTCTGGTACCAGATGAGCAAGTGAAGAAAACCTCACCCAACCAACACAGTCTTCAGGAATGGCACATTTCAAAAACACACTGGGAAATATTTCCACACTGCTGAAAGCGTTTTCTTTGAGGTCTTACTCTGGGTCCACAATTGCTGTCAGGTATTGCAACTCCAAAATTAATGTAATAGTCCTCAGTTAAATCATCCTGCCTCTAGATTAAGGGTTACACTGAGCAGCTCTGTCCTGTAGACTAAATATCCTCTCATAAATGCATTCTGGCATCAGAGATTTCCGTAGGTGGGTGGCTTTGACAGAAATTCATGCTAAGTCCAGAGCCAAACACTATGAGAAAAACTATCCCAAACACCCATTGTCCTTTGCAAAAATAACAGAAAATTGATCATTCTCCACCCCAAAACCACAGCGTTCCTCAAGTCTAATTCCCCAGGGCAGCCAAAGTGCTGCTCTTTAATCCTGTGCTGCTCAAAGACAGGTCAAGGACTGCTGCTGGGAGGGTCTGTGGCACAGCAGCAGCAGAGGTGCTGCCCCAGGGGCTGCCAGGGAATTTGGGTCCTTGAGGCACAAAGTGAGCAGTGAGAGCTGTTGGGGACAGCAAACACATGGATGCCCAGCCCAGGTAATAAAGTTGAAACCACAGTGCACTGCCCTGAGGGTAGCCTTTAACCTCTGCATCTCTCATTTTTCACTTGTGCTGTAGCAGTCCAAGCAGCAGCAGCACCCCAGCAGAGATATCAGCCTCTGCATTCCCACATGCTCAGGTCTGGCACCAGGGCTGCAGCAGGTCAGGCCCAGATGTGATCTGCAGCATGGCCTGTGACAGGTTATTTATCCTCTAGGCTATCAGTGATTGGTATGATATTAATTCTCCCTAAAAGTCGTGTGCTTTGTGCAAGGACGGGACATGGCTGTTGCAAAGAAATTGCTTTAGGTTCCAGTAAAACCAGTAAAATAACTCCAAAATTATCCCACAAAAATACTGTGCTGATGTACAGCAAGACTTTATTTATGTCGTGTGCAATTAGATTTGTTTTCCACCTTTTGACAGGAGCTTTTCAGGCCAGAGTAAGAAAGAAACACACACAAGCAGCATGATGCCACAGCCAGAAACACTCCCTTCATCCAGGAAAGAAAGGGCTCTTACATTGTGAAAGGGAGCCTCCTGTTGTCTTCCAGCAGGCATTTTCTGGACAGCTGAAAGCTAAAATAACCCTTCCTTTATGCTTTCGATACTGTGATCTAATGGCTAAATGGATTTTTAGTACAAAGCATAATTTTCTCTTTTGGCTTTGCTCATCACTTAATGGAAAGGCCCCATAACATTCTGCTTACATCCCAAACAGTGGCTGCTCAGCAGAAATGAAGAACATGTTGTCTTACAGGCATGGAGTTCTATTTTTTATTAATACTAATACTAGCAATAATAACATTAATTATTACTACTGTTGTTGTTGTTGTTATTATTTCACTGCAGCTGGCTGGCTGCCTGAAGCTGCTGCAGGCTCCCACTGGACAGGCAGTTCCCAAAACCCAGTGGTTGGAAGGCAACATCAGTTTTTGCTCAGTGCGTCTTTCACCCCTCCTCACATTTTGCTGACAGGAGGGCACAGAGTCCCAGCTCCCCAGAGTTTAGTTCCAGACCAGCAATTCTCATTGCACTGGGCAGCAGCACTGCTGCAGGTGACATGAGAGCAAAGCCACTCTGTGCCAAAGGTGCCATGTAACCTTTTGATCACTCCCTTCTTGCTTTGCATTAGGCACTTGTGGCACCGAGAACCTGGCTCCTAGATGTCTGATTCTTCCAAGAAACCATGTGTAGCTTCAGGCATGGAGCACGTTGGTGCACTGAGGTCACAGTGCACCAAGAGCAGCAGAAACCCTGACTGGGGCTGAGCTCTGCCCTGGGGGGATGGCCTCCAAAGGCTGAGGAGGAGCAGCAGCAGGGTATGAATGTAAAGCGGGGGGAAGCAGAGGATTTGGGTGCTGTGGGACATGCCCATGAGAACAGAACCCCAAACCTTAACTCATGTGCACAAAGGAATTCTATAGGGACAACCTGTAGTGCAGCAGTGCAGCTGCCAGGGAGTGAGTGACACACGGCAGGGCACAGAGCAGGGTGGTGGTGGGCACAGACTGGGGGCTTACAAGGACACACGTCCCAGAGCATCAAGCACTTCCACACATGCTCTGCACACATGCTCTGCACACATGCTCTTCAATTGTTTAGGGCTGTCTGCTTAATTTTCTTCAGCTGTCCCCATTGTAGCAGAAGCCTCCTTGCTCTGAAGGGGCAACTGAATGTTGGAAGTGCAACCCCACTGAAAGAGGGGATAGAGAACTGCATTTTCCTTGGAAAATTCAACTAACACGTCTGGAAAGGGAAGATGCTTATTGCATTGTGTTTCATGATGGAAATAAAATGCCTTTTAAAATCTAAAATCAAGAAATTGGTGGAAAGGTAATTCCTGGAAGTTAGCTGAGTCTGTATCTTCCATTACTGTTCCCTATAAAGAAACATTCCTGTTTCTTTTCTTTGGTAATCATGGGTTTCATGCCAGCTTCAGCATGTGGCTGCTGACTCCTTCAGGCAGAGTGATGGCTCAGCTGAAGCTGGATTTATGGGCACAACCCTCCCCTGACCAAGGCTCACCCCCTCAGATAGATCCAGGTCTGTAGCTCCCAGTGAAGTACAAAGGATGGGAGGCACCAGAACAACTTGTGAGGATCTCCATGAGGAGGATAAGCCATTTCTACCTAAACCCAATGCATATATTTGCTTTCACTCACTATCTGGAAGCACCTACCTGTGGACACTGATGGCCATAGTTCAACCAGATTCCTAAAACTGGGCTGAGCACCTTGGGAAAAGTTCAGCATTTCAAAGCTCATCCCAGGATGCTGAAACCAAACCCAGCCTTGCTGCTGTCAATGGAAGCTATTTCCTCCCTTCCAGCTGAAGGGCCCAAGGCAGTAAACACCCTGGGACAGGTCTGCTCATTTGCCCAAAGTCAAGGCTCTGCTTCAGCTTCTCTCTTTATCCAGCACTGAAGCCAGAAGCTGTGAAGTAAGACTGCTTCCTTTTTCAAATTTTAATCATTAAGAAGGAAGTAAACCAATTCATTGTCCTGGGGAGAATATCCCTAGAGTCTGTCTACTGAAAAATCAAACAGCATTTGAAAAGCAAGACAATAAGGCTAGCTTGAACTCACAGAGCATTAGAATTGCCCTGGCAGAAGCACAAGTGATTCCCTGAGAGATGAAATAACAACGCTGCAATTACATGAAACAATATGTAAACTGAAAATGCAGTGCCACCCTGCTATTTGTACACCCTGTGTTCCACTGTCATCCTCTTACTGTTAGCCCTTTAAGTATTGTGTCTCTTAGGCTTTTAAATACTTCATTAGCATGTTTTGCCAGCAATCTTTTTGACTTAAAGAAGAATATTTTCTCCCACCAGGGCTCTAATTAAGCCAATTTTTAATGTAAAAAATTCAGGCTTCAGTGATATTTCCATGGTTTAAGTGGGAATATCACAGAGAAGCACCTGATACCAACAGAAAAAAAAAAAAAAACACCTGAAAACCTGATGTTAGGTGAGAAGTATATAAAAATGAATCCTTCCCTGTGAGCAATAGTTTATGCAAAATTTGTAAAGGATGATGAAGGTGAAATGAACTCGCTTCTGTACTCCCACCTATGAAGCACTTAGAGATGCTGTAAGAAATTAATCTCCTCTGGATCATAAAGCTAGTTTTAACCCCTGAGAAAGAAATAAGTTGACTTGTTTTGATTGATGTCTTGCGGGGCACTAAAAAAAAAATTGATACGATCTCATTCCCCTGCAGCAGAGGAACACCCTGGCAGAGGGCAGGAGCCCGCAGCCTCCTGGCTCTGCCTCGCTCCCCTCAAATCTCATTGTAGAACTCCTACTGCCATAGTGCCATCTAGAGACAGCTACAGAAATTAAAGAGGGCTTGTTCCTAAACCTTTTAGAGTTCTTTGAGGGTTTGTGGGGTCATATCCCAGCAATGATTATTGCTTGTTATTCCAGCAGCCCTTAATTATAACCTTGGGCTCCACCACCAAACCCCACGGAGCCCAGTGCAAAGGCTCTGCTGGGTTCAGCACAAGCCAGGATTTGTCTTGTCCCACTTCCCCAGGAGGAGGATTTCATCAAGACTAGCTCTTTATTAACATGAAAGTACTAACAGAGCATCCAGCACAGCAAATATCTCTGGACTCGTGTGGGTCCAGACCACCACAGTGGTGCCTGGACCACCAAATTAACATTACATAGTTGGAATTACTCTTGTCTTTTTCTTAAAAGCCAGTGTAGGTAGAGATAAAGAACACCAACACTTGTTCTGGTATTTCAGCATCCTCATATACCTGTGACAACTTGAATAAAAGCAAGAATCTATGGCTCTATGATTCTAAGTACTTTGAAGGAGTGAAAAACAGGATTTCACAGAAGTGCAAATGAAAAGTTCAGTCACTTGGGAGGGAAAAGTAGCATGCTGACATTTAAAGCACTGGACTGGTAAGGAAGACACAGGTTTAAATCCAGATTTACAGCTGTATCATGGACACTGCTGGACCTAGGGTACATAGAAAGCTGACAGCTACTCCTCCACTCCCTCCTTATCTCTCTGATTTTATTTCTTTCTTGTCAGATCTCCGTGTGGCTGCTCGGTACCTCAGCCATGGCTTTCACTTGTCATAAAAGTAATGAATAATATTAATAAAAAAAATACTGCAAGTGTCTCTGCACATAAGAATTATTTAAAGATGTTTTATTATACTCCCTGGAGAACAGATTTACAGACAAATTTAAGCTGCTAAATCAAAGGCAAATTATTGAAATGTTGTAAAGCTAAGGACAGAGAAATTACAGGATATAAAATTGATGATCATATTGCTAGCCCTGAAAAAACTCTTCTTAATCATAAGGCAAGTAGCCTCTGATGGCAAAATATCTATATTCCACTGCAGCTGGATGTCCCCAGGAGAAAGCTGGATTAAAGAGAAGGAAATGAAATACAGACCTTGCTCAATGGCTGCCTGAGAGCAAAATATGCACCTTTTGTACATCCCTAAAAGATTTCTCATTACCCATGGTTATAAATTTCCTTGTAGTAGGGGTTTCAAAGGAAAAGTCTTTTGGGTCACTTGGAAAGAAAGACAGTAGCATCGTGATCAAAATCTCACTGATAGGCTGGTTTGCCAAGGAAAAGGGAGAACTGTTCTAGAACTGGTGTCTTGTCTTACAAAAAGAGCTCCACATCTCTGTTCCAGCATCTCTGTAGGTCAGAGTACATGGGAACATGGCATAAACACCTGGAGATGTGATGTTTGAGCCCCACATGGGTGGACCCTGCTGTAGATGGGCATCTTGGACATTCAGAGCTGGGCAGCTGAAGGTGGCTGGGCCTGATAGTGGCAAATCACCTTCCTGAGAGCCCTTGGCTGGTAACGCTGGTATTGCAGAGCCCGCAGTAAAGCAAGAAAAGGCTAAAAGGAGCAGCAATAAAAATTTTGCTTTTCAACATTTTAACTACATCTCGCAAGCAGTAGCTAAACAAATAATCAAATAATCCAAATAATCTTTTTGAAACATCTCTCACTAAAATTCAATAGTAGAAGCCATCTACTAAGCACTAACAAAGACCGTAAAGAAGACTTTCAATTATCATTTGCTTAGGACTGTGGGGGTTAAAGTGTGGTTAAAAAACACTGTCTAAACAGAGGGTCTGGCCTGTCTCTTAGACAGAAATGTGAGTTATTGACCTCCATGTGTACATGCATTGACTTTGTTCCAAAACCTACACTTCAAATTTTACAAAAGTAAGAAATCAACCAAACAATACTTCCCCATGTGCAGACAGGTGATCCACAGAGCACAATTCCTAACTAGCAACGAAGCTACAGAGCATATGCTGCTGCTGAATCTTCCCTAAACTGAAGAGGAGCTGGGGACCCTCAAGGAGAATCCAGAGCATGACCCAGAGATAGGTCAGAGGGACTGACAGGGCATAGAGGACGCCTCCTGCCCTGGCACAGGGACTCTCTGGGTTGAATCCTGCATGTTAGGCAGAAGGAAGAAGGTTTTTACAACAAGAGTGGTAGCACACTGGCACAAATTGCCCAGAGAGGTGGTGGATGCCCTGTCCATTCAAGGTCAGGCTGGAAAGGGCTTTGAGCCACCTGGTATTGTTGAAGATGTTCCTACTCATTGCAGGGTCCTGGATGAGATGACCTTTGGAGGTCCCATCTGACCCAAACCATTCTATGATTCTGTGCTATTGATGAGTCCTACTAGAGGAGGGCTATGAATAAAACAAGAACAACGTATGTGCCTTAAATACTCTGGGGTGAAGAGCCCAGGGCTGAGATGAGGGACCTGGAGGGAGTGAAAGCACAGCACAGTCAGAGGGGGACTGTCACCATCCTCTACCCTGGTGGTCTGAGCCCTGGCAGGCAGAGCTGTCACACAGTCCCTGGTGACCACGCGTGCTGCCAGGGCCCCCTGCCCACAGCACTGCTCTCACACCTTCTGCAGCGAGGCAAGGACCTGCTGCAGCCATCAGAAGGGCTCTGCCTCACCTCCTCCCCAGCTCCCCTGGGAAAACACCCCCCCAGCTCTACTGGCACTCAGATCCACAAAGAGGAGTGTGGTAAGGAATAAATTCCTGCCACGTATATCTCCAGCACAAGGAACTAATGCAGGCCACGGATCTGACACTGCCTCTCCTGCTGGAGAAGTGAGCAAAGAGCTGTGTTTTAACATTAGCTCCTAAGTATAATTTCCTGTAATTGTAAAGCGCTTTAGAGGTGCTTGTGAACTTGGGCGGATGGCTCCTAACGAAGCTGATGAATAACCCAGGACTGACTCAGCTCCTAAACAGACCCAGCACTGAAGGAGGGAATGTGGAGAAAGGTTTTGCCTTCCATTAGCAACACTATCCAAACAACTGACCCTCTCCCTGAGAGATTAGTTCACAGCAGGTGAGCTATAATCTGCTCTGATCGGCAGGCAAGGAAAGCATTCATTCCAGCTGCATTACAGCCAGAGCTTTTCTCCTCTTCTTTTTTTCACACATTGTGAGTTCCCAATGAACGGTTCCAGCTACCAGATCAAACAAACATTTTGCCACTTATTTGCAGAAATGCTTCTGGTCCCCAGTTGGGATGGTAACCAGCTGAAGACTGGCTGGTGGGTAACTTTTTCCCAGCATGGCCATCAACACTTTCTCATCTGGAAAATGGTCATTTGATAGGGACGAGGTCGTGATCGGGGGTCAGTTCTGTGCTGGGAATTTGTTGTCAATTTATGATGCTAAAGATAATCTACCAAAAATTATTATTTTGAAATTATATTGTATTAGCCCTCATCTGAGATACTCAGTCGCCAGCTGGAGAATATTTTCAGAAAACAGTCACACAATTCCTGGCTTTTTGGTCCAGAGTCTCATGGGAAACATACAAGACACAGTTAAAAGATAAGATTAAATCCCCAGATCTGCTGCATATTAGAGCTCATAGACTCAGTTGTTACTATGGCACATATATTTCCCTAAAACCAGTGAAGCCTTCATCATCCCACAGCCAGCAGCCATCCATCCCTTTGTTTCTCTCTTCCTCTCTCCCTTTGGCCAACAATGTCTCCTCACTAAGGCAATTGCCGTTTCTCCACACGTATCAATCACACTTTTCTCCTCCACAAATCTGAATAACCAACAAAATCTAATTGCACTCAAAGATATTGTTCTGAGCTAAGACTCAGTTTGAAGATGGTAATTTTTATTTTAAAGAGAAAAACACCTCATTTGTTTGAAAGCTGAGCTGTTTGGGCTTATGTCTTTTTTTTTTTTTTTTTTCTTTCCCACCTAGACCTGCAGGCCTGCTAACAGGTATCACCTCTGCCTACACAAATGGCTTTGCTCTCCAATCCTGTTAACTGCAGCAGAGGGGAGTGTTCACCAGGGATGGTGCCAGCTGCTGGCCCCAGAAGCTTCTGCACAGCTTATGATCCTCTGTGGCTCCTGTTCACCAGGCTGGAGCCAAAGAGACATCTCGTGGCCACAGCTTATACTGCAAAGCAGTTATTTTGTGCATGGAGCATCCTTTGCATGCAGAGGGTCAAGAACTGCCTGGGATGAACTATGACTCCATTGGGCCAAGCAGCAGAGGATGCCAAAACACCCTGCACCTGACCCAGCCTCCGGCCTTTCTCTCTGAGTGCCTTCAGAGCATGAGGAAATTTGAAATACAGGCACATTCTGTCTCTCTGCTTTTTGTTCAGACTTGTAAGAACACAAAAAAGAAACAGCTTGGCAGGGGATGGCAGAGAGCTACAACTGAGTCACTGGGAGAAACCAGGAAGGGAGCAGCTGCTCACTGTCTTCCAGCACAGGACTCAGAGCCACCAGGTGAAGGTTTTGATAGCCATGCTGAAGCAGGAAGGGGAGGAAGAGATTTCTCTTGGGCAGTAGAGGATCCAAGGGAGGCTCCTTCCTGGAGGAGGCTGGGAATGTTTGAAGTCCACCAGGGTTAAAGGAAAAATTGCACAAACATCAGGAAAACAGAGCTTCACTGGAGACAAGTAGCAAAATGGTGTAGCAGTGCTGGAAATTCCCTGTGCTGCAGTTCTGGGAAAGCACTCAGGAATACAATGTCCTTTCTCCAAGGCATCAGCCCATGGCTAGCACAGGAGTCCTACACACAGTGCAGGGCAGGCCCAGGTGTGACCCAGCACTGTGGGTTTCACACGCACAACTACAGCTCCAGAGAAAACTGGGAGCATCCTAGGAGCAAGTGCCAGTTTGGTCCTGACTGCCTGTCTTTGAGAGCTATGAGGAAGGTGAGCAGTGAGAGCACATTAGCAGTGGGGAGCCTCAGTCTCAGTTTAGTGTGGGTAAGGTCAGGCTCAGCATTGGGGTTTCTGGGTGAACTGGGAGAAGATTTTCTCAAGGGAAACACTCTTGGTACTGCACCATCCCTACCTTTCCCAGAAACATTGCTCAGTCTTGGCTGGCTATGGAGCATCCCCTCCTGCTCCCTTGCCTGCCTGGACCTCATCCTGAAGTCCCCCATCTCTGGGCAGGGGAGGACAAGAGGCGGAGGTCTGGGCGTACCTCCTGTATTCCTTGACATCCCCTTCTGAGTGAGGTGAAATAACCCAAAACACATTCACTTTCCAGGGTTGGAAGACCTGGCCTACCACCCAGAGCCTCTGGATTTTTACAAAGATTTGTTCTTTGACCTTGTCCAAGCTGCTCATTCCTTCCTTTAAGGAGTGACAAGGCTGCCCCTGACAAAAAGAAACAGGCATGAATGCTGCATGAGTGGTGTCCCAGAATTTGAGAAATAACCAGCTCAGACCCACAGCTAGCTAGGAAAGGGGTTTAAACTAATCTTTGTTGGCTCCTGCTAAATGCTTCCTCCATGATTAACACCAGAGGTGATGTTGATAGCAGGATTCATTGTCAAAATAGCTTATAAAACAATTCCATAAAACCGTGTAAATCTTGTGTTGATCTTACTTTTTACAAGGAGTCTTAGAGCCATATATCCCAGCACCATTTACAAGGTTGTTGCAGGTGTGGGACCAGCCTTAGAAATATAGCTACTACTTAAACTGTGTATTTTACGAGCCTGGGGAAACATCCGTTTGAACTGTAAAAGGAGCTTTCCAGCCCTCTTGCTTCTTTGTGCAGACCAAGCCATTGCCCATCACACTTCAGCACCCCCTGAGCCTCAGCCAAGGTGCAGGGACAGGATTCCTTTGTCAACAAACCTTAGCAAAGTTTTCCAGGATGTTGACCTTTGCCTTCAGGAGGAGCTGGTCTCCCCAAGCCCAGGTGTCACTGCAAACCTCTGAGCACCCTAAAAAACACTTGCCATTGTTTTGCTGTGGGCTGCAGTCATTCCTCTGGTGAAGCTCACAGGCCATTTACTGCTGCTCTGGAGCACAAAGAAACAGGTGGAAAGGGGAAGAATGAATAGCCCAATCATATGAATCAGATGACAGAAGGCATTTAGGTAGGTAATATACACCATAATTATGTAATAACTATTTAATAGACCTCAGGGTGAGTCTCCTGGGGATAAAGGAAAAGCCAAGACACATTTCTCCCCGTGAGTTAAAAATTATCAGGATTTTAATCCCATATTAACACTCAAGATTACATCCCCTCCTCTACATCCTTTGAGTTCTCCTTTCAACTCCCAGTGAGACATTCCTGAGATTGCTCAAACTACTGCCTTCATCCCACAGTGACCGTGGAATACAGTACTGATTAGGTCCCAAACTGTCACATATCTCTGCTTTTCAGGGTATATGAACAACCAGCTGCCACACTGCACCCAAAGAGCTCTGTGCTGTGCAGCTGGATACATGAGGTCCACATTTATAACACTGGGAGGAAAAGGGTTGCATTGGGTTTGAAGCTCAGGGGCCCTGGGTTTTAGCAAGGATTTATACTCTGACCTTGGCCAAGCTGTTTATTCCTTCCTCTAAGGGCTGCAAGCCCAACTACACACAACAGAGAGAAATATCAGAGAGCTGCAATGCAGTGCCACCATTGCCACGTGGGGCTATGCAAAATCCTCTCCCCGCTGCCCTCACCTTCATCCTCCTCATCAGGTGCCTGGCCTCACCTTCCCAGCAGATGTGTCCCAGTGCCCTCTTATCTCCAGCTCATATCTTCTGTGTAAGACCAAATATTGACACTGTTCAGGAATGGCCCTTGGCTGTGAGCACATCTCCTAACCTTCAAGATAGCCCTTGACCTCTCCCCCGAGCCCTGAAACAATAGAATAAATGCAGGAAAGAGTCACAGTGATAAAAGCTGGTTTACAGCAGTTGGAGGCATAAGCCCAGCTCATGATGTCTGCTTTGCAAGAGCTCATTTTGGGGAGTCTCAGTGACACTGAGTGACAGGACTTTGGATAGTGCTGCAGCATCATCCTCTGCTGAAATGAGCTTTTCTCTAGCCCTGCCAAACCTCCAATTCATGATGTCACTCTGATTTAATACAAAATATAGAAAATCCTTCCCTATTTTTCTAAAACAGGCTTCTAAAAGAGTGTCCAAATCCTGAATTTTACAGTATCCTTAACAATGTGCACTGGCTGTGCCATGGGATGACTGAATAAACACCACAGTGGAGGGGCCAGGATCATCTGTGGGTTATGAGCTTGTACAACACTTGACACACTGAATCTCCTTCCTAATCAGGGGTTGTTAAGATGCTGTTGTAATAAGATAACATTGTATAAAATGCTTTATATATTTAATCTACTAATTAGCCATGATAATAACAAGTAACTTTATAGTTGAATGCATGAAACCTCATTATCTGAATCCAATTTTTATGTGGCTTCACTTGGAGTATACCAAGTGCTGGGCTCATTTAACAACTTTCCCTTCAGCCAAACCAGTGACCTGGGATTGTTCCCTATTCCCTGGTTATTTATTTCAACAAAACACTAAGGGTTCTAATAGGAGTCTACTCCACACACACACACCTGGCTGAAACCTGCCTGTTTTGAATGATTAGGCAGGGACTGATAAACCAGTGTGGGCAGAGCAATCACACAACTCCTCATTTCCTTTGGAAACCAGGCTAAAAATAGGGGACAGGCAGTAGAAAATGAGACAGGAAGGCAGGAATGGATCTATCAATAGCTCCTAGCCTGCTTCCTGCTTGTTAGTGTCTCTCAGCAGATGTCAGGTAACCTTTTGAAACCCACTAAAGCAGCAGTCATTCATCAGACATTTCTTAAACTGAGATAAAGGAAATTTGGACCCTGTACAATTATGGGCATCCCAGAAGGGAAAAAGAATAAATAAAAAAAGAAGAAGAAAAATGACAAATATGAGGAAGAAAACCCCTTCTCAGTGCATGTAGTGTATCTCACAGAAAGTTTCTGTTTCTAATACAGCCACAGACCAACTGTGGACTTTGTACTCCATCTGTAGCTAAATGACCATATTGCAGGGATCTGCCTCCCCATTCCCTTGGTGCTCCCACTGCTCTGACTGCAATCCCCAGCAGAGCAGGAGAGGAAACACGAGCTTTCGCAGCAGTGCTCCTCCCAGGAGCTGAAATGCTTAAACTCTAGGTAAGAGTAATTTTCTGCCTGCAAAAACTTGTCAGCAAGATACTATTGGCAGTGGGTGGGAGAGTACAATACAGGTTCTAGCTCGGTATGTCGGAGGTGAGGAAAGGATTTTCCATCACCAGTGCCGTGGACCAGCCCTTCCTGCAGCGGCAGGAGCCGGTGATGGTGAGTGTTGCTCACTAGATGGCGAAGGATGCCTTCCTCCCTGCAAAGCTCCTACAGCAGGAAGGAGGGATGGAGGAAAGGGCTTGGATCACTGAGGGGAGACATCTGGAGCCTGCTAAAGCCGCTGGAGAAGAAAGGGCGAGTTAGCAAAGTTTTCCAGGATATTAAGGTTGAGGAGGTGGTACAGTTCTCCTTGAAGAGATGGTGTCACATGTTGGAGAATCTCCCTCTTCACCTGATTTGAAACAAACCTGTAGGCAAGGCCACAGCTACCAAAGCTGTATGTCACCTCCACAGCACCATTCCTCTGCTGTCCCAGGAGTGTTCAGCAGTTGCAGGATCGTAACAGCAGGGACAGAAGTGTGTCAGAGCCAGATTTGAATCCCTCCACAGAGGCTGTGTTTGTTTGACCTGTATAAACCTGATGATTTGCCAGGCTGGAAGACCTGGCTGGCCCAGGTACCTGCAAGTCTCTCAACCACAACCAAGGAAATACAAGGACAATGCCCTCTCTATCTAGGGTGTTTGGCCATAAGCAAACCAATCACTCTCAAACAAATAAAACAAAATAAAATGTCCAAACAAACACATAAATTTAAAATACTCAAGTGATACAAAGCTGTGAGCCAAGCAAGACGGTTTTGAAAGTGTTCAACTGCACTAGTGAGTCATAAACCAACAGCAGCTATGGCAGTGAGTTAGAAGAGAGTAATTTCAGCCACGTTTTTTGCAGCAACTGGATCCCAGGAATGTCCTGCTCTTGCAAATCATCAGTGTTTACAATGAAAATTCTGCACCATTTTAGCCAGATTCCCTTACATGGCCTCAGCTATTTGCAAACAGCTCCTTCTCTGTGATGCTGGCAACTTCATCCCAGGTGTGCTCAAATTTGCACCTTCTCTGTCTGCCCAGCCCAGTGTGAATCTGTGGCTGAAGCTGCAGGAAGGACCAGAGGGTTTGTGTGCTCTCCCAGCTGCCCCAGTGTGAGTGTGGTGGTCATGGCACACAGATGCCAGCTCAAGCATCCAAAATGTCCCTTTACATAGCAGAGCATCCCCTATTCCTGCCTGTGAGATGCCCTCATGAAAATGAAAGCCTATCTGCATTAACCTCCAGGCAGCAGCACCAGTAACTTCACACCTGAGCTTACAAATATGGATAACACACACATGTAGCGATGTGTTGATATACGCCCAGACACTAATGTATAAAGCAGCAAGCAGATTTTTGAACATTGCTCACAGACCTTTGGAATAAAATCAGTCCTGAGGGTAATATTTAGCAGCCTGAGTTTTTCATTGCTTCCTCCAGCCCCAGATTCGTTATCCCCATGCTACATTTTTTGTAGAATAATGCAAATGTATTTCTGTTCAGAAAGCCAAGGTTGTTCCTGCCCAGCTCCCCAGGATCTGAAAATACCTGGAAGGTGGTACTGACATTTTTCCTGAAGCTTTTTTCTATTTAACAGAAGAAAAGTCACGTTGCTGAGAGACCCCTTAGTAACAGGAAGCAGTTGTCCAGTTTAAAGAACCAGCTAAAAAGCAAACAGCTTTGCCTCCTTTTTAAAGCCCCTCAGGACAATATTTACTTTTGTAAAATATCATTGTGCCACGGCTTTGGGACTTTGCTTGACAAACTTGGGGGTCTCTGAGCAGTTCAAAGTGGGCTTGACCTATAGCTGAGCATGGAAAACAGGAACTGCATATAAATAACTAAATTACAGAGAGATCAATTCTCAGTCAACTCATTAGCAATGCCCGGCGTCTTTAAGTGATAACTCCACTCTCTAAGACCTTTACGTAATTACTTGCACAAGGCACATTTTACCCTTTGGTTCGCAAGTTTCATAAATGAAGGTTAAGTTTACTTAACCACACAGGATTTACCAGCCATGTTAAAGCATAAAATGCATGTGCTGCCAGGTGTCTCTGCAGAAACTGCCTTGTTGATTCAGAGACTCCAAGGTTAAATGATGGCTCCTGAGTCCAAGTTAGTTTCCCACTGGGGAACAGGAGGATCTGCACTGTAACATTGTACCACAGTTCAGACAGGGTTGATTTTACAAGGCTTTGGAGTTAAGACAGCAGTGATTGTGAAAGCCTGAATGAAAATCAGGGGTTTTGCTGTGCAGCACACCCATAAGAGGAATCTTAAGTGTGTCACACTGCAGTTTGTTACAGAAAGATAACTGCACATTTTTTCCCTAGACTGATACCTGTTTCAATCTTCTATCTTTCAATCTGCATTTGAAAACTTGCATATCTGTAGGATCCAGATTTATACAGCCTTCATATCTCTTACTCACAATTTCTACAAGTGAGTGGTGGGCTAGATTTACAGCTGGTGTGAATCAGCACAGTCCTATTAATATTTTTGGCAAGTCACACTGGCCAAAGTTAGATTGCATAGTTTGTACCCAATTTAACTTTGTACCTCTGTGTTTGATTAATTCTTTCATGACAGCATTTTAGATGTTCTGGTTTTTCAGGTTTTCCATGCATTCGAGTTTTTCAGACATCAATGGAGTACCCAGTGGCTTAGTAAAGCTGTGTGTGCACCAGGAGAAATTGAGTCAGAGAGATGTGAAGCCATTGGCTTGTGTAATGCAGGAAACCTGGGAGACAGCAGTGCATGGGACATGCATTTTCCTTCCTCCAAACCAAGCTCTTTACCTACAGCAAAGTTGTCCAGACTCTGCCCCTCAGCCCAGGTTCTCCACCAGAACAACGTGATGGGCCACGGTGTTGACTTCCAAGGAAGGTCCTCAGGTATGGCCAAGGCTGGATCTACCATTCCATGGAATGCTTCAGCAATATCTCCCCACTGCTGCCTCTCCTGGAGGTCCTGCACTCGCTCCTTCAGCACATGAACAGAACAGGGAGATGTTTCCTTGTGGGTCACACGGGAACTCGGGCAGGAGCTAAGAACTGGCACAAAGTGCTGAACAATCTGCTGGGGACCTCTCAAGTCCCATCAGATGATGGGGATGCCTGAAGTCTGCTAACCTGAATTTTGCTCAGATGTTTGATCACATTCTCATGCACCTGACAGAGGAAAGACGGGTGTATCTGATCTTCCACGGTGTTCAGATGAAGTGGACTGGAAAATTCTGGTCAAAAATCTGGCTCTCAAAACCATGCCATAACTGCTTTGTCACTCAGAGCAACCCAGTGGTTTTTTGTAACCCAGTTATTACCCTCTGATCCCTGGGAAAGTTCATGAAAGCATTCAGAAATGTAGCTTGTTACTCCTTTGTACACTGACAAAGCAGTGACCTCAAGTCAGTCAGCATCGCAGCATGAGAAACCTCAGATTTCCTTCTTCTCCAAACCTACAGCAAGTGAAATTCTGTTCAAAATACCACTGCTGTCCTTTTTTCCTAAAGATAAACAGATCAGTGAAAGAAGCTTCCAACATATTTGTTCTTCCACTGTTGCTGTCCACAGGGTTGACTACACAAGGAGATCTGCTCCTCAGTGCCCAGACTTATGCCCAAAGACTGATGAATTAGATATCTGATGGCAGAAAAAATCCATACTTTGCCCTGTGGAATATCCATATATAACCAGAAATTCCTATGAGTAATACAAAAGAGTTTCCATGGAGCTGCAGAGTTACCACTAAAAGATAAAATCTATCCCAGGCTTCAAAGCAAAGATGGCTGCAAACCCTCCCTGAAATTTCTTAGAATCAAGGAAAAGAAACCAGATGGTGTTTCATTCATAAGTAGAAATTGCCTTTGTGACTTAAATAGGGCTAATCAGTTCCCAGGAGCTGAAGAGTTTCTCAGTCATTTCGGAAGGTAGTTTTTCAGCCAGGGTGCTGTTGAACGGGGATCAGGATTTGCCAATGGCTGATTTGGAAACGTAAGTTCTGTTCACGTTGCCAGCATGGGGTTGAAGCTACGGGTGTCAACAAATAGATGAAAATGGCTTGAATCAGTTGTGCCTACATCACTGTCAGACCTGAATTCAAACCTGAATCAGTCCCATGTTGCCAAAATTTAAGGCAGAATTTTAGCTGATAACCACTAATGTGAGCTAGTACAAGTATGGAATGGTCTTGGTTCATACAGACCAGTAGGATGGGCTTAATTCCCTTTTTACATATTTAGCAATCTATGTCCATTCCTATGGCCGTGATTATGACCACTGATGGAACACCTCACTCACATCTGAACACAAGTGTAGCATCTCTCAACCACTGATTAGCCACAATGGAAACTTGAAAAACAGTGGGCTGAACTTCCAGCACAGCTAATGGTGGCAGGTTAGAACTCCCACCCTCTTCAGTTCCAGGTGCTTCTGTGCTTCCTGCCCTTCTTGAGGGTGCAGCTGTCGTGATCTGAAGGGAGCTACAAGGCACTGTGTGCAAAAGCATGTAGCATCTTTTATTAGAACACATTGGGTTGGAAAAAGTAGGTTAAGCTTTAAAGCACGTGAGCCTTTCTTCTGGTTTTGCCTAATAAAACCCCTCTGCCCATTGCAAATCTGAGTGTGATTTTAAAGGCAGGATGGAAGTGGTGCAGAGATTTTGTAAAGGGCTCAGCACAATAGGCTACAGATTGCAATAAGTAACCATTAGTCTTGGGGAAATAGCTCAGCCTCTGATCCGACATTTTAGCAGCTAAGAGCTCTGGCTAACAGATCCTACTCTGAATTACTCTCTCAAAACCTTATCAAAAGGAAATGAAGCCTTTTGAAATTGCTGGCATCTCTGGAAGACTGCTTTATCAAATTTCCCCTGGTTCAAGCAGAAAACCTCTGTTTTCCTCGGCTCTTTAACCTCTTATTTAAAATGTCATTTTACTTTGAACTGTCAAAAGAGGCAGCAAAGGAAGCAGCAAGCTTACCATCAGGAGGAGGTGAAAGCTGAAACTTTACCCGTCCTTAGTGAGTTTATCCACATATCAATAGCATGCTATACCAATGTGTTTATTTTTATGACTAGAGCATATCCCTAAACATCAGGGATCCGAACATTTCCCTGGAATGTACAGACGTTTCATATCATTTATTTCCCAGTGGCCCTTCCCCACACATGCATACATAAACACACACGTTTCTATCCACATTCTCTCAATCACATTGCTGTACACAACCAGACAGCAGCTTAGCACAAACACACAAGCATGCCCACCCATGCCACCACCCCTATCTACAGCCCTCTGCAGGAAATATAATTGTCCACATTCCTGTATTTAGACATACATATTTATAAGATGTAGATGAGTATTAGTGTCTATGGTTTGTGTGTGCATCTATTTATACAAGATACACATGTGAAAATGCACACATGTGGGAAACCAGGACTGCAAAGGGCACTAACACATGCCACTGATTCCCATGGCTGCTTAGGACCTTGCTGTGTGGTTTCTACAGCCTAGGGAAAGCATTTGGGTGGGATCCAAAAAACTTCTATTAGCCAAACATTTGGATTTCACTTACCTCTGCCTTTGTATCTGTTTTAAGGGGAAAACTCCTTCCTGGAGATAATAACCAAAATGATGGAGCAAATTCCCCCTCAGAAGCCTTACAGCAATTAGGATTCTGTGAAGCCAGTGCAGCTTTGCTCACTGTTACAGCTCTGTCCCCTTGCCATATTGACTCAGGCTCTAATGAGATGTTACCAAGCACTGAAGTTGCATTCAAGCTCTCATATAAGCAGCCAGCTGAGGATTGGACTCCTTTATCAGTTTGTGCTGCTTACTGTGGGCCAAGGTCTTCAGCTGGTGTAAATCAGCCCAGCTCCACCGAGGCCATGAAAAATGAGGTGCATAAGTTAAGCATCTGTCTCAATGGCTGATGTTTATCTTTGCTCCCATGGCCTCAATTGCACTTAAGATGAACATAAACCCATGAAAACAGTTTAATGGGACATGGGCTTTCTGCTGATCATCTGCATGCAACTGAATTTTACTCCATTTGATTGCTAGACTGAGTTCAACAGATATGCATGTTACAAATAATTTGTCATGCTCTGAGGCGCGTTCCACCCCAGGCCACAAAATGTTCACAGTAATTGAAATATACAGCCAAATTCCAAGCTAGCATAAATCTCTGCTGATGTCAAGCCATATGGAAATCCATATGATTTGAGGGCTGTAAAAAAAACCTAACAGCCAACCATGCTTTCTAGTGAGAGACTCACGCAGCTCAATCTGATTTTTCTATCACAAAGAAGATTAAGAGGTGGCTTCACTAGGATGTCCAAGTACAGATGGAAAAAGGAAATACCCGGTATGGAATGGTTCTTTATTCCAGCTGAGAAATGCCGCACAAGATTCATTGCTTGAAAATAAATGCCAGACAAATTTGAATGCATGATAAAGCATGGATTTTTTTAACATGGAATCATTGATCAAAGGATAAAATGGACTCTACCATTAAAAGTCTTCACACCAAGGTCAGATGCTTTTCTTCACAAAATTCTTTCTCCTAGGATATCTTGGTGGGTTCACTATAGCAGTAACAACATTAGCTGTTGAACTTAATGTTCTCTAAGAGGCTGTGACTATTTATAAGAAGCCAGTGAATTAAGGTTGAGAAAAGCCACTGTGCTATCAATAGGACTAAATTTACTACAGATTGATTTATCTTCCACTTGAAAATGCTTATGGGACTGCTAAGTAAAAAATTAGAGCAGAAAGCACTGAACTTGATAAAACACAGAGCTGAAGGACAGACTAATGATCCTTTCTCTTCACAATTATTTATTTACTTCAAAGCCCAGTCAGTTATCCCTGAAATCAGAACATTTTTTGAGCTGTGAAATTAAATTCATGCAATTATAACAGAGAAAACAAAAGATGAGCCCTCTCAAACATGAAAGAAGAAATATTATTGATCACTGAGAAAGAAATCTGTGACTTGCTAAATTTGCATTCTTCTGCAGCAAAATCAATGGCTTTCAAAGGACCCCAACTGCTGAGTGCTGAGGTTGCTCCAAGTTTCAGCATTTAGCCAAGGTGCTAAGCTGATTTAAAAAAAAAAGTTTAAAAAAAAGTCTTTGCACCATCTGGTCTCTAGCAGTGGTGCATTCCTCAGGCTTAGATGTCATCAGCTTCTCATTATCATTCTTAACGATTCTTCTAAGTCAATCAAAATCAGAGGCAAAAGAACAGATTTGGGGTGTTTGTGCTGTGTTTGCACACTACACTGTGCCCAAAGTACATATGGGTTTTTGGTTATTTCCATCCATGGCTCTTTGGCTGCAGAGCTTGGAGTCAGAAACCTAGCTTGTCAAACAGATTATGATTATGTATTATATATAATCACAATGAAAAGGAGATTTGAGATGAAAATCTAAAATTGGGATGGGGTGGGAGTGAAACCAACTCACTCCAGGCAGCTTTCTAATTTCAGTCATTGGTTCAAATCCCTCCCAGAAGCCACAAGGCAATGCAGGATCCCTAAATTTCTTGGAAACTAGTCCCATGCTCTCACTAAAACCAGTGGGACACTTTGCTGTGCCTCTGTTGGAAGCCTGGGAAGGTTTTAACCAGGGACATCCCAGTTTGGGGTGCACACACCCCCTTTGCAGTAGATTACAAGGGGCTAATTAGTCCAAAGAAGAACCAGGGGCTGCTAGGGCCAGAAGGGCACATTTGCCAACTGTGCTTTCACCAGTGGCAATGCCCACGAAGGAAGGAAAGGCTGAGGAAATCCATGCTTCAAGATGCAGAAATAAAAGTCATTTCCCTGAAAAAAAGCAGCAAAGCCCAGAAGTCCAGATCTCCCAGACACATTCTTGGCTTCCCCAGGGCTCTGCACAGCTCCCAGATGGGTGAGTAACTGCTGATTTATCCAGCCACACTGCCCAGATGGGATTTAGGAAATAAACCAGCAGAGACTTGGATTAAACAGTCAGCACAGAGGTGCAGGGCATTTCCCTGGGATTAGTAATTGCCTAAGGGATCAGCCACTGGCACATCCATGTCAGATAAAGCTCAGGAGAAACACTGCTAGGGCTGGAGGAAGGCCCAAATTCCAATCAGGGGAAGTGCCACCACCCTAGAGAAAGGCCGTGTCCCTGAGGACATTTTTGTGATATTCACTGGCCCTTAGCAGTGATTAATGGTGTTGGGTAGAGACAATGACAGAGGAACTATGTTTCTAGTGTCCAAGTCAGACTCCAGCCCAATCTGATGTGCCCTCTCTGATTTGATGATCAGTAAGTCAAGACCAAGGGCAACTGAACAGTTTCAGGTCTCTGCTTTTCAAGAAGCTGACTAACCTGCAGTGTAATATCTGATGGTTAAATGGTTAAATCAGCAATTTGGGCTCAGATGATGCTATATCATGCTGGAATATTAATCATGTCATTGTAATATGGCCACTACATCATCTTGCCTCCATAGAGGTTCCCCACCCTCATGGAGCAAAACCTTGAGCCTCTGCAGGCAGAGCTGAGCCCTTGCACCCCAGGCTGAATGCAAGTAAATGTTCCGAAATTCTGGCTGCTCTATGGCCCTGGATGTTTAACCCTTAAAAAGGGGGTGGGAGCAGTGATGAGAGATAATTAACACAGAATAGATATGCACCCTTCCCTCAAGGTCAAAGCATCAGTTTCTTCACTACACGGTGCCAGAAAAAGAAACAGAGAGAAATCTACAGAGCTGAGATTGACTTGGCACAGAGATCTCCATGCAGAGAGATGACAACAGCTTGTAGGACAAATCAGGCTTCCTGATCCCCAGTGTTGGGTTGGCACTTTCCTTTAAGCCCTTTATTGGCTGGAAGGGGTCAATCCAACAAGTGGCCCATCAGATAGATAAACGTGGAATACTTTGCTCCATGGGGTTGAACTGAGCCCCTTGGGGATCACTGCCTGGCAGAATAGAACAAAAATGTTTGTGAAGCCACAGGAAAGGTGTGGCACAAGCCCCCACCATAAACCCCTCTGTAAGACAGAAAACTCAAAGGTTGGAACAACTCTTCCCTCTCCCCTCACCAGTTTGTTTCTAATTATTTTGCACACAGATCACACAGAGAAAAAAAAAAAGTGTCTTTTTTCACTAGGGAGGGGGAAGAGAAACACACTTCATGGTACTCTAAAGAAACTATTTTCTTTCATTTTAAAAACAACAATTCAAATAAATTAATAGGCCTGACTTGATGAGTAGGAATCATTTTCAGTACAAACTAACTACAAAAAATCTGGTTTTAAATTTAGAGGACAAGGCAGGAAAAAGTTTATAACATTATTAATGCATTTTTAAAAATCAGGCAATATTGCCATGAGCAGAAAACAACTATAATTTTCAATATCAGAGATCAAAATGAAACCCCAGAGTCAGCAATGACACAGTAACAGACTTCTTTAGTGATCAAATGATTGGAGTTTGAGATCAAAATATTACACCATGTAGCTATCACAGAAAATAAACTCTACTCTTCATGTGCTTCTGCAGCTTTCTACTCCATGAACATTAATAATTTTATTCTGTCCATTTGCATAGATTAGCATTTGAGAAAAATCTCCCTTGCTTTCTTCCCAAATTATTTTTTTACTCTATGATCAGTTGATGTGTCTGTGTCTACCCCTACTCTATTTATCTGTATTTGACACAGATATCCTCCCCAGAATGCAAACTGATTTTCTGTGGACATGCACATGTTTCCTTTTGGCAGCTGTGGGATTTATGTGGGTGTTCATGACTTCTAATCACGCACATGCAGGCTCATATGCACTTGGTATTGTTCTGTTGCAAACCCTAAGTTTTAGTGATATCTTCAAAGATCACATAAGAAACAGTAGCAGAGAGGAAAATCGTTCTCCCAAGCAGCACTCTAGTGCTGATAGTTACAAGACTTTTTTTCCCCACAGCCCTGAACAGCTACACCAGAGAAAACCCAGCTCATAAGGACAGCTGAAATGTGCATCCCAGATCACAGCTCTTCCCTTCGCTGGCTCTGCTCCCACAGCTGGCTTCTCCATGTGGGCTGGGTCACTAAAGCAGCTGGAAAATGAACTCTCCAGCTTTTTTTTTTGCTTCGTGGGCATCACAGCCCAGAAGGGCACCCAGCAAACCAGCCTTCCTCAGACTCAGCACCATAATGATTTTCCTTTCCTTCCCGGCTTTTAGCTTGGGCAGCTTTGGGTGTATAAGAAAATCATGCACGTTCCTAACAAAGACACCTTGAAATTTTACAGTTTTACAAAGAAATAGTGTCCATACATATGCAATCCTACACACACAACACAGCTTTGCAAACACTCTTATGTAAAATTAGGGATACACACACACTCTTATGTAAAATTAGGGATAAGACACAGCATTTTTGTGCGTGAAGCAGCTGAAAGATTATGTAGATATCGACCTGAGGCATGAGTAGTGTGGGATAATTTAGTCCCATGGGTTAATTGACTATGAATGATCTTAGGATCACCAAACAACCTAACTAATGGCTTGTAATATGAGCTTTACATACAAGACGCGTGCAAGACACAGCAGTTTGGAAAATCCCCTGCATTACTATATGTCTCCTATTGTTGCAAATTCAGTGTTACACAGAATGTTGAGCATGTTTTATGCTGTGTAGTGCTTCTTACATATAAATATGTATATTGCATATTGACTAGTATTTATTTTACATTACATTACATATTGTGCAAATTTGTACATCAGCCAGGACCAGGTGTCAACCCACACTGGTGACAAGCAGACAATACCTCCTCACAGGAAAAACCCAGCAGTGGGGCAGGTACAGCTGGCACTGCAGCCTGCGGGAGGCACGATGCTGCCGAGTGGAGTTAGAATCATTTCCCCTGGCTGCAGGAGGACAAAGTAGGGTTACAAGGAGGGTTTCTGGCTAAGTCTCTTGGCTACACACAGGTCACACTTCAGATTTTCTGTTTCACCCATCAAGGTGTTAAAGCAAAACCGACAAGTGACTTTCGCCTCTCCTCTGCTCCAAAGGGCGCCTGAGTCTGTAGGAGGGACACAAGGTGGACATGTGAGTGCCCAAACCCAGGGAGCTGCCGGGGGATGGGGTGCTCCCACCCCTTCGTCCCCTCCCTCCCGCGTGCTCTCATATTTTGGGTGACAAGCACAAGGGGTGTTGGTGCCTCTGGGTCTGGAGCCGACCCTCGTTCCTAAAACAGCTGAACGCGGCTGTATTTAGCCCGGATACTTGGCTTTACTCGCGTTTTCCCCCTCTCCTTCGCGCTGCCCGAGCCCCCGCCCGGGGGCAGGTGCCGAGGGGGGCGGACACGCAGCAGCCCGGCTCGGGGGGCACCAACGGGAGGTCACAGCGACACCTCCCCGCCGCAGGGACAGGGCCAGGCTGTGCCTCGGGGAAGGGGAAGCGCCGGGGATGGGGGAGCATCAGGAGCCCGGAGCAGCGGGGAGCCCACCCTGCCCAAGCCGGCGGGCGGGGAGCAGCGGGAGGTGGAGGAGGAGGAGGAGGAGGAGGAGGAGGAAGAGGCGCATTTCGGGGCGGGCAGGTCGGAAATCACGGCGGGAGGATGTCGGGGTCCCGTCCTCTCCTCCCCAGCCCCCTCGCACCTCCCTCAGCTGCCCACGGTGTGTGTCCGTGTGCGCACCCGCCCGCGCACGGTTCACTTAAGGACGTGCGTGTCTGTATCTAAATGGTCGTTTCGGTAGTTAGGTACAGCTCAAAGGTTGTTTAGAGGTAGAAAAATAAACATAGGTATGCATTTAGAGGCCATTTCTCTCTATACGGACACACACGTGCAAACAGACGAATATTTGATAAAGCTCCTCGCAAATGCCATATATCTGTATATTCACCAACTCTGTCAGTCTAAGATACCTGTAATTGTCTGTCATACGAATATGCCACTTTTGTAATTCCAACTCTCATTTAAGAACGGAATTCCCTTCAATATATACGACAAATTTAGTTGAAAAGGTATGTTTACATTAAAGATGTGCATAAATTTACTTCAAAATACATTATACGGTATGTGGAATTGTATATACAATTCCGAATTACTAATAATGTATCTATAAAGTACCTCATGAGTATGAGGTGTATTTAATTACATTTTTCACAAAGGTATCATTAAATTAATTACGAAACTGTCATATGTGTCATCTATATATACACAGGTATGAGTGTGTGTGCGCGCTGAACTTGTAAATTCTCAGTGGATGAACAGTACGAAGCAGGAGGTAGAAGCACCGGGCAGCCATATATCAGAAAAAAATAAGCCACCCCGGGGGACACAAACACGCTGATTTTGTTTCGGAGCCTGGCTCGGCTCACCAGGAGAAATGTCAGTTCGAAAGCAGGGCCAGTCGGGCTGGTCCCGCCGGCGGAGCAGGAGGACCCCGGGACCCCCCAGAATCTCCCCCGCTGGGACAGGTGGTGATGGCTGCGGGACGGAAAACTTGTGTTTTCACCCGCTTGTTCTCAGAATGAAGACCCGCTATCTACATAGAAATCTCTGCAGAGAAATTTAAATAAAGATACAACAACAAAACAAAACAAAACAAAGAAAATTAATTAAAAACCACAGCGAAACGGACCCAAACAGCCTCTCCCGGTGGAGCCAGCCCGATCCAAAGCCACTCGTTGTTTTTAGCAAAAATCAGTGGGGGGGCGGGGGGGGGGGGTTTGGTTTGGTTCGGGACAAGCGTTTTCCTACATTTTTCGAGGATGATTTTGCATCGGCCAATGTGATTGTGTAAAAAGCCCCTCGGGATGCAGCCCGCGAAGAGCTGCGCTGCTCTGCGCTCCCACGGGAGCGGGAGAGGAGGGGTCGCTGGAGGGAGGATGGAGAAGCGACACGCAGGGGTGCTGCTGAATCGAAAGATGGAAGAAGACTGAGAGATGCTAAAAAAGAATGAGCGGGGGGAAAAAAGAAATTACAACAACAGTTAGCAGTGTGAACTGTCGGGGTGTTGAGAGGAGCTTCGAGATGAGGCGGATTTTCCCCCGACTACAGCAGCCCTACGCAGGGAAAGGAAAAAGAACTGTAAACCAAGAAAGCAGTGTAGGAGAGCCGCAGCTGTGCGCCAGGTGATGGGGCCGGAGCGCCCGGCGGCAGGGAAGCGGCTTGGGACGGCGGCAGGACGCAGCCCTCGGCTCCGCAGCCCGGTTCCGGGGAGAGCCAGCCTGGCTTGGAGGTTTGTTGCTCGCTAATGATCAACATCTTTTTTTTTGCTAATTGGAAGTGCCTGGCGATGCCGGCGCCGAGCGCTCCGCCGGGAGGGCACGGCCACCCGCTCCGCCGGGGACCACCCCGTTTGGGGCACCTCGCGGTGCCACCGCGGGAGCGACCTTCTCGCATTCACCTGCACCGGGGCGGGGGGCACACGGCAAACAACCCTCCTCCTTCCTTCCAAAACCTGCAGCTACCTCCTGGCACTGCGCTCACGAACCGGGCGATGCTCTTGAGCAAGTCCCGCAGGATCCGGTTCTTTTGAGCTAATGCAGTGAGATGTTTGTTTTCCCCGCTGGTGGAGTTTTGTTTGTTTGTTTGTTTCTTTGTTTGGGGTTTGTTTTTAAATTTCTAATAATTATTTCTTTTTTCTGCGGGGCCGGTGCACTTCCCTCGGCGGGGCGCAGGGGGTGCCGCGGGACCGCGCGGCGCCGCGGGACGGACCGGGGCCGAGGATGAGCCGGCGGGGCTTCCTTTCGTGGTTTTTCTTTTTTCCTATTACACACACACACACACACACACACACACGCACACCTTGTTTCTTCTTCACCTGCCCCCGGAGGAGCGAGCCAAGCAAAGCCACCGCCTTCTTTCCCCCACACCCCTTCAAAGGAACCGGGACCCACCCCCGCAGTCGCTCCTTCCTCTCCGTCTGAGCCCCGGAATTGCCCCTCTGGAAAGGTGCTGGGATAAATGACTTCAGCTCTGCAGCCAAACTCCCACCAGGCTAAATAAACATACACTGTCATCCTCCTGCTAGGGGACGGGCGAGCGTCCCAGGCTCCGGCTGTCCCCGCTGCCTCCCCCCGCCCCGCGGCGAGGGACATCCCGCACGGAAAGGCAGATTTATTGTCCCTAATCAGCAAATCGTTTAGGTCATTACAAGCCCATTACCAAGGGACAGGCGGGGTGAGGACAAACCTTGGCCACGTCTTATCATAGCCTCTGAAAACCAGAGAATGAAACAAGGGTTCCCCAGAGAGTCCCTCGCTATCCCGCTCCTACAGGGATGTCCTCTGGGCGTTTCTCTCACTGCTTTCCTTCAGAATCCTGTGGTCCCCTCGAAAGGGGACAAGTACCCCTAAATCTGACACCCTCCATCTTTACCTGAAGCCCTTCTTACATCATTTGCAGCCAGAGCAATGCATCTTTCCAGTAAGGGTGAGGGGATTGAGACCATTTCACTGGTTTCGGTGGGATTTTTTTTAATACCACCCCTCCTTTTTCCAACTTTCCCCCCTTATTTTCCCAGTCCCTCTCACGGCCTGATTGTTTCTCATAAAAACACCAGGGATTCAGGGTTGCCTGTGCTGTGGGCAACCCGGCGGCTGCCGTGTTCTTGCTGGCAATGCATCCCACCAGGAAGGAGGGATTTGGGGCAGTCTCTTTAGTCTGTATCCATTTGGTTCCATGCTAGGGAAAGGAGTTGACAGCCCCCCTGGAAACCAGGACTCCTGTGCCACCCTGATGAGGCATCCTGCCGTCTCCCTGGGACCTATCCTGAGCACAAGGGATGTCACCAGCTACACAGAGCTGGGGGACCGCACAGATCCCCACAGTGGGGCCGGAGAGACCCTTGTCTCTCCCCTCACCCCTTTTACCTCCACCCTAGTAATTATGCAACCTCTCCTGACCCTGCTTTCTATCCCTTTTATCCTGGCCTCAGTGCCTGTTCGCCCAAGCAGGCAGGGCTGAGCCGTTGGAGATTGCTCTGAGGTCCTTCCATCTGGCACTTTCTCTCTGTTCCCCCACTCAATAAATAAAATAAGGGTCACCTTTTTTTTTTTTTCTGATTTTTTTTTTTTTGGATCACACACTAAGGCCCATCACAAATGAGACCTCCGAGGCTTTGATGCCTGTGTTTGGACACAAGCAATTATCTCTAATTATTGTTTTGCTTTTCAGTTTGCCCAACTTTCCAACAGCCTTGAAAAGAAACTTCAAGGAGGGGGCTCAGCAGACTGAATGAGACATTTCTCCACGAAAGCCCCTCCCAGAGCCCCCTCTCGCTTCCATATTGAGAGAAACAAAATCTTCACAAATGTTTAAGTACAATATGGGTTTGCCAAGGGGTTTTCTTTTCTTTCTCTCTCTCTCTCTCTTTTTTTTTTTTTTTTTTTTTTTTTTTTTGAAGATGATTTCTAAAGACACGGGAACATTTGTACAAATAAGGTGCAGATGGGAGTGGGGTGGGGGAGCACACTGGAGCTGAATATCTGGGAAGGGAGGTGAAATGGTTTTCATCTGGGAAGGAAGTGGAGAAGCAGAGATTAAAACCCCCTTAGACTTTCCCACCACTCATAAATAATACATTAAATTGCACTTACTGTTTTCTGCTTGCTGAGGAGCACTGGGCAAAGGCCTCAAGTCCTGAAGAAAATTCACAGTCTGGGGCAAGGGCAGAACTGGGAGGCAGGAGTGGGCAGACAGAGTGATATTTTGGGAAGTTGTTTGGAAGGATGGGAAACTACTAAAACAAACACATGAAGTCTGTGCTAATGCACGTGGCACACATCTGCACACACACATCTAGCTCTACACATGAGGGTAAAATGCATCTACATGCACCTATATATATATATATATATATATATATATGCACGCAAATGTGCAATTTTTAAAATGTGCAAAAATAGCCAAAATAGTCACGGACTCAGACACAAGTGTGCACACAGGTATCACGCACACTCGTGGAGGGATGTGCATATGTGTGTTCACATCCACATGTGTATGTGCACATCCACAGGTCCATCACACCTCTGGGCTCAGGCACACAAGGAGGTGGGGGAAGGATGTAGATAAACAGGCAGTAAAAATTGTAGTAACAACCCCCACACTATGTGGATATGGTAAAGTCATTTGAGAGCTGGGATTTTACGTGGGCTGCGTCAGACATCCCCCCAACTTCTCAAAGTGATGATAATAACAACTCCACCACTCAGTCTCCCACTGCACACCCGAAGCCTGTGATTTTCAGCTGCTAACCCACCATTTATTTGGCAATCCTTCACAGTAACCAGAGCAGGCTACCCAAAACATGTCCAGCCTGCTGAGACGAATCTTTTGCTGAAAGGCATTGATCATTTTCTGCAGCTAAAATTCCTCTGCAAATCAATGCCATCCAGATATTAGTTCTTCACAACCCAGCCTAATGGGCCATCACATCTCCATCCAAGAAAAGGAAAACACAGCTCCTTCCCTAAGTGCACAGGCCAAGGTTGGCAAAGGTGGGGGAGCTTTTGTTTATCACTCCCCTCCTTTGGTGGTAGCACTGCAGAGAAGTGGTGTCATAAATATTTGTCTTTCTGCCTGGCTGTCTGTCAATACACATGTCTAAAATCCACTCTAACTATAAATATATAAACATGGCTTAGCCTGGACTTGGCAGGGCTGGTTAACAGTTGGACTCAATGATCTTAAAGGTCTTTTCCACCCTAAATGGTTCTGTGATTCCATGAACCGATAACATATGTGTATTTGTACACATCATGCTATAGCATTAAATATATAAAACTTAGTGAGTGCATCATTATATGCATACATACATCCATATAAATAAACCCAGGCACGAGTGTCCCTTGGGTATTTTATTTTACTACTTGATTAGTAGCAGAGGTAGCAGTAATAGACATATTTCTGTCAGATCTATACTGGTAACATAAGAGCATATTATCCTTTTAGGAAAGTAATTAGCATCAGGGATCTGATTCCTTTTGCTACCCTTCTAATTAATTATACTTGGTAATGCCATCATTAAGAAAAGCAGAGTGTTTGTTCTTTTAATCTCTCTGTAAGGGACATGAGTTGGGAACAAGCTGCTTTGCTGCGCTCTTTATCCCACCACTCGGCCGCCCTCTTTTTGTTTTTTTTCCCAGCCAGGCTTTTTGCAGCAAGAGCCTACATCCCCCTCTGCCCCCCAAACAAAACAAAACACCCCCCTCAAAACCCCCAACAAACTCCTCCCTCCAAAAAAGCTAGGAAACACAGCGAATTAAAGAAATCTTGACTTAAAAACGACCCATATGTTTGCAAATGCTTTCCAAATGATCCCTTTCTGAATCCATGTGTTGTGCAGGGGGTGGCGGGGGAGGAGGACACCCCAGCACAGATTACGGCTCTGATCCCGGGGCTTTTCCTGAGCTCGGGGCTGTCTGCGGCGCGGCCTGACCCTTCTGCCAGGGGTCGGTGCACTCGCCCGGAGGGCGGCTGTCCCCACGGCGGGGCACAGCCACGGGCCCCGCTCCCACACGTGGGGTCCCGGAGCTAAACTGCTAATTGCACGGGTTCACAGATCCTCCAGCCCAGCGCCTCGCCCAAACCCGGCTCCGCGCCGGGCCCGCATCTCTGGGGGACCACACACAAGCACCGCACAGGGCTTTTGTGTGACAGAGAAAAGGGGACGCATAATAGAAAGGGCGAGAAAGAGAAAAAGAGTTGGTAAACACATTGGCTGTGGTACCTAGAGACCAAGGCAGTGCGACAGGTTCCCAAGAGAAGATCAAAAGTTGGCCTTTGGGATAAGCAACTGAGCAAACTCAAGTATGTTTCTATAATGAACTGCACAAAAGCAGCAGAAGGAGGACGGTGCTGAACTCAATGAGCTGCTCAGAATGCGCTGATATGTATATTATATAGATATTGCCCTACCTGCCCTACTGGCACACATAGGTGTGTGTGCGGGCAAAGTACAGCACAGAACTCTGCCACACACACCACACAAGCTATAAATAGATCCCTGCAAGTAATTCTCCCCACAGAGAATTGGATAAAAAACCCTCAGAGCTCTGCCTTGAGACCTCAGTGTGGATAATTACACCGATTTACCCTCAGGTGCCTGCAGAGGTTGTGTGCATTTATGGCCACAGGAATAGTGCTGCATACACAAAATATGTGTGCGTACATCACATATAGCCCAGCATGTCTGACAAAATCTGTGTTTAGATGTTTGTGTTATCTATTTACATAGTTCTGTGCAAATTGCAAAAATACAGAATTGATCCTGGGCGTAGCAGGCACAGAGAGCTGTGTGTTTATTATTGTGGGATAAGGGCTACATTTGCATCTAATAAAAATTCACGCTCCTCAAAAATACTATCTTTTTTCTCAAAATTGCACAAGTGAGAATTTTCTTAAGACGGTGGGGTGTGTTTTTATACTCCAAAACTTCAGCAGCCTTGGGAGACCATTAATACTCATTTATCTGTCACCTGACATGACATCTGTCATGTCACTGAGCTTTCCATTAAGAGGAACAGGGAGCAGTTATATTAAGTTATGTCCAAGCTATCTTCTTACAAAGAAAAGGCCTCATTTGTTCCAGGAGCTAATATGCTGGTTTCCTTCACTGTTACTCACTGAGGCAGCAAGCATGGATGTGACAGCCAGACGGCTGATATGAATGCACATGGACATCTAAGGTCCAAAATGAATATAATACAGTGTAATCCCAGTTTAACATTATTTTAAAATAAGGGGAAACACTTAAACTCTTCCTACATAATGATATGAATTTTGGCCTGGATAAGATTACGTGGTTTTCAAGCATGATTAGCCATATGTCTAAACTGAAACAAGACAAAAACAAATCCAGCGACTTTGCAGCGCTGTGTGCTGAGCTCAGCGCTTTTTAGGAAGGACAATACGGAACTCATTCAGCTGAAATGGAGCCACAGCAATTGTTTCATTGAGAGAAATATGTTGCTAGAAAAACTATGGGAATAGAGCAGCTTTAATTTGTCTACTGCTTTAGAAGGAGGACACCTGATGTTACCCAGTTTTTCAGCTTATCAGTGTGACTCCAGTGCAGTAAATCTAGATATAACTTAATCTACAGTTGTTTCTTAAAAACTCACTTAGACCATCTCCTATCTCTCCTAATTAATTTATCTTAATAAAATAACCAATATGAATTTATAGAGAAATATGCCAGTAAAGACTGAAAAGGATCAATCTAAACATACATATGTGGGGAGCATCTGTGATGGGGGAAGGGAAGGGAAGGGAAGGGAAGGGAAGGGAAGGGAAGGGAAGGGAAGGGAAGGGAAGGGAAGGGGAGGGGAGGGGAGGGGAGGGGAGGGGAGGGGAGGGGAGGGGAGGGGAGGGGAGGGGAGGGGAGGGGAGGGGAGGGGAGGGGAGGGGAGGGGAGGGGAGGGGAGGGGAGGGGAGGGGAGGGGAGGGGAGGGGAAGGGAAGGGAAGGGAAGGGAAGGGAAGGGAAGGGAAGGGAAGGGAAGGGAAGGGAAGGGAAGGGAAGGGAAGGGAAGGGAAGGGAAGGGAAGGGAAGGGAAGGGAAGGGAAGGGAAGGGAAGGGAAGGGAAGGGAAGGGAAGGGAAGGGAAGGGAAGGGAAGGGAAGGGAAGGGAAGGGAAGGGAAGGGAAGGGAAGGGAAGGGAAGGGAAGGGAAGGGAAGGGAAGGGAAGGGAAGGGAAGGGAAGGGAAGGGAAGGGAAGGGAAGGGAAGGGAAGGGAAGACACCAACTTAAATCTGTCAGTAGCAATTAGTTTGGCCTGTGTGCTTACAGTAGTACATATTCTCAGACCTCATTGAGAAGGCATAGAGGCAACACTGAACTTTATTTTAGGATGCCTTTAGCATTTGCAGAGGAGACTGTGACACCTAACTGGAACTTTGCCAGAGGAATGAGTACCTAAGTCATCATCTCCAAACTCAATTTGTCTCTCTCTGTCTAGAGGAGACAGATCTGTCTTCACTGACTTTAGAGGGACTCAAAACACTTGACATTACTCAAGCAGTTTCTGACACAATTTGAACTCGCAGATTGTCAGAGCAATAATGTCAAGCCTCCTGAGGATGGACCAGCCTCTCTCAGATGGCAGTAGGAAGCACCTCAAAGTAGCCTCTGGGATCTTCATGCTGAGGGTTCAGAGCCACAGGAGAAAGAGGACTCCTTGCCCAGCAGCCAGAGGTTTCACACTGCATACCCTGAGATAAGGACAGTCCTTGCACTCACTGGTTGTCATCTTCCCATTAACCAACTCTACAGATGAGCTGAGCTGAATACAGTAAGGGTACAAAGTACATGTTAATAAGCAGCTTGGAACACCACAGCCTGTGGTGGGGGTGCTGTCCCACTTCTGAGACAAGCAGGTTGTGAAGGAGCAGCTGTGGGGAGTGGAGGATCACCCTCAAGTCTCACAAATCCTTCTGGGTTAAGGCTGCTGTCATGCCAGTCCTGGAGCCCTCACACATCCCAGTGGTGTCTGTTTATTTACAAAGAGAAAGGACTTTCTCACACACCTATGTGGAGCTCAGAGTGCCAAGAACCTCAAGAGGAATTTTAGGAATGCATCAATTAGCTCGGAAGAGTAAATAGCATTGATTCATAGTAGCTTAGTGTCTCTTCCTTGTTGCTCCCTGGCTGTGTGATTCAACAGGTGAGTTTGCCCATGCTAAGCTCCTTTTGGCCTCTTGAGCCAGTTTTGCAGCTGATGACTTAAGAGGTGCAATTTCCCTGCCAGTAGCCGGGTGTGAGTTCAGCCTGGGTGTGAGTCTGGTGTGAGTTACAAGCTGAGAGGGAAGATGGAAGTTACTCCAAATCCAAGTCCTCCAGAGTCTTTGAATATTTCAGTTCACCTTGGCTTCCCTGAATGCAGTCCCTTCACTTGGGTATGGCTTTTCTGTCAGCCTCCCACACTCAGTACAAAACCAAACTCCAGCCCTCTGTGTCCTTTAAATTATTTGCCTTTATTGTACAAGCTCCAAGAACAAAGCTAAAGAAAAACAATGAAAATAAACATATTTTAAACACAACCACATTTCATGCCCATTCCTCAAGCCAAGCTCTCATTATTCCAAAGAACAGGGCCACAAATATGAGGGACAAAAAGTGACAAATTAGTTCCTCTGACAAGCAGCAGATCACGATTCTTGCTTAAGAAAAAGTAGCTCACAGTGCTCTTTTTAGGCCACAGATATCATGAGACTTCATTAATGACTCACAAAGTGCACAGGGAGCTTTAAATGAGAGCTATTTTCTTTGTGTGCAAAATAACCTGGTATTAATGGCTGGAGCAGGAACAAGTTGGCAAGGTATAGGCAGACCACAGTGTGGTCAGCTCAAATTATTGTCATTTTCTGGAATAATTGCAGTGGCAACTGTTGCTGTTGTTGTTAAGTGTTTTTTTGGTTTTTTTGTTTTATTTTTTCCCTGTGTGTCTTCATGGTGCACACTATTTATGGCCAGATTCTGCCATTCCTGTGGAGTCAAGGCTGCCCCCTCTGAGATCTGGATCATCCTGCCTTGGTCTATTTTTAAGGATGGACACAACTTCATTTCCCAGCCCCAGTTACAGACTCTGCCTGAGGCAGGTAATTCTGTTGATAGCAGATTTTGCAGAGTGGTAGGGTGACATTATGGTCTACTGTATTGAAACTGGAAGACTGCAGTCCCTAAGTGGGTAGGAGCCAGTGAATGACTGTGCAACATGTCTTGCCACGTGAGGGAAAGACCCCCCTTGTCCCTCGGCAGACATGGGGCTTGGGACTGCTTTCAGGCTTGTGCAGAGCTGGTGGCTGTCTCCAGCTTTCCACATCTGCCACGTAACACCTTGGAGTGGGGCAGACTTGTGGCATCATGTTGGATAGCAAAAAGCAGAAGTAAAAGGCTGGGACCGAAGCCCTTTCTCCTTGACTGTCCAAAAAAGTAATTGAATTGTAGAGGAGCAAAAGCTGATCTCCAGAATGGAGGCAACAGTGGGGCCTTTCTTGACAGAAAGAATGGAAGAAAAGCACAGAGGGAAAAAAAAAAGTCAGGGAATAAATAGACAAGAGTGTGATTATTTTTCCAGTCACTAGAAGCATCTTAAATATGATGAACCAGAGAGCTGATTTATTAGCATCCTATTACCTTATAAGAGCAGAACAAAGAGCTGAAGCTGTGCCTGAAGGGAAGGTGATGCTTTCTAACACAGTCGTCCCCACGCTCCCCCAGTACCTGATAATTAAAATCAAAGAGGGCAGGTGCAGCTTGGGTACAAAAGGGACAACAAAGAGGTGAACTGCTCTTTGAGCAAGATAAAGCTTGTTTTCCCTGTTGCCTTTGACAGCTTTTTGTTCCCACATGATTTATAACTTCTGATGTGCCAGGACTCGCCATCACACATTGTATCAACATGAAGATGCCACCTTTGAACAATTCATGCTCATATTTAAGCTCACAGTAATACCACTCATGTAGGAGGGATCTCCAGTTCCTTGTTTTATGTACCTCCAAACTTTTCCAAATCAAGTTCTGTAAGGAGTGCAAGGTCAGAGCAAGAAAAAAAACCAAGTCAGGTCCAAGCCAGGAGGTTTCTGCTATCTCATCTGTGTTGAAAAGGCAAGATCAGAAAGACCTGAATTGACTGAGTTTCAACAGCCAATGCAGACTCAATTTTTCTTGTGCATTAGAATTTGATAATGGACAGAATGATCCAGCTTAACACTTTGGAAATGAAAAGGTATTTGATAACTGTAATGAGGAGGTACTTTAAAATGGTACAGCTTCAAAATATGAATGCCAAGCATTATGGCTGAATCTTCCATTATCAGTCACAAAATAGTGGAAGATTCTGAATTTTGGTTTCATGCCTCAAAACACACTAATATCCAGAAAAGTATTGCAGTACATGAAAATTGTATCCAGCATGAGACAGAATGGATCAGATGTCTCCTGTTGCTCCAGCTTCCGAAATTCCCGTCTCCATACTCCCTAGAGGATCTGTCTTATTAAGCCTGCAAATTTGTCTTGGCATGAAAAATAGCATTAAATAGGAAACAAAACGAGGTTTTGGTGCAAGCTCTGCCTTTGGATCTCTGACCTAGTTCTAGCTCCCAGTAAGGAGTGAGGAGTGAAACAGTTATTTTCATGCAAAAGATCTCAGCTATTTGTCTGTGACCCCTCATGAAGAATGAATTGGCCAGTTCATTTCAGCAATGATGAACACACCATTGCTCCCCCTTATTTTACCTCCCTCCCAACCTAGCTTCATCTGCATAAATATTAATACTACAACTCCTAATTAAATCCAGGAATATATTTACCTTCACAGATGAGCTACTTAAGCATCACAAGAGGGGTCTCTTGTGTCTATGAAACTTTGCAGCCTATAAAATGCAGCAGTTCTGTCTGGGGTTATTGCTGCTCAGTAAATAATGGGAAAAGATGAGGAATATTTCTGAAATAGGTCAAGTACACTCCAAACATAAACATGCTAATAGGGAGAGATGTAAGAACAGTGCCAAATGTCAATGATCACCAAGTAGCTCCCGAATATATATTTACTGAATGCAATGCTTCTCCACTGAACAGAGTTGACATAATGGCATGCTCTTAGAGAAGTTTCCTGGTTATTTTATTAGAGGAGTTATAATATTTTTTTCTGAAGTGCAGCTAGAAAGTTCTTTCTATCAGAAGACACATACTTTGAATAATAATAATAATAATAATTAATAATAATAATAATAATAATAATAATAATATAGTAGCATGCAAAAGGCAAACAATGTCTGTTTTTTCTCAGAATGGTTTGTATAAAGCAGCCAGCTTAGCTGTTCTTCTCTCCACACCCAGCACAACAGAATGGCTTGACTGGTATTGACTGGACTGTTATGTTTATGGGAACGTCACTGATCCTGAAGTCAAGATAAAATACCCCAACTGCAGCTTCCCTGCCCACAAGAACTTATTACTCTGTCAGGAGAAAAGTCTAGACTGATGTGACACGAGATCAGATAAATCCATGCTGTCTGTTCCTTATCAACCATGTGCATGCAAGCAGTCTGGCTGATAACCTATTACACTATTTAAGCTACAACCAGCTAAAAAACATTTCCAGAGTGGACATCCATGTGGAACAGGACATATTGAATGGGGTTTTACAGCGTCTGTCTGGACTTTGGCAGCTTGCTGCTGGTGAGCTGGATGATGCATGACAAAGCAAACCAGGAGGGCTGTTGTTTCAGTGTGGCTACGGGTAAAGTTCAGCACCTGTACAGTTTCTCCCTCTCCTCTATGCCACTGCTCCTGGCTGATCAAAAGCCAGTGGGACATGCCAAAGAGAAAAACTCAGCCTCACACTGAAATTAATAACCATGGGCATCTTATGCAAGACACATGAGCTAAGCCTGTCCCGCTGCTCACTGCCAGGAAGGTCTTCCTTGTGTTTATCTTCTGCAACTGCTTTAAAACTGCCACATCCCAAGAGACCAATGGGAAAAAATGCCATGGGATTCATTTGCTTTGGCTCCAGTTCAAGTCAAAACCACAGAGATGATCCATAACCAACTTTTGACCAGAGCTGATCAAATCCAGAAGTAGTCAGACCTTGGGGGAGATTCTTAAGGAAGGCACAGAGCAACTTGAATTCAGAGGAGCACAACAGCCCCAAAAAGTGGATCAGAAATCTAGAAAACTTTACATGAGAAATGGTTTAAAATTAGTGGGTTTGTTCAGTCTAAGAAATGCAAAAAGGCCTCAGTGTGACAGTCCATAAACTCCTGAGTGAGAAGAGGGAGGTTATAGACATTTGTGTCTCCTGTGGGAAAGACAGGAAGAGTGTTGGCCTTGAGCTTTGAAAGAAGCTAAAAGAACTTTTGAAAGTTGTTCAAAAGACAAGATAGCACTGGAAGAGTTTGCTGATGGAATTTATGGTACCTCCATCATTAGGGAGTTTTAAGAAGAGGTTTGATGTGTGTGTGGCAGGAATGGGTTAGGGCTGGCTGTTTAGGTCCTGGATGAGGAGGAAAAATATCAGTATGTTTTCAAGGTCCTTTCCCACCCTGTCTTCTAGGATCTGTTAATTCAAGCATATATAAAATTCACTGGACAGACTTGCTCAGACACACTTGTGATTCAGACTCTGGTCATGAGACAAGGCCTTTCTCAAAGAAAAAGCTCCAAAGTTCAGTCACTTTTGGACTCCAACCCACCTTGATGCACTGGAGATGGTTTCATAAATCAAAGTGGGGATGAGGAGATTTCTTATCCTAGTAAATCAAACACAGAGCTGTGACCAGGGCTACATCGTGGACCCTGCTCCACATCTGAACTGCTCCTGGTCCCAAGATCTAAACTGTGGGCAGGGGGCCTCTCTGCAACTTCACCATGTCAGCAGCTATTGTGGAGCAACACATGAGGGGTTTTGGAGCCGGTGGCCTTTCAGGGATCTTTATTTTATCTAAATTGGGACAAAGAGTGTGTACAGTGCCAGCACTGCCCCACAGGAGTCAAAAGGCCTCTCTCTCTGTTTAAACACCAGTGGCTCGAGGCCCAAAGATGTGCAGTTCCAGCAAGAAGAACCCGGGGGACGATGGTCTGTTCCTGCCAAGCAGCAACGTGGCTGTTTATCCAGAGGAACAGCACTCTGTGTGAATGATGTTAGGTTTATTTTGTAGTCAGCGTCACAAATTATGGCACTTTTCCATCTATTGTCCTATATGCTAAGTAAACATCATAAACTATTCAGTGCTATGTGCTTCTGAAAATTATAACGCAAGAGTTTTACCATCAAGGAACAATGAAAGGGCAAACAAGGAAGTCAATCCATGTAAGTCAGCTTTGTTTTCCATATGACAGAGTGGTGTATGACTTTTGTTTTCTCCTCTCAGGTCGTTTATGGTGTTGTTTTAAAGCTACTATGCTGCGTTACATGGCTCCATTCATAAAAATTAAATTCTACAAGGCAGGAAATCACTGCCTTTCCATGATCATATCGTCTGAACCCATGCTGCAGGCAACAGGGAGAAATTACTACTCCTGATGCATATTTAAGGAGTTTCTTCTGCTGCACGGTTCCCACATCAATAAGAAATCCTGCACATGTAGCAAGGCAAAAACTCATTGGGTCGGCTGAAGTGGTTTCTGTGTGTGTGTGTGGTTTGGTTTAATTTAAAGATGTGCAGATAGAGTTTTCACTCAGCGCGCGGTATTCATTAGTGCAAGGCAGCAAACTTGCCTGGAGATCTGAAGGCCTCAGAAATCAAGCTGTGGGCGGGAAGTGATTGGAAAGGTTTAAAGGGTGATGATTTGATAATTTCCCTAGTCCAGAAGCCTGCAGAGAACACACACATACAGACTCTGGTCTAGAGGTGCCCCATATCCCAACTGCCCTGGATGCAGGTACTGCAGGACCATGCATTGGTCCACATGGATGCACTGACATGGAATGGATCAACCTAGGGGCATCCCAGGCAGGAACATCTGCAGGCAGACCCATGTCTCACAGCTGACTATTGAAAACTAGAGAAATAGCTTTTAAATGCATAGCAGCAGTTTGAAAATGAGAGGATGAAAGATAACACCCATTCCTATATGATACCACAACCCCTTCTGGGTTTGCCTTCCTAAATTTACAATGCTCAGATCTTGCTTGGATGAGGCTGGCAGCCCAGGTAGGACCAGCCTGAAGGTCTGCCTGAGGTTCACCATTGCAGGATCCCCACCACAGCACTGGCACATCCCTAGCAGTGCTGCTATGGTGATGCAAAGATGACCAAATAACCTCTCACCCCACTTGTGTAAAGGGGAGCTGGCAGGCACTGCTGTAGCAAACACTGTTGAGAGCAAGTGGTGAGGCCAGTTTCAGAATGTAACTGCAGAGATTATTTGGTACCCTTTCTTAACACAGCATCTTACACTATATTAAAAAAACACAACCAACAAGTGCTTTACATTTCAGCTCTGCTCATTTACTATGACTGAGTCAATCTTATGTGGCTCATACTATACAATGAATATATCTATACATGCACAGCTGAAAATATGAATTCTTAAGAGCCTGTAGGACAAAGCATACTTTAAAGGACTATATACTATATTTTAAATATGTGTACACATGCACATCTCTCACCATCCTAAGTATTCATAGTTTGCTCTTAATCATTTATCTACCTGATATAGCTGAGAAAGGGACTGTAATTATTTAACTTCCTAAGCATTCTCTTGGCTTTTCCTGCTGGTGAATATCCCACCAGGAAGAGCATGCACATAGCTCCTGTCTGGCAGTCCAGGATCTGCCCCAGTACAGGGTACTGACATATCTGACCCTCTTCTACAAAAATTACTTGGGCACTGCACTCACTGAGCCCCACTGGCCCCAAGTGGAAGACACAATGTCTTTAATACTTTCCTCTCCCTGTGACCAGCAAAACATCTACTATGCCCTGGGTGTTTCACTGAACTGCTCTGTGAAGCCTTGTGAAAAAAATGCACAAATTAATATAATAATGACAAAACCCCTCCAGCAGGATTTGGCATTGTCACCATTCAATCCAGCCTTAAAACCCCAGGTAACTTAATGGGAGCGAGATTCAACCCTAAAGGGAAGGGTGGAAGAAGGAGGGGGAAAGAAAAGGAAAGAGGGTGAATGTTCTTTGTGCTTGGATGTGGGAGTGCAGGGATAGGGAGGGATGCACAAATATTTCCCTACATAGGAAAAAATCAAAAACGAAGAGTAGAAAGTGAGCAAAGCTTTTCTGCACTCATGCTGTGCCCAGCTTTGGTGTAAATAGGAAGGGCAAGGCACAGACATGGTAGAAGCAGCTGAAATATTTGTAAGACGGAAGACACAACCCCCAGACCCCTGCACCCCTTCCCTCCCTTCTCATCTGTGTGTCAGTATGAGCTGAACAGAATTTTTTTCAGCACTTTTGCCCCTCTGTCTCTCCTGAAAAGGAGAGATATCAGTGCAGGGGGCTCTTGGATGAATCCCTTCCACGGTGGTGCGAGCCCCGCTGCTGCTGCTGTCCTGCAGCTGCTGTCCCTGCCTCCCTGAAACCCAAACACGACGCTGACAGCCGGGTTTTAATCACGCAAGGGCCGATAACCATCAAACACTGCTAATTTCCAACAAATTATCTAATCCAGATGCTTGCCGGATTTGAGTAAACACTGCACCCAACAGGATCATAAAGCAAATAAGCACAAAGCGGTTTAGAGTTTCAGCTCTCCTCTCCCCTAGCCTGGGACCCTCGAATGGGGAAAAATGCAAATCAGGTGATCCAGCGCTTGTGTTTGAAACCAGATCGGTTCCCATGGGATCACATAAAAGTTTGTGTCGTCGTCCCTGTGCAGAGCAGCCAGGCAGGCCCCTGCACAGGGCACTGGCAGTGGGGACCACGAGTGGCTTTGGGACAGCCGGTGCTCCGGGCGCGAAGGGCGACAACCGAGATTGCTCTTGGCAGGGCCAGTGATGGTTGAGAACACCGCAGCTGGGAGGCATTTAGGGATGTTGCCGCCTCCCGGTGAGTGGAGGAGCTTTGTAAAGCTTAGTGGGGACCCTGATTCAGCCTCTCGCCCTCCCACGCGGGGCGATGCTCAGCCCGTGAGCCGCGGCACCGCTGTCCCGCAGCGCAGCGCAGCGCGCACCCGGCTGCGCGGGCTGACACCGCGGCACCGCCCCGGCGGGACGAGAGGCCGGCATGCAGATGGAAAAGGGACGGAAAGAATCTCCGGCCAGCGTGGTTTGGGCGCAAAGGCAGCTGCCTGCAAACTGTCTGCCCGGGGAGGGAGGCATGGAACTGTTCTACTGGCCCCCCGTGCCCAGGCTGCCCCTGAAATCGCCCCAGATCATTCTCTAAGGCAGAGCAGAATTTAAAGTTCACGACTTCGTAGAGAAGTGCACACGCAAATATGAGCAGAGAACCGTGTTTTCGGCAGTTTGAATTGGTTTGGAAAATGGTTAATAGGTTAAATTCTGCCTCAGGACAAAAGGTAGATCCTATTTCATATAAGAGCCCTCTCAGACGTCAATTTTTCAAGGGCTGTGACCTGGAGAGACACACAAGGGTGCGTTTACACACACCCAAAATGTGTGTATATGCACACACACACACACACAATTATACTTTTTACCCCCTCCTCCTCCACCAGCCTATTTTCTTGTATAATTCTCCTACAGGATCACACGTAAGACATTCCTCTAAAGAACAGACATATTTTCTTCTGCCATACAGTATTTTCTGATGTACACATATGCCTTTTGTACAGTGTGTAGGCAGAGGATATATTTAAATAAACACTGCATACAGCCACAGACCAATCCTGTATGAATGCACATGGCACAGCCATGGTCTGCCAAGTCTGGGGACTCATGTAAATAAAGGATTTATTTTACAAATTTCCTTACACACAAACACAGACACACCAAACACACTGGAAACATATGGGATGGAAAACATTCTTTTGCATAAGTCTGCAATATTGGATTCAAAGATACAATTACCCGGAGGTTATGTAAGCTTTGAACAAGGAGGGGAAAATGTAACATGTCTGAGCAGGCCTGGTGAAAACGGGGAAATGGCACTCCCCACTTATAGCATATTGTCTATTCTCTTTCAAATTGGGAAAAAAAAACTGTTTTCCCAATTCCATAAACAACAGCCATCCTTCTTTCAGCAATTCATGGTGGTCCTCGTTCACAAATGATCATTAAAAAAATAGCCCAAACTATTTGCCTTCCCAGCCTTGTTTGCTCCATGAAGAAATAAACCAGTCGTGTTGCCTGTTCCTGAGAATTTTCCATCTTCCCCCTTTGCTATTAAAGTTGATCTCTCCTTGCATTTTCACTCCCCTCCACTCCCCCTCCACCTCCTTGTCTGTCTAATCTCCCGTTCCCCTCCAAGTGTGTTATTTGGTTTTGGAATTATGTCTATTTACTCGGGGTGGAAGTTGCACAACGGATGTGTTTATGCGAGAAAATTATATCACTGACAAATGCTGATTGGCATGTGGATATTGGGAGAGAAAACTACAGAGGACGTTTTCATCAGCTTGGAATAACACAATGATTGTGTTTTCAGCGGAGCTAATGGATCACATACTCCTGCTCACTCTGATAGCTGTTTACACAAAGGACGGCTTCCCAGATGCAGCCAAAAAAAAAAAAAAAAAAAAAAAAAGAAAAAAAGAAGTGGAAAAAAAAAAGTAGGAAAAAAAAAAAAGCTTAGAATAAGAAAACCCGCCCCGGCAAACACAGTAATAATAGTAATAATGGGCGATCAGGGATAATCCTTCGGAGGAAGATCATCGGTTTAGTTCTTATTTGCACTTAGATCACTTCACACAGTGCTGCTGGGAAAAGGGGCGTTGAAGTGGATGCAAATGATACGGTTGGATGCAGAGAGGTCTTCACCCTGCCTGGTGAGATGAGGAGGACCCTTTTACTCTGGTTTTGTGCCAGCTGAGGGTGCCACAGGGTGTGGGTGCTCCCTGATCCCACCGTGTCTGTTGCAGCCTCAGGCCTGAGGAGCAGGATTTCTGATGATGGAGATTTTGGTGTCTGGGGTAGGCAAGGGAACTTGTTCTTTTGTCTTCTGCATGAGCAAAGAGAAAGTTGGATTTTTAGCACAGAAAGATGCTAATGCAGATCATCTGGTCACTCTCCACCCATTCCCACTACAAATCAAAATTAAAGAAAGCTACAGAAGTGTAGGTGGTCAGGGGACTCAGAGTCCCCTCCCCAGCCCAAAGCCCCCTCATCATGCATGCATTCGACCTTCTCTGGAGCTCACCTATTTCTCATGCAAATATGTCTATCAGGGAACAATGCTCCCAGCCCAGGGAAAACACTTTACACGAGCTTTCATCACTCAGAGCCAGGCTCTGCCCAATGACATCGACAGATAGAAATACACAATTTTCTCAAACGCTTTTGGAAGACCAGATCTGCAAGACCCATTTATCTGTCTCTCTCTGTATTTCCCCTTCTCTCTTCTTTTCTAAGCAAAGAGATCATTCCTCTAAAAATCAAACAAATGACTTGTTGGAATCCAGACTGTTCATCTACTGCATGCTCCCAATTTCACATATATTCATGCCTTTGAGAAATCTAAACCTGCCACAAGCTGTCCAGGGAAATGTGGCTGATTTTGCTCTTTATTGCTTCTTGCATGCCTCGGTGTTTAAAGAAGACCCCTCTTTTGAACAGCAGCTTACAATCTGATAATATTTCTCTTTGAAAAGTCAACATACTATCATTGTTTCGAATTCAATTATAGTGCTGGTTCTCTCTCTGTGGTATGCAAGCACTATATTTAGGTTATATTAAATTATGTTTTAATAACATCCACTGGATTTTTTTATCCACCTCAGCCTTTAAAACTCTTAGTCCCTCCAAAGGAGAGGGGGCAGCAGTTTATTAATGCATCACTTCAGAATTGTTTTTTAATTGGAAACATTTTGCGGAGAAAAGACCATTAATAAAATTCAATTCCAAATCAAACTTCTCTGTGTATGTTATTTTTACTCTGCAGTCAAATGCTTTTATTAGATTTAAAACTTTCACTGTTCTTTTTTATCTCTAGCTGTATAATGTTCTGCAATAAAAAATAAAGGGCCTAGTGACTCCAAAGTCTGGCAAAATAATATACTTTTTTGGATGTCTGTGTATGTTGCCAATTAGTTTTGCTGTAAATACAGACCTCCATCCATCATCAGTCTCTGGGTGGCTATAAGAGATCTAATTTGTTTCAGATGCCTTGTGCTCGCCGAGCTATTCACCAGCTCTGCTGACCTGCTGCGAAGACCAAAAGCTGCAGAAGGATGACTGACAAGGGAAACTGGAGAAAGACCTATATATTTAGGGATGGATCCTGCCTCCCAAACGGGAAAGGAAGCTTTCCCCCCTCTCTCCTCCTTTTCTCTCTCTCCTTTTCAGAATCCTGCAGCTTTGCAAAGGAACTTGGAGGCGTAAGACCTGTGCTATGACAGGGTAATGGAAAACTCTCCTCCTCAATCCATTCTCCCACCTCCCCACTCCTCCTTTTACAAGCCATGCTTCAAGCCTCCCGTTCCCTAGGAATTTTATGAATGCCTGAGCCCAGCCAAAATAAACTCGTAAAGAAGAAGTTTCAAAAAGAGGTCACAGACCCATAGAGCAAGTGCGAACTGGTAAATATCCAACCCTGGGCCAAAAGGCATCGCCCAGGAGCCCTGTGGTTGTCCACAGTTTGCCAGCCTAAAGTGTATTTGATTCTCTAGCTCCACACCTCGGTCCCACCAGCTTTGTGTCCCTCCTCTGGGCAACCCACAGTCCCCAGGAACTCCCCGGGACACAGCAGAACTCAAAATGGAAGAATGCGGGGGGACTTTTTCCTCCTGAGACTTTCGTGCTGGGGAGGGTCAGACCAGAGCAATCAGCCTGGGGGCTCATTGTGAACAACCAGAAACATCCATCTAAGTTGATTTTCCACAGACAATGGGATTCCTAGTAACTGCATGGTTTGTGTCTCTGTGTGTGTGTGAAACACATCTATTTTTTTTTTCTATAGAAATTAATTTCTATAGGAAACATTCCTTTTTATTTAGAGTGAATTAAAAAACCCCAAGAAACCAAAAAACACAAACAGAAATGAAGTTTGCCTGACTTAAAAAATGCAAATTTCCCTGCCAAGCAGTGAAACTCTCCTGATGCCTGATGCCAGTGGCAGTTTATTTATCCTTGTATTCTCACCTCTCTCGTGGGGTTCAGCAGTGCCATGCTGACACTCAGCCCTGGCTGCTCACTTACTGCCATGGATGGGATTTGGTTTCTTCTGTGTAGCAGCACCAGTGTGGGAGCTGCTTCTGATCTGCTCCCACAAATTGCACAGCCCAGATCTCTCACCCCAGCCTCGGTTTAGGCACTGGAGAAGGCAGATGGTGTTTGCAGTTCACACCTCATCCTAGAGAGGCTCTGGCTCATGGTCCCCAAAGGCACACCAGCAGGGACAGGGTGGGAGCATCCTGAGCCCTCTACATGTGGTCCTGTAGGAGGCAGCTAAAAAGCTGCTGGGAATATGGGATCAAGAGGGGGTTAGGATCCACTGCATCTGCTCAAGGCTGCTGCTCAGGGGTTCTGGGTGCTGATCACTGCTGCTGTTGCTAAAGCATTTTACATGGAAAAGTTACTGGATTACAAGCCATGGTAGAAACAATTCTTGGAGGTGAGACCAGAATAGCTGAGGAGGAGACAGAACAAGGCTTCTGCAAAGGACAACAGCTGGGAGAGTGCACTGGTTGCCTCCTCATGCTCCTACTCTTCCTCTCTCAGGATAAGGCATGCCTGCGGTACAGGCTTTTCCACAGAATCTTTTCCCCTGCCTGTTTTACAGTTCTGCTCCAGGGATATTTTTGTGAGCTCAGGGATCCACAGCATTCATGCATGAGCATGCACAGATCACCCCTGAGGGATCCAAAACTCATCCCAGATGAGGAAGCCCTGAGCAGGGTTTTCCTGGGCAGCAGCAGTTGGTCTCAACTAGCAACGGGCAGCTCTTTCTGTGGCCACACAAGGAAGAAGACAGGGAAAATGATCTGCCAGAAAATTAATGCAGCTACAAAGAGTGGAGTTTGGAGGTGCCTCCACCAGGAGAAAGGGCTGGGAATGCTTAAATTATAATATTTGGCGGGGGGGGGGGGGGGGGGAGGAAAGCCTGTAATAGCACAAAATCTGCTTTGACTAAAAGAAGGGTCTATAAGCACCTTATTGTGTCCAAGGCTAAAATGCTGAAATTGCTTTGTGGAAAAGGATGTTGGAGGACAAAGGCTGAACAGCCAAACTACACCAAGATGGTGGAAGAGGTTTCCACCATCTCTCCAGATGCTCTCCTGCCTTGGCAGACGTGGGGGGCACAGGAAGAATGGTGCAACCATGGTGGGGAACACTAGCAGAGACCCACATTCACTGGCAGCAAAAGCCAGGCTGGGCATCTTGATGGGACCATTCGAGCTCTCAGCACATGGCCAGGGGCTGTGGGGACATCTGGGAACACTCATGTCCTAGCTCCTGCCAGTTCCACAGACATCTATCCAGGTGATGGAGATACATGTGAAAACACAATACTGCTTTCCAAAAGGAGCATCCTTATCCCAGGGCTCAGGGAGGGAAGTGAGGGGAGGACCCTTTCTTTGCAATTGTAGGGCATGCTTAGTTTTCATCATGTTGCGGGGGGAATTACTTTTTGCTCAAAACCATATGTAAAGCAACAACAAATGCACATCCTGTGAAGCTGGGCGTGTTGCAAGAGGGATTACAAGGCTGGCAATTTATAGCAGCTGCCTTAGTAGCCTCTTCTTCCACGCATTATTCTGTCAACATTGTATTTTCCTTGGAAAAACATCTACAGTAGTTTAAATCTCTTTACTGAAAACAGATCTACTACAGGTGCTTTAGAGTTCATCCACGGGATATGAGAAGGTTGAACGTCCCCAAGAAAGGGAAATTTATGTCAGTAATGACTAATTGATTTGCTTGCCTTTAAAATCCCTAATGTATTTTCACATTTTTCCCTGCCTTCTTTTTTACAGTGCTAATAAAAGAAGCTACATTATATATTTGTGTTATATGTGGGTTTATTCTGGGAAATCCTTGCTTTTGCAATGTGTTTATGTTTTCCCTCATTTCCTTTTACCTTTCCTTTACAAAAGGGCTTGTTTTTATAGCAAATCAATAGGTTAAAGGTGAACATTAATGGGAAAAAAAAGTGGTTTTGGAAAATATATGGTGAAAACAAGGCAGAACTAGAAACCAAATCTTTGTTCACTGGAAATTAAAGACATGCTTTGCACATTGAAGTGGGATAAATGCAATATATTGTGGTAGGGCATAGTGAGAACTGCATGCTCCTCTCCAAAGGCTCCCAAACCCAGTCTTAATCCCCAAAGTCACAAGAAACATTCTGATCCTCAAAAGGATGAGGAGAGGGGTTAGTGCATCTCTGTTGGGGGTCATTTATGGAAAAGGTTCCTACAAGATCCTTTGCAAAAATAAATATTTTTACTAAATCCCTGGAGAAGCTTACAATTCCCCCTGCTCACAATTACAATTTCCCCATTAGGAAACTTCCTTGAAAAACCCACTTTGGCTCAATTGGAATGTGTTTTTTCAACAAAGTTGAAACATTTTGATTTCAGCCTATTTTTTTTACTTTGCTCTGCAATCATTCCTCACAGCCTGACAGAGAGTATTCAACAAGACAAAAATGGCAAAGTCACACACAGGAGTCAAACATGCTGCTCTGAAAGCGACAGCCCATTTAATTTGGGCTGAAATATTGCTCGATTTTGGGGGAGGGATACAAAAGAAAACAGTGGCAATAGCAAAATTATTCCCTAAAACACAACAGTTTCCAAGACAGCAGAAAGCGGTTCCACCAAAGGTTTTGTTAATGTGGTCACAGTGTACCAGCCTGTCCAGACATCTACCTGGAGATACACACAAAGGTCCTCTCCAGGCCCTTCCAGGCCACTGGAAAGTTTCAACTGAATTTAACACACGATTCAGTGGTGGAGACAAAGGCACAAAACCAGCACAGGCATCTTTAAACCCCTGAGCACCTTTGGTAAGGACACCAGCACAGAGAGGGGCACAGGTTGGCTTGAAGAGTCCTGTTGGATCAAATCCCATCACTGCACGGTGCCTCAGTTTCAATCAGTGCCCTGGTGCAAGACATGGGAAAGTCCTTTAATAGCCTGTTTGGAGATTTACAAGGGATGTTGTACCACAATGTTGCTGAAAATATATGAGCATAACATGGTTTCCAACTTCACACTGTTTGCAAACAGGTATTACCAAGAAGGCTGCTAATACATCAAAGTAGAAATTTAAGTACCTAATTAGGGCTGTACTCAACCCTACTATACCGAGCAGAGAATAAAATTATCTACAAGGCCACTTGGCAGGACATCAAGTAAGAAATCATGTTGCTTTTAAAATAAATTGATAAATTCATTTCTGTGAAGTTAATGTCATTCTGCTTACAAAACTGTCCCTGCTAAACTTGCATTCCAATTTTAAAACAGGAATACTGAAGGAGTACCTCATGAATCACTAAAAGGCCAGCTAGGAACAGAGGCATTCCTTTAAATTAGAAGAAGTATAGGAGAACCTGGGCCTGAGAACACGAGGTCTCCATATGTCTCTATATGTGTCCATACAGGCTCCCACATTCGATTTATAAACACCCTATGGAGCAGGGAACCTAACTTGCAAGCTGACAAAAGCTGTGGAGGTTACAGAATAGATGGCTGCCCATTTCCTCCTGGGATCCTACTGTCAAGATCTTCTGGGATGCAATTTGTCCTAAAATCAATTAATTTTTACAGGGACTACTCCCGCTGAACCTTGCAATATCCATCCTCTGCCACTGTCTGCTGGAGTTATTACCCTCAGGTCATGGGAGCTTTGGCACACCAAAGTTTGTACATGGTGAACGTTGCTGGAAGCTATTATCCCAGGGAGCTCACAGGATCCGACAACTTGGGGATGTTGTTTCCACTGAGAACCAGAAATCACTTTCTGATCTGACTGATGTTCGAAGAGGGGCCATCTGTGCTGCCCAAATTGACGTTGACAACTGTGTTTGATGTCTCAGTCTCAACTGGTAAAGAAAAATCACTGTTCTGTTTTCTCGGCTCTGCAATTTCTAACTTTGTGTCGGTGGAGGATAAGATGGGGAGTGATAGTGTGACACTGCAGGGAACGTTTGGATAAAAGACTGGGGAAGAAGAACAACTCTTTTAAACAGGAAGAACAATGAAACCCTGGAAGAGGCTGTCTGGGGAGGAGGTGGTGGGATCTCTGGAAGCTAGAGCCATTAAGAACAGGTTAAACAAACTTCTGACCAAGAGACTTAGGCAGAGTTTGGGGCAGGAAGCGGGCAAAGGTGACTTCTGAAGGTAATTTCCAGCACTAATTCTGTTTCTAGTAATGTTCATGTAACCTGTGGTGCTTTAGGTTGAATGTCTTCCCTAGAAGGTGCTGACTTCAACTGCTGCCCAGAACTAATTAGTTCAGACCCAAGGAGATGGAATGGCCACACCAACCACAGATCCCCCACATAATCTCAACTAAAGCGCAAGAAATGGAACCACATCCAGAGTTCATGGAGGTCAGAAGAAATCTTCTCTTAGAGAAATGGACTTCATGTCAAATATAAAATAGCCTGAGTGATGAGAAAGTAGTTCAGAAGCAGAAAATCCAGAGGGTTTATTTTTAATTGTTGTTTTAGGTTTCAACATAAATCGGAATATCAGGTGCATGTTGGGGTACAGCTGCAGAATCACTTCTGTGATACAAGTTAATATAATTACTGGTGAACCACAGCAGTGAATTTCTTTGGAGAACCTGGCATGAAAAACAAAGATACCTGGATTTTACCTCTTTCCTCCTTGTGACTGCTTATAAAATCATTACAAAACCAATTACATAAGCTCTAGATTTATAAAGGTTAATATTTTCTTTATATCACAAAAGATTCACTGTCTTAGACTAGAACAGGGAGACCCTGCCTTGGTCTAGATTAGTGAAGTCAGCGTGTCAAGGTATCAAAGAGATTTAACCCATCTTTAGCAACCGTATGTGTTCAGTTCAGTCACCTTCAGTTGTCTAAAAATTGAACATGTAATTGAAAAGATTGTTCTAGACCTCCCTCTAAAGTCAGTGGGAAATGAGAGCTCTTCATTCCTCCTACAACAGATGTCTGGGTAAGTCAGATGAACAATCCCATGGAGACACCACACTCACCATACAGGTTATAGAAGCCTAGATGATATTTAGACATCTATTATCTGTAGATCTATCAGATGATATCCTGTTCTTAGGAATATTTCAAATGAAGGGGTTAAATTGACCCGTGTAAAAGCCCTTTCTGTCTCTGCACTTTATATCCATGACTCAGTTCCATGAGAAATTTGCTCTTTGACTTTCCTAAAGAGAGCAAGCCAGAGCTCTGCCTGCTCGAGTCTGCCACACTGCACAGCCCTTGCTTTGAGGAAAAATGCTTTTCCAAGACACCAGAAATCATTTGTAAAGGAAACACGGGGTTTGGTTGGGTTTTTTGCATTTCTGACAAATCAAGATATCAGATATGATTGTTTTTATTTAATAATGATAATAGCAACAATTTCTCAGATGTAAAAGTAATACAATAATGATAGGCTTCACGGAACATTCCAAAAAAGACTAACAGATATAATCAGTTGCAGAAGGAACTGAAGAAAATCTGGGACATGAAAAGCAGAGTAACAACTGTTTGTGGTGAGCTGGGCTTTCATGATGGGGGTATCACAGCAGCAGCATAAAATGGAAACAGGGTCTACTGTAAAGCTGTGTGTCCTCCAGATGGCAACATTGATTGGTATTTCTAGAGGAGCTTGGGAGGAGCAATCTTTCTCTGGGATACATGGATCAGTCTTCAACACTGACTTGCATTAGTGCTGCCCTCAAGACCCTGGGCTGTGGCTGGAAAAGCCAATTCTTTGACAAAACACATGACAGTCAAAATGAGGAGGGAAAGTCAAAATCATTACACAGCCTTTGGATTCAGAAGATCCAGGAAAAAAAAATTATGACACAGCTATCTGGCAAAGGACAAAGTGGTATTTTAATGAATCAACCTCTAAAAAGGGAGGACGATCAATAAATTGAAAAATTACTGTGATCTTAAAGGTGCTTGAGTACCTTCTGCAATCAGTGTATTTCCCTCAGCATTTTGAGACACCAGGACTGCTGGTGCAAAACCTCTCCCATTTTGCAACAGCACCTTGATCTCTTCAAGTCTTGAGCTGAAGAACTGACAACTGATGGACATGAGAGTAGCACCTAGCATTGGACTAGCAATGATAGTTAGTGGTCTTCTGAGGCTTTTCATTGAGGGTTTTGTAACCCTTCAGGAAGGAGATCAGGAGGATAAATTGTAGTTAAGTCTGAGATTTGTATGCATTTGCCACAAGTTAATTCTAGTCCCCAAGCTGAAGCCAGGAGAAAAATAAATAAATTAGTAAGACCTTTTGTTTTTATTAGCTTTACTAATTTTCTTTCCAGTGCATTGCAAACACATAGTATTAATTCTGCCTTGATTTCGTGATGACTCTAATCTCTTAAAGCCCCGCACTTAATCTGATCAGGGTGCAGGGGAGAGATGATATTCAAATACTACATGGGCAGGAGATTCAGGGCCAAATGGCAGGCTGGTGTGAACTGGCTCAGTGCTGCTGACTGCAAAGCAGTGTCACCCAGTGGGCTGGCAGCAGAATCCAGTCTCATTTTCTAGGCTAGGAGAGGTGATTAGCATTGGCTCAAATCTTCCATATCATTGCCATTTAGAGAGAAGAAAAAAAACACGCAAAGTTCTATCACATTCTGAGACAATTTGTTTCTTTTTCATTATTTGCTAGTTCATGCTAAAAATTTCTTGAGGTTTTCATGACTCATGTGTCCTCTCTAATAATGTTGGCTATTAATGAAGTGTTTCCTGGAAAACAGACAAGTTCAAAGTTTCAAAACCCCTGTTTTCCATTGAAGTTTAATTTCTAGAGAATTTTTCCACTTTCAACAAGAATGAGACTGAAAAGCAGAGAACATTTTCCATTAAAGTTTGCAGAGAAATTTCCTTTAGTTTCTCACAGGGGACTGCAGGGCTTAAAACAGCCTCCACTTTCACCACCACTGCCAGGACTAGAGCCAACATCATCTGTTTCCTTCTTCTGCCTTAAATCAGGCCTAAAAAACCCTCTGAGTTCCCAATTTCTGTGCAATTATTTTTCCTTTGATGTCTTCACATCTATCCAGGCTACTCATGATAGTCATGTTACAGTCCTCACCTTTTTCAAATTATATGGAGTTGTCTCCATCCACTTGGCCCTGCTGAAAGAGATGAGGCTAATCTTTGTCTGATGGGGGGTTGTTAACTAGGATTACTTTGTCCAGAGGAGAGCTAAGATGATGGACAATGACTTTATTCATGTCTGTAGCTCTCTAAAGTGTGGATACTTTTTCAGTTTCTATTCTGTTTCCCCTACATTTTCCATACTGAAGTCTCAGTAATAGGTCTTGTTGCAGCACAAACAAGAATTCAGCCTATAATATTTGTTTGTTTGTTTGTAAAGCCAGTCCTGTTCTGATGTGGAAAAAAAAACCTAAATTAAATACAAAATTCACCATACTTTTGCACTGATATTTTTAGGGGCACAGGACAAAAGCAGGACTTTGATTTCTTTGTCCACCAAAAAATCTCCAAAGGACACAATTTTTTTTCCATATAGATTTTGGTAAAGGAAAAAAAAAAGTTTGAATAAACATGCAGGATTCTTTTAAAACATCTTTGGATAAATTTTGAAAACATGAAGCCATGCTTTTACTGAACATTGAGGATGGCTGCATAAAGTTATCTCATTAATTACATTTTCATTGAAAATCCCCCAGCCCAGTGCGCTGGCTCAGAGCCATTCTCCTTCACAAGCAGTTTGCCACCAGGGTGGGCCTGAACCACACCACGGGTGACATATGGCACCTTTGCCCACTGTCAGCACAGTCCATGCACCTTCAGTGGGAGGACAAGGTTAATTTCTTCTGTGCCATACTCACCAAAACTGAGACACCATGACTTAACCCCACAGGATTATAGATGGGAACTGGTGTGAAATCCTCCCTTATTTATTCTCTGGTAAGAGCAAGGCTGACTTTGACATCTGGCTGATGTGCTCATGAACTAATACTTGGGTGTTAGAAGGGGATGCTGCCCTTTCAGGAGATGCAGACCACAAAAGAGCCTTCCGATGAAGCCACAATGCTAAAATGTTAATCTGATGAATTCTATCTCTATGGCTCTGGTGTAAGAGGTTAGCAAAACACTTTCTGTGCCAAGAAGCTGTAAAATAAGCTTCATTTTAGATGTGATAGGGGAATATCTTCTTACTAATTGTACCAAGGTGTCTGCTGAATTAGCTATGATGTATCAGCAGTGACTGTAAAGCCTCTGTGTGAAAACATCTAATAGAGTCAAAGAAGCCAGCACTGGAAGAGACCCCAAGGCAGATCAGCTCTGCCTAAACCCAAACCAGGCTAAGCAGCATTCACTCACACTGTATAAGCCCCCTGACTGAAAGGAGAAGAGCTTTTTTCACATTTGTTCCTATTAACTTCTGCCAGGTCTGACTTGCATCAATGGCCTCATGCACCGCCACCAGTTACCATCCCTGACTGCATCCAGTGGTGCTGGGATTGATACAGAAGCAAAGCAGGGACCAAAGCTCCATTACGACTTCACCTTTCCCAGTTTCTGTTCTAAAATCCATACAGAGAGAAGTGCCTGGAATGCTTTGTATCTATTCTACAGATGAATGGCACAATTATCCCAGCAATTGGTCCATGGAGATATCATGGCCAATGCTTTCTGCATTTAAAAGAGTGATGAAAGATTCAGACCATGCCTGGTTTCTCTACAGCCCTGGAAACATGCAATCACAAGGTCCTAAGCAAGATCCAACCAGGACTCTGGCTTAAATCCCAACATCATATGGGAAGGAGCAACCTGGTCTGGTGGAAGGTGTCCTTGGCCAGGGCAGAGGGTTGGAACCGGATGATCTTTAAGGTCCCTTCCAACCCAAACCATTCTGTGGTTTTATGATCCAGTCTGTGACGGAGATGGGAGGGGAGCTCAGATATCCCAACTCCCAGGTCTGTGTTCCTGCCAGTGGTGCTGAGCTGCTCTTGACATTTTGCTCTAACTCTGTTACAGCTCAGACCGAGTTTTCATGCTCATACCTTGAAAATTTGAGTCTGGTTTGGAAGTGTGTGTGGCCTTATCCTTTTGCTCTCTCAACATAAGGTCATGTTCAATATTCTGAATCTGTCTTACTAGAAGCGATTTCATAACAGTGGATTATTCTACAATATGTTCATTTTTTCCTAGGCACCAGTAATAGGAGGTAATTTATACATCTAGTGGAAGTCAGAATTTCTTTTCAGTAATTTCTCCCAGTTATGTTTATCAATATCTCTGAGCAAAATGCCAAATCTCACAAGCATGTTTGGAAAGTCAAATATGTTTGTGTAATACAAACCTATGTCATGTCAGGAATTAGTTTGACTAATAGGCCTTTAATTAAATCCTTGTGGGGTCTTGGTGTTAATAATAGACTCAGTTTCCAAAAAGTTTAATTTATAAGATAAATTCACAAATATATCCGTCTAATAAATCTTTCCTACATCCAATATTTGTCCTAGAAACAATAACAGGACAGATAATTTATTAACTATTTCCTATTGCATTATAATGACTACGCTTGATATTTTAAATGTATCCTTCAGAGCCCTGGAATGACAGAGGCTATAACTAATGAAGATAAAGATTTCTAGGGCTCATTGATCCAGGAGAGACATACTCACTATTACTTTCAGACCTATATGTAATCACAGAAATATTTCCCCAGAGAACACAAATTACAGATGACTCTAAAACTGCCACTGAAGATATTTTGCAGAAACCACAACAGGAAATGTTTATTTTCTCAACCCTAATAACCCTTTCACAATCCAAATTATTTTGTATTTTAAAGAAAATTACATTAATTCCCAATTAATTTTTTTCTTGCAACATACATCACATTTATATAAATATTTATATTTCTCTTTACAGCATTTTCTTTAGTCAGTTCCTTGATTTCTCACTAAAGTAGGCAGAGTGTAGGAAACAAAATGTGACCTAAAGTGTCTCCATTTCTCTTCCCTTCCAGCATGTTTGCAATAGAGACGAGCATGGTATAAGGTCAATTCTACCCTGGCATAACTGCACAGGAATCTTAATGGCAGCTAGGAGAACAAAAGTGCCAAGTCTAAGATGTAGTCCCAGCAACCAGAAATACCATTCTGGTAAACACTTTTCAGAGAGTTAGATCTATCCCTAATTTATTGAACCATCACCCCTCAAATTCAGAGAGGTCAGAGGAAATATCCTCTTGCTGTCCTTTTTCTACAGCACATCAGGTTGTAGCATTCTCATCCTCCAGTTGCACAGGTCCCAGGTGTTTGTTCATTAAAGTCTATTTGTTTTACTTAAAAGTGATCAAAATATTTATAGTTTTTCATACCAAACAAGTCAGTTCCAGGTAAAACTAGTCAGAGTCCATATGACTGGCATGGAAACTGCACATGCCCCCTCCTCATGTGAATCCATGGATAGCTTCACTTAATTCAGGCTGCGGTGGGAGGAAAACGGGTGGAAGACAACAGGTGAGGTGAGAAAATTGTTATGTTTTGATCAAGTTTGCTGGAAGGCCTAGAAATGCTTGACTTATTTCTAATTGTACCGGATAGAATTGAGCTCTTAATGGCCTTCTCAGCATTGCTCTCTCTCCGTACAACATCTAGGAAGGCACAGCCTTGGGATGCGTACCTGAGGTCAGGCGGCTGCTCTGACCCCAAAGGCTACTGAACAGAAGGCAAGATAGCCACCCACTTCCTTGAGAATTTGAGAAATAAAATGCACCAGAAAGAAAAGGCCAGCTTGGGTTGCTGGTGATTTTTAGAAGAAAATCTGATTTGCGACCTGTGGTTTGGCTTGCAGCGTTGTGAGTGCAAGGATTTCCTAGCAGTGGAAATGAGGCACTTAGGAAGCTTGGATAGTGCTGGCCCACTGTGGGCAGCCCTCCCCCAGGAAATCTCACATCAACCTCATATCTCCTTGCAGGCCCAAGCAGCACCTCTGCTCCAAAATCCTTTGCATGGTATTGCAGGCAGAGATCTTTGGGCAGCAGCACAACTATTCAGCACTGAGTGTTTAGAAAAGCAAGGGACAGAAATAAGTTGGTAAATTTGTTTTTCAATGACTCTGAAAAATCATTATGTCTGAGGACTTGTACTCATCTCTAATCCAATGAGCAGAGCAGGTGGCTGGCTTTTCACACATAACAGTCAGTAAAATCACAGCACAGAGAAGATAAGTGTTTCTCTATCACACTTACACATTTCCCACTACAAAGTACATCTCTACCCAGGAATGGAGGACCAAAATGAGACCAAGTCCCCTGCAATTGCAAAAGTGACAGAAATGTAAGATATAGAGCATTTCTGCTTCTGTATCCCTGCTCATACACAGAGGAAGTTGCAAAACATATCCCCCCAAACTTGTAACAAGCTTAAAACAAGCTGCAGAAAAGACCCAAAGCCACAAACTACAACATAAAACAGAAGGAGAGCAGGAAAGCTAACAGGCAGAGAGATGCCTAGAGCTCCTGCAAGCAGCAAGGGAATTTCTTAGGTGCTAATTCCTGGGTGATCCTCAGCAGTGGGCTGGCTTCTGTGCTGTGGCTGGAGGCAAAGAAGAGGTGACAGGTCCCGACTCTGTCATCTGATGAAAAACTTATGCCTGACCCTGAGCTTGATGATTTAGTGCCGATTATGTGAGCAGGACTCCCTGAACAGGCTCCAGAGAAAATGCTAACACCAGCTGGAGCGCCAACACAACCAGCTCTGCGTCCTGCCGTTGACTGGGGCCAATTTCCAGCGCTCCAGAAGAAGGTAAAGAAAACTTTCAGAAGCCAAGTTACGTAACATTTACACAACGTTATAAACTAACACAGCCCCGGTTTGTTTTTTTGTTCCCATGAACATGATATGACTCAATGGAAACTACTCTGCGGGAAATAGGCAGCCCATTCTGAATCCTCAGCTTCCAGAAATAAGATACTCTCTAAAGAATTTGGAAACAGCATACCTGTTGGAGGGATGAACCTAGCTCAAGACCCTGAGCTGAAGAAACCTGGAATTTGGGAATGGTTGGAAAAAAACCAACCTGCCTTTGGTGCGGCTGTTGTTATTATGGCAGTCCTGGACTGGACCCAAACCATGCATCTATGTAAGCTGTGTGTCAATAGAACAGCACTCATGTTTACTTTGAAACAAAACAGAATAACCGTATAGTGGAAAATGGTTTCTTCCTTCTTTATGAGTATTTCTTAATGTTTGTACCAGCATTCCTTAAATCCCGTTTCAGTTGCTACTTATAATGCTAAAGTGGTTTTTCAAATCTGTCTCTGAATTTCAGGGTGTGAAGCCAAGTTGAATCTCTTGTCTCCCCATCAGCTCTCCTGACAAGGATAAAGAAGGACAAAATGTTATGCAGGCTTGTTGACGGAGGTGAAAGTTGGTGGCTGCCAAAGATAGTTTTTGGAAACAGTGCAAACCCTTCACTGAAACCACACTGGCATGCAAGACAATCTTTGCTTTTTACTAGTAGGCCCAAAACTAACATTTTCATAATAATTTTCCAGTATCAAAGTGATAGTTTTTATCCAAGACAGCTGAATACTACAGAACTGTGTAACAACAATTCAGTGCCAAACATATGCTATGTATATATTTTAACACCTTTGATAATAATAAAAAATGCATGTTCCTAGCAGTTTTCTCAACTTTCATTCAATAACAACATCCTCAAGTTGATGCTTTTTGTTTTCCTTTCATATTATTATGAACCTGTGTTTAATTCTCAGTGCCAGTTTGGCTTTTTAACCTCTCTTTCTACATTCCACTAGTAATGTCTGATTAAGAAATTAGCCTTTCAAGTGCTATAAAAAATCCAAGAAATACAGTAACACAATACCATGGAAAACTGATATAATCTTTTCAAAACTATAAAAATTGGTCACCCAAAGGAACATCTGCATGGTAAAAATTTTAAACAAACTGGAAGGGAATCAGATAGCTCATAAAGAACCAAGGAGCTAGAAGAGCCATTGGTCGTTTACATATTTTGCTGTCATCCTACCTTGGAGAAGACTATCATTTTGAAACATGTTTCTTCAGTTTTAGTTACCAGCATCTGGAACGAATTCCAGGATGGAACACTGAAAGTTTTTAAAAGGAAACTCAACCTTACAATAATTATTCCTTAAATCATTAATATGGTGAAAGTGCCAGATGTAAAAATATGAACGAAATAAAGTAAAATATGCTCCCAGGTATCACTCAAATCCCTAAGGTACATCTGTCTGTTTTCTCAGTTCATTAATATCTGTTGTAGTCTCAGATATTTTCTTTTATGCAAAAATTTCCACTTGCTTGTTATGTCTTCTGTCTTGCATTAGAGTTATTGCTTTACCTCTCAGGGCAACTGTCTGTGTACACTGGGAGACTGTGGGTCTACTGTAATACAGGCTTTCCTCCAGCAAGAGATAACAGGGTGTTCATCTTTTATCCAACAGCACGGGAAACTTCTGGTTTGATGGACGTTCAAGAGGAACATTCTCCTGGAAGAGTGGTTTTGTGGTGGCACCAGAGCTTTGCCAGCAGAGAGCTCCTCACAGGGCCCAGGTTTCATTCACAGACTCAAGACAGGATGCAATGAGACCCAGGTGTTAGGGGCTCTTGGGCTTGGAAGAGGACAGGGATCCAAAGATCAGGCAATTCTGTCCTACCTGACTCTCTGTTCACACTTTCAAAGCAGCAGGATGAAGGCAGCAGAGGGAGGGCAAACATCACTGCTGATTAATACAAGACCATTCAATGTCTGTTCTTTTCACAGTGATAGTGCAAATCACAAGGCCAAATTCAAATCCCCTTTTATTAAGGGAATCCACCAAACGTTCAGTGCAGGTCAGCAAAGAGTTGCACTTAAATCACTCAGGAGAACCCAATCCACTGAAAACTCCTGGAACACCTAAGTAGATCCTACCAAAGCCCCAGGCATTCATTTGTTTTTACTAATGCCCTCCCTTCCATGCCTCCACAAAGAAGATGTCTCCTCAGAGCTCCACTGAGAACTCTCAGCAACACTAAGCTTTTTGCAGATTAATGCTTGTCGAAGTGTTACTAATTAGGGCAGGCAACTATATAATGAGATGCTTACAAAGTTTATTCATCACTAAAAATAAATGTTAAGCATCTGGCTTGCAGGCTATTCCCATGTGCCACTCAGGTCCTTGTGCTGTAGAGCTAGATGGAGCTGGAGGGACACCAATCGCAGCGCAGAGGGATTACATGTCTTAAAACCATGGTTAACTTAAATAAGCAAGTTACCATCCCTGCATAAATCCCACATCTACCACCAGATGTGTGACAAGACTGCCCCACAGGGCTTTCTAGCTTGGGCTCCCCTGCTCCAATGGGGCAGAGGAGAAAGTTGGCCGCCCATGGCCAGAGCTGTCTCTCCCTTGTACACAGCCTACTTGTCAGCAAAGCCACTCTCTGTTGGTGACCAGCTGAAAAGAAAGCCCCGATGACTCACAAAGCAGAAAACCATCAAATGGGGCTATGCTAAGTAAACTCTCCTTCTGTCCCAGGCAGTGGTGGAAATGACTCATCTCCTTTACAAAGCTTGGGGGAGAGTTTCTCTCTACCATGTTGACCAAATGTTAAGTGTGTTTCTCAAGAGGGTTTTTGCAGTGAAACCATTGATGATGTTTGTTTACAAGACCCAGTTTAATTACTCAGAGTAGCAACAGATCTGAACAATGACACTGTGTTTCCTGAAAGCATTTTTTAGCCCGTGTACAGGCTGACAGAGAAGGTGGGATTGACAGGTGGATACTTTCTCTTTTTGTCCCTGAGCAATGATGTGCAAGAAGCATCACTTTTCTGGTGTCATGGACTTCATCTTGACTGGGAAAGCATGACCTGGGACATCACAGGCTCTGGGGGAAGGGAGGTCATTCCTCATCCAAGTGAAGAGGGAGGGAAGGGAAACTACGCAAGCCAACATCAGCAGAGAGAAGGAAACAAGGTGGATTTTCCCACAGCTGGCTGAGTCAAACCTTCTGGAAAAAGAGGAATATTTAAACTGTAGTTCTGGTTTTAATGGCCTTAAAGGCTGCTTTCAGGTTAAGAGCCTTGCTTTGCTGAGCACAAATAAAGAAGCTAATTTCTTGTTGTGCTCCAAGAGTCTGCCATCCAAGGAAGTAATGTGCAGAGGCAGAACTGATAGAGGGGATGACTTTAACCATGAATGTAATTTTTCTACACTTGAAGTTTGTTCCTAGAAAACAGTACAAGGTGATCAATTCGTATTTGGACTTGGAGCACTCCAAAATTCTAAGCTTTTGGATTCATGGGGTTTTTTTTATTTAGTACCTTATATTGTGAAGGAGACTAAATCCCTGGTACTTTCAGGGATCACAAAGTACAAGTACACTATGTAGATGAGATCATTAGCATAAGAAAAATAATCCTTTCTTCTGAAACAAGAAATCCACAAAGAAATCTGAGAGGTCTTTAAACCAGCAGTGAACCTTTTAGCTGCCTATTATCTGAACACTGTTAAGTGTTGAGTTCCAACTCGTCTACCAGTTCCAAAACGTGAAATGACTGGACAGACAGAGTAAGATTTTCAACATGTCTGACCCCCTGAAAATACAAAGTTTCTCAGAGAAACTGTGGCACAGCAGCAGCCCACAGTGCTCCAACCTTGGACAACAGAGAGTCCAACCACAAGACACAAAGCTGCAGGACATATGACTCCTGAGGCCCCACTGCTCACTGAGCAGGCTGATGCTACATGTTCCGGACTTCCTTTCCATCTGTTGCCACCCCACGCACTCAGAACCCTTGATGTGGGGTGGTGCACATAGGAAGAGCTGCCCGAGGCCACAGTGGATGTGATCCTCACACGCCTGTGGGATGATAAGCAGAGGCACAGCAGAGTGTCAGGAAGGATGGGTTTGTGATTATGTGGTTCTCCCACGGCCAAAAAAATCAGTCTCCACCATAACATTTTTGCTTTGTTGGAAGCATGACCTTCCATGTGGCTGTGAGGCTCTGAGAGCAGAAGCAGCTCAGTGCTGTGCTGGTAGAAGCTGAACACCTGAGATCCATGGGGATTCAGACTGGCACATGGACAGAGGACAGTGACAATTTGATCACTGCGTTAGAGCCAGGTTAGACAAAAAAGGATGGATTATGGAAAGTTAGAACAAAGCTGGAAAACATTTCAGGAGATTTAATAAAAGTGGATCAATGGACACCATCTCCAGCTACATGGAATCACTGGAGACTTCTTTCCACATCATCCAGGGCAGGAAGAAGAGCCAAGGAAAACCAGACTTGGAAGGCAGAGAACAGACCAGATCATGAGTCTTGTGGGGCAAAATATGTGCAGGTGGGAGGACACTTGCCAAACTAAACCCAGGTTTTCCTGCTGTAGAGAGGTTGGGAGAAAGGTTCAGCCAATGCCTGAAGAGACAGGTGGAATTCTTATGGCCCACCCAACCAGAAAGGACCAATCTACTTTCACACACAGACTCAGGATCACAAGAAACTATGCATATACAGCTTCTATAATGGTTTAGTTCAGCTGGAACCAGCCTGAAGGCACAGATGAAGAATGGGGCTGGGGGAGGTGAGCTATAGGATGCTGCTTTGGAGTGCTTGGCAGGATTAATCCATGATTACCTAAGGTAAAATGTAGGCTGACAAAGTGGTGAGAGCAAATAAAACTGTGGATGCAAATGAGAGGTCTATTAAGTAGCAAACAGAATGTACCCGCTTGCCCGTGCTCTATTTTCAGTATGTGTCTTATATTTCACCCTGGCAAATGACACATATATGTATCTCCACAGAGCAGAGTTAGGGTAGGAGTGCAGGCTCAGTAACAGCTCCTCATCAGTGCCTCAGGTGAGATGTTTCCTGTTCTGGTTTAGAAACATAGAATCATGGAATGGTTTGGATTGGAAGGGACCTCAAAGACCATTTAGCTCCAATTCCTCTAGTCATGGGCAGGGACTCATTCCACTAGACCAGATTGTCCCATCCAGCCTGGCCTTGAGCATTTCCAGGGATGGGGCATCCACAACTTCTCCGGGCAACCTGTGCCAATTTCTCACCATTCTCACAGTAAAGAATTCCTTCCTAATATCTAATCTAATCCCTCTACCTTCTTTCAGTTTAAAGCCATTATCCTTTAATCTGTCGCTTCATACTCTTGTAAAACTTCCCTCTCCAACCCATCTCCAAAGCAGAGTTCAGCTAAATCATTTGAGACCAGGCTTAGGACAGAAATATATGAAAACATGGGCAACTTCTGCCTGATGCCAGCACTGGGGCCACTTCTCCATGGGTTTGGAACTAATTAGAAAAACTGATACTAAGGAAAAAGCTCATGATAATAGAGACATGCTGTCAGGATGGCACCACAGTGAGAAAGTCAAATTGCTCCCAGCAGAGATATTTTGTGGGTTGCATGAAAATATTCCTTCTAGCTTTTGTCCATTTTTATTGACAGAAGCACCAGTTGCTATGACATGGGAATTTTTGTTCAGTTTGTTTTGCTATGATTTATGGTGTAAGTTAAAAAAAGTCTGAACCAGTAAATACACAGTATTATTGGTTTGGTACAGGAGAAAAAAAAAACCAAAACTTTTCTGACACCACTAAAAGATTTTACCCACTGCAGTTACTGAAGCCCTGCAATACAGCTTTTGGGCTCTGGCTACAAGAGTGGTTTGATGCTTGACTCTTTCCTTTTAGTCCAAAGGAAAAAAACCTCTCAGACAGAGTCAGGGTCTCATGTCCAGTACCTAACAAATGGGAGGGGAATGGGAGAGAGACAGAGCACATTCCACAGCCTGGTGTGTTTAAGGAAAGGGGTATAGCTTTCACTCTCCTGCTGTTAGACAATAATGCGCTGACTGAAAATGTCAAAGCTTCAGTTTAAACAAAATAAGAGACTAGAGGGCCCAGGGCAGAGAATTTAAACACATATTAATTAAGGCTGGTAATACCCTGACATTTGCTGGATTTTTAATAAACTGATTAATATTTCTCCTTCATATTTCCGTGACATGAAATCAGTGCAGCACAATTAATTTCAACAAGTTTTGGTCAAAGGGTGCTGAAGGAAACATGCAGTGTCACAGATTTGAATTAGAAGTACTCTCATTCTGAGTGAGTAATGTGGAAACCCATTGCCCTCCACATGACAAAACTGCAGCTCAGGACCTTGAGAGGAATTTATTTACTTTCAGCAAGTGATTAGTTTAAAGAGTAATAATTACACAAAAAGAAGAAGGCAAAGAGAATAAATTATTACAGTGTCCTCAAGAATGGAATGGAATGACATGAAAGATCTTGATAGGTGGAAGCACAACACTTATGTATGTGTTAGCATGAAGTCTCAGCTTTGTATGTTCATAATTAAACAACATGGAAAAAGAATTTTTTGGGGAAGGTGTTAAAGGTTCAGTTGTTATCGTAGCAATGGGCACTAGAGTAACATCTCTTTACTAGGTTTTAATTCTTCAGTGGCACTTAGGCCAGAGGTTCAGAAGTTACCAGTGCCCAACCAGAGCAGCAACACTTCCACACTACTTGTCATTCAGCGTCATAGGTTGCTGTAAATGTTTCAAATCTCTCTGGGATAGCTCCTTCCTCTTTTGTTAACTACAACAATATTTCTTTATGTGATGAGAGGATTCAGTCATAGCCTGGGTCCCCGTTGTGCAAACTTTGGTTGAAACACCCAAGAAGCAGAGGTCTGGCCCAGGGCCATCTGGGAAGTTTAAGCATGAGTTACAGCTTGGGATAAAACGGCACAGCAATAACACAAGCCACTATGCTGGTAAAAATTGAGATACAGAGCACGACCCCAGTGCCTGAAGAAAAGCAATTGCACCAGCGCTGACTCTTGCATCACTTAATGTGTTCTAACACACTTACTCAATCACAGCCATCCTGAAAAAGTCACATGCACATGACCATGCTCTCCTCCTGCTACTAAGTGAAATTTGTGTGCATTGGGGGTCTTAGCTTTGCTTAAAGAAACCCTGGGGTGCAGTTATTGTAGAAAGAAATGGACTGAGAATGTGCATTCTGTAATAAAGAGAAATTTTTTAGAGTTTAAAATGTTAGTTCTCACACTAAACACATGGCATTCAAATCCTATACATAAGAAAGTTCAAGCAGAGAACAGCTGGACATCCTCTTTTCAGATTTTAGTGAAATTCTAGATTTTGAAAATAAAGTATTCATATTTCTCCACTTTCTTTTTTTAAAAACTATCAATATACAAAATTTTGAAATAAAAACCTGAGAATCTTGAAATGTAAATAAACTGCAGATGAACAAAAGTGAAAGATATTTCAAATAAACATTAGAAGGGGATTTTTTCACTTGACTTCAAAGTGACAGAAAGTGGTTTTGTATTAGATTGTGACTGTTATTATGCTCTTGTTATTGCCAGTATTAATAAAATATTTGTATCCACTAAAGCTTGTCTCCCAGAGACCCATGTGCTGGGTATTTTACTGATGTTTATTTGAAATACTGTCCTTGCCTCAAAAAACTTCCAATTTACCGTTGCACCCCAGAGGACAGAGAAGAGAAAGAGCTGCTTAGCACAGGAGCTGGATTATCCCAGTCCCAGGAGATACATCAAACCCCAGTCCCTCATCATCAGTGGTAACACAGGAGACCTGAGATGACCCAGGCAAGATCAAAATGCCACTGTGGCTTAGTGAGCAGGAGACCTGACCTGAAGAGCCTACAGATTAAACAGAGGCAGAACTGGCTGAGATGAGAAGAAAAAAGACAGGAAAATATTGATTCCATCTTACACACCAGGAGGTAAGAAACTTCAGCACTGGGCTAGCAGAGCGTGGCATGGTGGAAGAGCTTCCCAAAGTCATCCAGATACAGCAGCTCCCTATTGTCCCAGCCTGGTATTAAAACCCCAAGGACATTATTTGCAGATAGCAGAACACATGGCAGGGAGGGTGTCTGTGAAGAAAGTGCTCCAAGGGGGTTTTTGTGGTGCCAGGTAGCTCGTACAGGCTGGTATAGTGCTTACACAGGCAGAGAGTGATGGAACAAGGGATGGCTTCAAGCTAAAAGAGCTTCTATGATTTAGGTTTGATGCTAGGAAGAAATTCTTTGCTCAGAAGGTGGTGAGGCACTGGCACAGGTGGTTGATTGGGAATGTTGTGGGTGCCACATTCCTGGAAGTGTTCAAAGCCAGGCTGGATGGGACTTTGAGCAACCAAATCAAGAAAGTGGCATCCTTGCCCTTGGCAAGAGCTTTGGAATGATAACCTTCAAGGTCTTTTCCAACACAAACCATTCTGTGATGCTATGATTAATTAGCACAGCTCAAGGAGCTACCAGCACCCCTCTAGGCCATGGTAACTAATTATATGAATGTTCTTACTGAAACTGGTAAGTTTTACACCTACAGAAACTGCCTTCCTTGGGGTCTGTACCAAGGCTTCCTACTAGTAGAGCAGACTAAGGGCTTTGGTACCTGCCCAGGTACACAGACCCAAGCTCTGACCCCAGCTCTTCCTTGGAAGCTGAGTTCTTTCCAGCAGAGCTCGATGGACAGGAAATCTGTTTGCTTTTACACCTCCAGCACTTCCCACTTGGCACTGTAATGTTACAGTATTGATTTCAATTAATACATTGGGCTGGGAGCTGCAGCAGAACAAATCTGCTGCAGCATGACTCTGGGCAAGGGCTTTCTGCAGCCCAAATCAGCCCTAATTTCTCCCCACAGCTCCTCTGGTGGTTCTGGAGCTGCTGGCAGCTCCTAGTGCTGCCATAGATATCAGGGAACATCAGCTCCCAGATGCTGGAGGTCATGATCATAACCCTGCTATTTTCTGAGGCATACAAGGAAGAAGCTGAAGAAAGTTTTGAATTTATGCAGTCATGTTTCCCCTCTTACTCTGTAACCTCAGCTCTGCAGGTGACAAAAGAAGGTGGTTCCTCTCTCCACAGCCAAACAAGCATTCCTAGGGGAGAGCTTTGGTACAATCACACTCATCACTTAGGTTTCATCCAGCCCACACAAGCCCACAGAGGATGTGCAGAGAGATTCCTTCCATCTAGCCTCTATGGGGCATTACCAGTGTCAATCATGGCACACAGACTACAGCCCTCCTGTCTCCACTTTAAATTAAGACTTTAAATATGGGCCAAATATGATGGATTTGTAAACAGCTGCTTAGGGAAGGAAGTGCTGCAGGAGATCCATTACACTGTGGTCTGACAGCTGATGCTGAAATATTGCAAAACCCACGGGGTTTCCAGAAGGAGCTTGGCATGAAGGTGGTGAAGGAACAGTACAGGCTGCAGAAGTCCTGGCACCCTGGACAGACAGATATGAAATAGAAATTACTGAGGATGGTGATGGCCACAGAAAGAATAGGGATCTGGGAAATACCTAGTCCAGTTAGAAGAGATCTGGGATGTGGAATAAATAGGAGTACTGGATCCTAAATAAGACAAATTCAGCTCCTTCATTTCAAGGGAAATCACCCTTATAACTCGTGCAACTCAAGAGATAAACTCTTTGTGATGGATGCTGGTGATTTGGGCATTAGATTTATCATCTGTTTTACAGGACTGGGAGTCAGGAGACCTGGATTCTTGTCTCTTGACTCTGCTGTGGATATTCTGAATAACCTTAGTGAGCTGCACAGACCCATCTTCCAAGTGTGGCAGCCTGAAGTTGAGTGCACAGACTCATGGCCAGCCCCAGAGCTGATTGTTGGAATCCCTCCTCCAACCTACAGGGCCTGCTTTGTAAATAGGGAAGCTGGCCCCAATTCTGTGAGCCTCCATTTCCTAACCTGTTGCTAATGGTGTTAGCCATTCCACAGGGTCCTTCCAGAGGCTTGGTTTATTCATGTGCACAAGAGTATTAATGCAGGGACAGAGGGATGGAAAATGGAGCCAGATAAAAGAATTATCTGAAAACAGCATCACCACATAGCAAAGTGAAGCTGTATCAAAGGGGACAGAGGAAATTGTTGCTTCCCCCACCTCCCGCCAATCTTTCACTCACAGCCACCCCAACAGAGACATGACCAGAAAGAGACTGAGCTGATACTGAAAAACAGAAAAGAGACACTCCTCAGGGTTATCTGGGACTACCCCAAACAAACCCATAGAAAACAGGCTCATAAGTACTCAGTGCTCATTCAGCACAAGCCATCTGATAATCTTGGGGCAGCTTACCATGTCTGGCTAGAGAGCAGCAGGCCCAAACATTTCTGAAGAGCAGACTAAGTTAGATGACTAAATATGGTATTTTTTTATGAACTTGGAGGGCCCACTTTGGAGTGCTTGGCCCAGGATTGATTCCTTTTGAGACCTAGGCCTTTGATCTCACTGCTAGACAAAATAATTAAAGGAATTGAAATACAATCAAGGTTTCTTTCCAGCTTAAAAAAAAAAAAAAAAAACTTGGATATCTTTGTTGGACTCTTCAGATAAAACATCACATAGAAAAAGACCCATGGTGTCTCTTGAGCTTATTCCATCAGCTCCTTTCTTTCAAGCTGACAAGTGAAGCTGCTTAGATCTTTTATTGGGAGGCATAAAAATTGGAAGCATCAGGTAATGTCGGGGGGGATGGACAACTTAAAACCAGACACTCTTTTTTCCCCACTAAGGACCATTACAAAAAACGCTCTTTTCATACTGAATGCCTCAGCTGAGGAATTGAAAGGGGGTTTCTTTGAAAGGGGTTTTCTGTTTGGAAAGAGGGTTTTCTTTGTTTTTTGCACACACAGATTTTGTAATTTCAGTGGTGCATCATTTTTTCTCACTAGCCTGTTTGATGGCTTCACTTTAGTGACACATGCACAGTCTGCATCCCACACAAAACACACAGGATAATCCAGATCTGGAGCAGGAAGGAGAAGAGGTCCAAATCCTGAGGCTGGGGAAGCATTTGGTGAGTTCCTGCTATCTCCTGCCACCTAGTCTGAGGTCTCAGGACTAGGTCAGAACAGCCCAGTGGCACTTTTTCTCCTCCTTAGTGAGGAACTAGAGTGGCAGAGTGGTTGAGAGAGTTTCCAATTGGTCCAAAGGTGCCAACTGGAACCTCACTATTAACTGTCCCAAATTAACCCTATTAAGAAGTAATATCTGGTAATATTACATTACCAGGGGGCAGGGTGTGAGCTTTGATACACAACTATGGGGGGTGCTGAAATAAGGTAATCTTTAAGATCCCTTTGAATCCAACCCATACCATGATTCTGTGAATTTGGAGTAAAGAGCCCAAAGCAGATATGCCATAGTAACTTTAATTGCCTCTCTGGAGACCTTAGGTTCTTCAAGTAGTCTGCATCACTCATGAGTACTAAAAGAGTCACCTCTAGTTGTGTCAGCAGAAAATTTCAATGCCTAGAGAGCAGGGGCCGAGTGAAGCTTCTGCTGCTACCAATAATCAAACCCTGTCTCTGGGCTTAAACTGCTGTTCAAGAACCAGTGCCTAGAAGTTTAATGTAAAAACACTACCTTCCTAAGAGGGCACTGTCTTCGTCCTTCACACTCACCTTCTATCATGACAGAACTTTCTCCCCCCATACCCCACCTCCACCTTTCCCCATGCCTTTATCTCTTGCTTTCCTTTCTTTCCTTTCAAGCTGAGGTCCTGGCAAAGTAGGAAGGCAGAAGACTGGATTTCCTCATCACTGAGCCAGTTAAAATGGCTATTTTGGTGACGATCCCAGCCTTGGATATGTTGCCAGCACTGAGGCAAACCCAGTGTGACCACACAGTCAGTGAGTCCTGGGCTGGCTTTGAAACTCTATGGAGCAAGCACATCCCACTCCTCGCAAGCGTTTTGTACAGCACTCCTTAATCTTACATTTTGTTCTCTGGGAGTACATTTGTTATTAATCACTGGCTTGCACATTAATACAGTGCTTTATAACAGTTAAACCAGATATTCCATCCTAGCAACTCAAATTAATATTTGTTTGAATAATCTATTTAGGATGATGTCTGGCCAGGAGTGTGGTCTGGCTGGAAGCATTCTGCTCTCCCAAGTGGACGTTATCATTTGGTTTGTTCCATATTTTATTCTTCTGCTCTTATTTTATTTTATATCATCCCCCCCAAATCTTCCATTCAAATTGCTTTCTCCAACAATGGTTCCCCTTGTGTTCAGCCCATGAAGGTCAAAGCACTTTTTTTCATTGCTTGGGTACAAATGGCTCTATTGAAACCAAATATTTTTTGAGGAAATTATTTTTGTAGTTTTTTGTAAGATTCTAGTTGAGACACATATTCTGGGTACAAAATATATATGTTGCATGAAACAAAATACGCTGGTTTTGAGTATATATGTTCATCTGTATTTATTCTATCACTTTGCATCATGGCAATTAATTAGGTGTGTGATCACACTGATGTTGTTTTAAGAACTGTTTTCTACAAGATCAAAGTCCTCCTGTATTAATTAAATTCGACCACGATCAAAATTATGCAAAACTAAAGAAGAATCAGATAATGATTTGGAATGGGTATAAATGTTCTCCTTTTTCGGAAGATTTGAAGTCTGAAGTCAACTTCCACAGGTCAAACTTATCTCTAAAAAACACAAATGAGCAGCAACCCATGTCCAGTAGTAATTTCTCCATGAATCATAGTCAGAGTCTGGGCCAAATCCTGTGTTTAGAGAAATTATGAAGTTTTCTGGCTTAGATTGGCCACAGACTGCCTTGGAAAACAAAATTTTCAGAACTGTTCCTTTTCAGAATGTTGCATGGGTAAAAATATGCTTTGACAACACCCCTCTGAGGTACAGGGATCAGGGTAACGTGCCCTGACTTCACACGATGCTGTGAACACAACCTGCGCAGTGGGAGTCAACTTTGCCCGGGCAGCTCTGGACCAGATCCACAGAGAATAAATGTATGGAAAGAGGTGAAAACACAACTTTTCCAGACCTCAGGATTTTTCAGAGCCTAAGACACTACATGTGCTCTGGGACATTATGGTTCCTTTTTAGCTAAGTACGATTTCAGAAATCTATTTCCAGCTACTTTGACTGCAAAAAGTGCGATTGACTGGTTCCCCATGTGTACTAAGATAAGGATTATATTGTATCATATGAAATTTTTCCCCCATCTAAAAACTGTTTTCTGTAGCACTTTTCACTGAGACTAAGAGATACCTTTTATTTTTCCAGAAGAACAAATTCTTTTTCTCCAGTGACAAAACAGCCCATAAACAACAATGACCAGTTTATTTTTAAGTATACTCAATTAAGATTAATGGATTCTTTCCTTGAGAAGCTGCATTTAAATTGATAACCACAAAAAAAAAAAAAAAAAAAAGACTTCCAAGAGCAAGTTGTACAAACCATTACATCACAGAGGATTCCCTTAATTTGAAGTCCTTCCAAAAAAAGTGAGAATCATTGATGCTACATATGTTTGATTCCTTACTTGATTTATATTAGTCAAATAGGTGTTGCTAGAAGAAGCCAGCAGAAACCATAGCAGTGATCTGCTTTTGTATTGTTTAAGGATTTCCCTATCCAATTTCAGACAGGGATATTATTCCTAGAGACACAGACTATAGCTGTGTATGGACTATATATATGTATCCATCATGCATATATTCACATTCACCTACAGTTACATTAATCCAAGCACACACTGCACAATTGTTGCAATTTATATGTCTCTTTATGATTATAAAGTAGAAAGCATTAATACATTGCCAAGATTGCTGATCACATGACCATCTCTTTAAAAATCCATCAACATGTTCTCCCTGGTACTCCAGAGAAAGACAAATCCTGAGGCTGACAAACCTTGCTCTCTCCTGACTCCATATCCACCTCTCTTAGAGGCCAAATTTAGACTGTAAAAATCTTCTCCCCAAGGATGAAGAATTACCAGAGGGCCTCAGCACCCACAGAATCAAGTGAGAAATTGACCTATTCAAACTGACAATCCCACAAAAATTTCTGTGCATCCGTGAAACATTCACTCAAAATGATAATTGCAAAACAGTGGCCTGTAATTCATATACTTGATATATTTTCTTCTGAAGGCTGGAAAATATGATTAAGAACTAGAAAAATATAGTTACAGCTGTGTCCATTTGTAGATATGTAGAAAAGCTACTGTGCTGTAAGACAAACTGGGAATTTTAACCAGATATTGATAGGTTGCTGGATCACTGAACACGGAGCATCTTTATTAAAATACAACCAGATTTTACACAAAGATGACACCTATAAACATTTGCAATCTCTTCTTATGTACAGCTGTTAGGAGGATGTAACAGTTTCATCATTCTGTTCTTATGTGTAAGACCTTGTCTTTGGTCTTGAGATTAATCCAGGACAAACCTATTCTATCAGCTCACTTCTGAAACTAAAGAGTTTTCAGCTAATCTTTGTAGAAATCTATTGCAATCAAATTTGCTTAGAACCCTATACTTACTTTAAAAGCTCCTTTAGTCCATGACCTTGGTGGGAAAGCAGTATGCTCCATTACTATTTTCTTCCGTATTGTTCATGTTGAAAAGCAGCTGCTCCTTTATGAATATCCCACTATTTGACTCAAAGACTATTTTAGCTCCCCTTAAGAGTTTTGTAACTCCTCTTCTAACTGACACTTCCCTTGACCTCACTCCCACCCTCACCATCTACAGAAGATTTACAGAAAGGCTGGTATGGGGATCTGAAAAACAAAAGTGGGGTATGATTTTCATCCTGCATCACTAGAAGGCAATTTCTAACTATTAGTGGGGCCAAAACGCACACAGTACTGACTGAGCTCATAAAAAACCATTTCTCACTGATTTATGGAACTGAGGGGAGAAGGAGAGATTTCTCCTGGAAAACTGACGGCCTGCTTTATGATGCTTGGGTTTGCTTTTAATAAAACTTTTGGAAAGAAGAAGTGGGAGCAAATGTTTCCGGGTTTTGGTATTATCATTAAGAAGTTCCAGCATTTGTTCAAACCTCCTCGAACACTAAGCCCTCATAGCTCCCGATTAAGTCCAAGGGAACTGGCAGCCCTTCCAGAAATGGACGCTCTAAATGCTGGCTCGTGGCAACCAACTTCATATCCAGCCAACTCCTGAGTCTTTATCCAGGTTTTACTCAGCCTTTACTCAATCAAAGCTCTCACTTAGCGGCAGTAAATAAGGACTTAAGCAACCGGCCCAAAGTATAGGTTCCACAGCATGCAAGGCAATTCTTATTAAGTGTGGGCCTTAGTCAGCAATAAGCCCTCCTCCACCTCTTAAACTTTTGGTGTTCCCACAAGGGAAGCTATTGAAAGCCTGTACTTTGTAAGTTCAATTCCCTTTGCTGGCTTATAACACAGCTGCTATATATTATCTTATACATTTGACCACAAAGGTGCATTCTATAGGCAAGATTCATCCACTCCTGCCATCCCTTTTTATTCATTCACCGCTTTTCAGCATAATGTTTGGGGACCCTGTTCTCAGCCACTTGTACACTTCAGCACTTGAAACACACCAAGAGGGACAATCGCTTGACTGATATCTCCATCTCAGTATCTATACCCGTCTCTCTGTTTCTCTAGCTTTCTACCCAAGCCATTGTGTGCACCAATTGTGCTATCATAAAGCAGAGTGTTGGGCTGTTTTGTGACGATGAAGAACCATGCAATCACAAGCTTTATTGCATACCATCCCATCCAGTGACCCCTGTTCTTATCATGAGAGCCCATTCAAGGGGAAATTACACCAGACTTCAACAGGGAAAGTGTCCCACTGTTTCCAGGCTATTCAGGACAAAAGGTGAGAACCGCAGAACAAGCCTCTTCTGCTTTAATTGTGAAATGTTTCGAGCAATTGGGGGGGGTGGGGGGGGTGGGAAGGGGGACTAAGGGGATGGAGAAAGAGAGGGGGGGGAAAAAAAAGAAAAACTCTATTGAGATCAGGTGGTCCCATTTCCCAGAGATAAACAAGTTCAATAATATACTGGTCAACAGAGTTACCCCATCCTCAACAGGCTTTTGTTTTTTAAAAAAGGACTAAAATAACCACTTGGAAATGTTAAACCAAGGCATGGCATTTTAATATGAAAATGGAGGCCGAGTATATTTTTAGTCCCTCTGACAACGATTGCCCTCAATTAGATCACTTATACTAAGCAAATTGGTTGCTGCAAGGGGTTTGTGATCATAAAAATAATCATACATGGCAAGTTCCTTTCAAACCTGAGGGGTTTTTTGCTGTTGTTGGGGTTTTTTCTCTGCTTTTTGCTTATTGCCATAGTAACGACAAGTGCATATTTTGACTTGCTTCCAAAATAATATTCAAGAATGTTCTTTTTGTCCATTTTAAGAGGAATCATTATGAATATTTGAATTATATTTTCCAATTAGGTGAACTGAAGTGTTTTCCAGCAACTCTGTTTTTTTCCCCTCGTTTACAGAAAATGGGAAATTTTTATTACACCAAGGATTTTCAAGACAATAACTACAGAGACCATTTTCCAGTGTTGTTTGTAATATCTAATTTAGTGCTAATTTTTAATGGACAGGGTTCCATGGGGATTTATTTGCAAATTTCACCAACTTGAGTTCCTGCTTCATTTGCTGAAATGCAGTACTTGGAATTGACCCAGTGAGCAAGAACACACTTGTTCTTTTTAAAACATTGCTGTATACTACAATAAACAGTGACTGGTTATCAAAAATAAAATGCTTGATTATCTACAGATTTGGAGCACACAATTTTTGACTTGGATGAGCTGTTGATTTATATTCACCACTAACACAGCTTAAACAAACACACACATTTTATTTTAAGCCTTGTGTTTCTTCAGAAGCCAATAGGATGTGCTCAGCTCAGAACAAAAACAATTTTATTTTTTCATATTTGCCCTGGTAAAACACTCTTCAGCCTGGATCCTGGAGTGGATGAAAGCCAATCCAATTTGATAAACCCACAGTTTCACCCCCCTTCAGCAACAAAGTGTCTGTCACTTGAAAAGGAATCCAAAACACTCAAATCTTTAAGGGATTGCTTAAGAAAGGCTTGATATGCTCTTGTCTCTAGACTCATCTCCAAAATATATGATCTTGAGGTTTTCCTAGCAACAGCAATGGCCATTTCACATGAACTTCATAAACACACAAAAGCAGGAAGCACTTTTAAACCCAGGAGCTCATTTTAGCAGAGCATGCTTCTGGTGGTGCTGTTGTAGACACCTAGGACTTGCTCTCAATGGAAACCAACATCCACAAACTCTCCAAGGTGTAAATATTAGGGCTTATTGCGAAATCAAGCTGCACTCTCCACCTCTAAAAGCATAAACACAGTTAATCTGATGAATGCTTCTGCACAGGGATGGAAATAGCCTCACACACTGAACCCATACAAGACCCATTTCCAAAAGGGACTGTCGGTGGAAAACTTCCTGAGACTCCAAAGAGTCACTCAGGGCCACTCAAGTTCCTTTCCAGTCCTGGCCTCAATACAGGACTGAGTCAGTCTCAAGAGCCCATGGATCTCTGAAAAGCCATATCTACTCATCCTTGTTATGCCTTGTATAAGCACCTTGTCTCAAGAAACCTCTAAGATGAAACGTAGCAGCAATATCCAAATCATAAAGTATTTGTGTGGCACTGGGGAAAGGAGCAGGAATGAAGGGGGAGATGCAGTAGAAGGGAGTTTTTACAATGCCAAAGCATGATGGGCTCTTTGCAAACAAAGGTGAAGGTTTGGGTCTGCCATGTTTCTCCAGTCTCAGGCTATGGTGGATTAGACCCACAGGCTCTTTTTTTTTTTTTGTAGAGTTTCAGGCTAAGCAGGCAAACTCAAATGCTGTGCTATATCCATCCTCACTTTCATTACACCATGAAACAAGCAATTAAAAAAAAAAAAACAACAAACTGCTCAAACATGTTTGATCAGAAAGCACTTAAGCAACACAGAAGGAATCCAAAGCTTTTGATATTATATTAATACACTAATATCTTAATCTTTTCCCAGTGACAGACTACACATTTAAATCCCTAATGGGACCTGGTTTCCAAATTACATTATTTAATGTTTATTCAGTGAATAATCCAAATAGTATTTAACACCACTGAAGAAAAAACACACACACCCCCTGGGTGGATTGTCTGCTTTTCCTTTGCTTCATAATTACCCAACCAAGGGCCCTATTAAATAACTCCATTTTTTATGGTCTTAAAGTGAAATGAACCCTCTATTTGAACATTGCAGAAGAAACACTTCAGGCACACACGCACACTGTAAAATCCAGTTCCACGTCAAAAAACTTTCCACCGATCAAGATTGTTTTGATCCATTTGAGGACTTTCTAGCCAGACACACTTAATACCAAAGGGCCTGATCTGGGCTCCATTCTGGAAAGAGAACAAAAGCAAACACCAAGGGATCATGAAAAAAAAATAGTAATGGCTTGCCAATTAAATCTCCGTGCGTCAAAGAGGGGAAGTTAACTACCTGTAAGTTTATAATATAATTAAGACACTTCCAGTGGGATTTGTGCCACCCAGCTGTGGACACAACTGACAGGGCTGTAATCACCCAAGCTCCCTTATTACCCAGCAGAAAGGCTCTTCCCCTTCTCTGTGGTGGGAGCTGAGGCATCCTCAAGAGTAGGGGAGGTCTCTGAGTGGTGGGGCTTGTGCTGGGCAGCAAGAAAACAAGCCATGTTGTGCTGTCACAGCATGTCCTCATGCTTCCTTGCCTGATCCCCATGGTGTTTTCCCCCAAGTCTTGCCCAGTGGTATCCCATTCCTGTGAACCCATATGGATGGACTATCCAGTTCAGACCCTTAGGAAAGTCAATCCCTTGGTCAGCAGAATTCACTAATTTCCCTGGATAAAGGTACTTGGTTCCTCTAATGAACAGATCACAAATCCTGCACTGCCAAAGATGAGCCATTCTGAAGAGACCATACTCCTCAAGCAGAGAAACTCAAACCAGACATACACCTGCAGCAACAGATGCTCCTGTTGTGGTACCCATATTTCCATGCCTCTCTTTCAAACCTGTTTTAAATAAAGTCCAGGCCTTTTGCTTCTTATGTCAAACTTCTCTAATTGAAACTTTCAGTCTTTGCTATAGAAATCATTCAAGTAGTTCCACTGGTTGTGGGTTAAAAAGTGTGTGTGGAAGTGAAGACACAAAGGAAAAGACCCTTTTGGACCAAAGAATAATTTGGGAATTCATTTGTAAGAGTTTTTCAAGGTTTTTCAAAGAGATCACCCTGGCCAAGATCTGCATGGTATTTATCACAAAGAACCAATGGTGGCCATTCCAGCATTTAACTGTTTTCATTCACAGTTTAAAAAATAGCCAGTGCAATTCCATAGCCTCATGATTTGACATCAGAGCTCCTAGTAAGCTGTCAGCTTTTCCATTGAAGAGCCCTGCTTGGGAAGCTGGACATGCCAACAGCTTGGAGAGCATTTGCCTTGCAATAGCGGGCAGATGTCACTGCAGGTTTGGATGTAAACTGAAAGATTCAGGGATGCACGGACAGCCAGCCAGACAGCTCCCAGTAAACCATCAGCTTCTGCTGAGTGGGAAGTTCTGTATTATCTCCTGTTGTCCCAGATGACACCTAACCTCTCCTAAAAGAGAAGGTGTTCAATACAGGCTGTCCTGTTGTCATCCTAAATGCACTGCAGACTTACTGGGCTGCTTCTCCCCTGTTTGTCCACAGCAAGGCTGGGAATGAGGGGTCAGTGGAAGATTGCCCAACCCAATCCAATCCAAGCACAGGGGCTTCTGGAGAGATGCTGATTTAAAAACTGTAAGCACACAGCCCTTAGAGTGTGCAAAGCCCTTGGTCTCAGCATGAGACATTCAGCTTTCCTACCTCAATAATACAAGGAGATTTTGTTCCCAGCATTTTGTTCACATGAACGAAAGAATTGAAGGTTGGCTGAAAGAATTAGAGGTCCTTTCTGCAGACCAAGGCAAGCATCCCCAATATTTATATTTTTGAGAGGGCTTAGGTGGTATTTTTTTTTTTGACTGTTGAATATAGTTTATGTTACTGGCAGCAAAGAAAAGAAGAAATAGCACCTGATTCTTTTCCTTGTGGAACAGGGAACCTCAGTTATTAATGAGATATATGAGGTGACTCTCATACAAGCCTCACTGTAACAAAGCTCCTCATAATCACTGGTGGATTTCATCCTAACTTTATATAAGGCAGTGCATATTTATCCTTATTATACCAAGAGGGAACTCCAGCAATAATGAAGTAACTCCCCAAGGGTGTTTCCAGTGGTGCTGGGAACCTGCCTACATCCCATTCATCCCAGTCCAACCTGCTCCTTAAGCAGCATGGTGTTTTGGGGAGTGATGCTGAGAGCCAGCACAGGGCTGCGTGGACATTGCAAAAGGAAAAGAGAAGTCAACACATGCAGCACAGTCTGAGATCTGAATTCACTGGCAGGGTCAGGGAGCTATTTTACTTCCTACCACTGTGAACTCCAGGAATGGAATCAATTAGTATTAGTTTAAAACATCATCTGTTTCAGTTTAACAGAAAGCTTCTGTTCAATGAAATACAGGGTTGGTAAATGAGAAATAAAAGTTGGTCTGATTTTAGTAACTCCTAAGGTACTCTGTTAGGTGTGGCAAAGAGGTGAATCATACACGTGCCACAAGTGTGTGTAACAAGGCATTACTCTTGTTTTTCTTCATGTATTCATAGAAGAGTATCCCTGCATGTCATGCATGTGCACAAAGCACAGATCTGTGATTAGTGAGATGGTTGACCAGCAACCTTGCAGATGTGTGACAGCATTTCCCTCAATGATACTCTTGGGTGATAAAACAGCTATCTTGGAATGGATGTTTGCACAGGTAATTAAAAGCATCTTTAAAATCACAATGGAAGAATTTCTTTCAGGGCATCACTTCTGTCTTTAGATAGATAAACTCTGTGTGTTTGGGGTTTTTTTTTTACCATTGACTTTGATGGGTTATGGTAGGAAGTTTCATTGGAGACCTACAAAGTAAGAGTTTTCCAAGGCAATGAACTTACGCCAAGCAATACTGCCTTTTTTTTCTTTTTTCTTTTTTTACAAGAGGTTTTTAAGGTACTGGCAACCTTTCCAATCCAAAATACATCTTGGCTCCTCAAGGAGACCACTGGCTTGCTCCTGATGTAAGCATCTTACAAGGCCAACAGCATATATAGGTACTTTATAGGCAAAACAGGAGCCATGCTGTTGAAAAACTGCTTCCTTGCAGTGATCTTAGCTACAGAAAAGAAAATCTATTGGCTGCAGTTACACCTTTTGTTTCCTACCCAGAATTATGAGACCAGATGAGACCAGAGCTAAGGGACACTTTAGAGACACAGTTTAATGTTACTGTTCCAGCAATTACTACTAAGCTGCTTGAATTTCTCATTCCAATTTTTTTATTTTCTGAATGCCCCCCTCCCTCTTTTAATACTCCTTTGTCTTTTCTCTGCTTACTTTTTTGAGAAAACAAAAAAGCAGAGGAGGGAAGCAGACTAAGGATTCTTTTTTGCCTTCTGTCTTGTATGGATTTTAGGAATAAAGAGAGAGAATGAAGGGAAAATCAAGGGAGAGAGTGCAGTTTTTTCAATTCTCCCATCCAAAAAATAACCAAAGCAACCCTAAGCAAATACTTATCTGCAAAGCATCTTCATTTTCCAACCAGTTCTTCAAGGTTTCATTAGTCCCACAGGTCCCTCAGCTCTGCCTGCTCTGGTTGGCAGAGCAAACCTCTCCTCTCCACATGTCATTTTCATGCTATGAGAGCAATAACTGGTGATGGTACCACTTCCTGCACTGCACAGCTCTCCTTAAATCAGTCTGTCAGTTAAGCAATTCTGCTAAGAAAGCACCATGCAGACAGTGAGAAGAAAGCAGAGATGAGCAGGATTATTCTCACTTGGGCTAACTCATTCCTCAGCCAGATGATGAATTGCTGACAGAGCTGGAGAGGAAAGTCCAGCCTGGCCTCCTGCAGACAGCACAATGTCAGCAAAAAAGCTGTGGAAAGGACTAGGGAGGGAGTGGGGGGCGAGATAAAACAGCTGCTGGGCTTAGAAATAGGTGGGAAATGGCATCACAGCCCACAGTCCACTGCAGTGAGGAAATGCAAAAGTGGAAACTTGTAGGTATATTTTTACATGGCAGTAATGATTTTAGCATCTGCATAAGGCACACGAGCCAGGGCTTGGATCACTTCTCAGTTAAATCACTTAATGTCCTGCTCTGCCTGAAAGGAATAATCTCCCCGTTTTTATTGCTGTCTTATAAACTTTCCATCCCAATCTACTAACAAAATTAAGTGACACAAGGACTATCAAATAAATTCTACAAAGGGATTGTGGGAGAGGAAAGAAAGGTTTGAGCTTACAGAGTCAGGGCAGGGGGAGCACATTGAAAATGTAAAGCCCAGAAAACGGGGATGGTCACTGGGAAAGGGGCTCTTTGGGGCTTCTAAGACCACAAAATCAACCCTGAAGCAGGACTACCACTCCCTGCTAGATGTTTGCTACCCCCGTTATACCCCAGTTGGAGAAAGACCACTGTATGCAGGGAACTGAGACCTCCAGTGAGGAAGCATTAAGAAGCCGTTCCCTTTGCAGATGGTGTAACTGATGCTGATTGACCTAAATTATGTCATGCAGCGAACACCAGCAGCCCATGCTGTGTGCACCATCTCCGATTGCAGGGGAACAATGGGGAGCAGAGCAGGGGACAATGGGGGCCGCAGGAGGCTGGTCTGTGGCAGGGTCACAAGGTGCAGGGTACAAGAGCACAGCAGATATTTCCAGCATGCCTTTTCCTCTGCTGTGGATGTGCCTGGCTCCTGTGCCGCAGGAGACAATGGCATCCTCCTGGTTAAACGTGCTAGGAGGCGACTGGGTAAGCAGAGATCTGGTCTTGCTTGTGGTACTGATTTTATCTGTCACTGCTCTTTTTAATAATATTTTTAATAGATGATGATCAAGTCTATCCTGAATCTGACCAACACCACACAAGAGTGATCCTGTATTTGCAGAAGTGGCAGTTTGTACTCTCCATGCTGGCTCGTCGAGTTTGACTTTCCCTGAAATAACCCGACACAGATGTTCCTATGCCTATAACATGAAAGGCTGAAAAAAACACAATTATTTTTTTTACAAGGAGCGTCATCCACAATTCTCAGTAATTCCTGCAGAACAATTAATTAATTTTAAGTTCTTTTTCACCCTTACATCTGAATGGATAGTTGGAGAGAGAAAGAGGAAACAGATTTGTATGAGACTAGAGACAGCCCGATCTCTCCAGGGGTAAGGACATAATTATGTATATTAAGGTCTTGTTTTTATCACAGGATTATTTTCTGCAGGAACACAAATCTGGAAGATGGGAGGACAGAGGATAAACAGCAAAATAAAATAAATTATATGTTTGGATCTGGATCTAAATGGCCAGCATGTCTGTACATTAAATTATTACTATGCAATATTGTTTAGATATCTAATAGATTTCATTGGAAAGCCTTCTCATGTTTTATTTTGACTCATCCACTGGTTGGTTCACTAGATAGTGTCATGGACAATACTGAAAACATGGTTAATCAACATAATCAGAATGGAAAGAGCACTTGGTTTATTCCAGAAAATAATAAACTTGATGCTTATGATTTCAGAGATCCTATTTTTAAATCTCTTTCCTAGAGCAGACCTGGTAAGGGAGGAACCCATGACAGAACAGCACAAAACTGGGGCATTCACAGGTCATAAACCTGGCCCCTGAGGAAGAAATCTCCTCTTCTGATTTATGTGGCCCTGAATCACCCAGGATGTCAGCATAAATTTTAGCTTCCAACAAGCTAAATATGAAGCCTGATTTTAGACATTATAGTCTTGCTCTTCATGTCTTACCCCCAGTCCACACACAGGCATTGGAGATCTGCTTGTTGCATTCCCTTGGAAAAACCTGACATTGAGTGAAGCAAAGTGAATCCATCTGTCAGCATCTGCTGACCTGTGCACCTGCATTGGAGTTCGTAACAAAATCCCAAAATAGCACCAATGAGCTTCAGGTTCTGGCAAAAATGGCTTGCAGAGGGCATGCTACACTCCTTGAGAATTCCCCTGAGGATGAAACTCCTTAGAGAGATGGATGGGTATTTATACAAGTGTATCCAGATCACTTTAACCCAGAAATTTCAGATCAGGTTCCCCAAGGGATTCCCTCGGTTGTTAAAATATGTTTTATCATTTTTCCCATTAAATCCTGCATTTGATTTTTCCTGAAAACAGTCACTGCAGTGCAATTGGTTCTCAGAGAACATAGCAGCACAGGCATTAGGAGGGAAAAAAAAGGAAAGAAAACAATGCCAAATAACTGAATGAGACCATTTTAAATAACTCCCAAATTGTCATAAGATCGCAAAATTCATATACGAGGCTGAAGAAAGGGGGAGCTAATTTTCTCCAGAAAAAATGACACTGTCTTTTCTTTCTATAATGTCAGTTTTAGTTTTTTCATTTACAAGTGTCACTGAAGACTGCATACACATGTAAATATTCATATAAAAATATTCCCCTTGAAAAAGCAGGGGTGCAAGAAACATTATGGAAATGAGGCTCGATCAATACCAGAGGGAAGAGAGGATTCAAACCTGTGAAGACATTGGTGTGCTTCAAGCACAGTGTTCAAGCTTTCACTTCTTTTCTTTTCCTGGACTCTGACTGCTACAGCTGTGGCCTAAAATCTTTTTGAGATGGGCAGACAGTAGCGATGAAATGACTTGAAGACTGAAGAAATTGAAGGAATTCCCTCTGTCTGGCATATCGAAAAGTTCAAAAGTTACCCCTGTCTCAGTGGCTAAGCAACAGAAAAGTCAGGTGTGAAAATATTTTTTTAAAGAAAATGAGAAAGGCAAAAGAACCACCAAAGGCTGGGTATGAGGCCCAAGATAACTCAAAGAGAATTCACACACATATTTGACACACCACGCTATTTTCCATCAGACCAAAATAGAAAGAGAAATTTTATCTTCTGCCTTTTTTTTAACAGTTTGTCTTAAAAATCTGTATCAAAATTGTGATAAAAATTTAGGCTGCATATTTTCATGCATCAGAAAATCCAGGGCAGCGTATTTAGTAGCACATATTTGTCAGAATTGCTGACCTTTTGACCAAACCCATCTATACAAGATAGAACACAGGAAGAACATAAAGGAGCCAGAGTAGAAGAAGGAGTTTTGTAGATTCCCCTTCAAAGGATTTGTGGAAAGTAACTCATATAAACAAGCCCATATCCAGTAAGATGAAATTTAATATCAATTTTCTGCACTTCTCTTAGAGGTATGTTATGATCCAACATTAACAATGGGTTTAAAATTAAGAAATTTAATAGTTTTTCTTTTCCTAAAAGTAAATACTCTAGGAAGTTTTAATGTGTTATTCCATATATGGGAAAAACAGTTTAGTCTTTTTTTAATTCCATCATGCCTTCATATTACTAAAGGTGTCCTTTCTTTCCTTGGGTGGCAAGAAGTAAAGGAGGGCTTTCCATGAAGATGAAAAGAAAAAAGCAGTAGACTAGATCCAAAATTGTCTTCTGAGCCCATCACTGATGTTTCTAGGCCAAAAAAAAGCCCAAGAAACTTACTTCACAAAATATACAACAAGTATGCAAGTACAAGATCTGGCAGAAAAAGGAGGGAGAAGAGTTGAGGCAGAAATTAGTCCAAAAAAAAAAAAATTCTGGGAAAATCTACACCCCAGAAAACTGTCAAGGCAGAAGTGAAAGGACTGGCTTGCTTTGAAAAGCCACATTTTTGAAGAATTTTGAGAACCCTGAGATGCATAACAGAGAAAAATATGGTATCAAAGGAAAAACTTTCAATCTTTATCAATTTCCAGAAATTTTAATCCATGAACATAGGAACGGAAAGGAGGAGAGTACCTGTCTGCTTCCAAATTGGCTGGAATTTTATTTTGGAGAAACCAAAAGAGAAACAGTTGTGAGAAAATTAAAAATTTAATGTCAGCAATTTTTAATAAAATGCTTTGATTTTTCTTTTGGGAGAAACTCTATTTGTCCTTTTAAAATCTATTTACTTATTAGATAACATGCCCAACACGAAACAAACAAAAACCAAAAATTTAAAATCCCCACATTTTAATTCCCTTTTTTAAAAAGAAACTTGAGCTTAAAAATGACAACGAAGATCAAAAGGGATTTAGAAACCTCCTTTAGTGGTAAATTTGAAAGTTGAGAACTTCTTTTTCAGAAACAGAATAAAGCCAGACACTGGGTTTGAAATTTTTGCCAGGCAGAAGATCTGTCCTCTGTGGAACAGCAGGAGTCACAAATAATTAATATTCTGATTAAGCAGTCCTACTAAAAATCCAATCCCTTCATTAAACCTGAATCATTAACAGGCCACCCAAAAAAGAAAAAGAATCCCATGGATTTGACTTTTCAAGGATATTTCCTTTATTCCTGGTGGTCCCTGCCATTCTTGGAGTCACATTTTTGCTAAGCAAACAAACTGGCATGAAAAGAAAAGCTTTTCTCATCTATAGATCGATTAGATTAGATCATATCAGATCCCTGTTAGTCTGCTGAAATCGCTTTTGGCCAGCCAAGACTGGAGCTGACGACTTTTGGTAACAAAAAGATGAAAAAATCAAATCAATAAAAGCTTCTTTCTCCTTCTTTTCCTTCCTAAATATATTCAGTCATACGGAAGCGTACACAAATACATACAGCATTATAATTATTTAAAACAAGCTTTTCTACTCCACAGCATTTTCCTTAGAGATGCAAGACCTTTTCTATAAAAAGTGCAATTTCTATTTATTTTCCTTTAAATTATTTTCATTCTATTTATTTTCCTCGAAAATAAAATAGTGGCAACGGGGGGGGGAGGGGGAAAGAAAGAAAAAAAGAAAAAAAAGCCTGCCATTAGGAATGTCTTTAATTTTATGTTACTTTTTCCATCTGTATTCTTTCCATAGGAGTAAACCTCAACTCCAAGATGGTTGTTGAGATTTACATGTTTATTTCATTTTGTTTAATATCCTAATCGGTTCACAGTAAATTTGACCACACACACATACAGTGATCCCAGCTGTTTGACTGTGGCAAGCCAAGGCAAAGACATAGGCAAAAATACAACCCTGCTGCTGAAATCTTTGCAAAATTATAAATAAGACCCTTAATATTATAGTTTGGCATCCCACACCAGCAACAGAGATGCTAACACTGTTTACAGGAAAACAATCTAAAAGCAGCCCCCTGCTCCTTGGTTCTTAAAGGCTTATGGTAAAGGAAAAACTTGCATTTAAACACTGGTGATGTATAGATGTGCTCCTGGTTTGGCTTAATGTTGTGGTTTCGATAAGAAGGTGTGAGGGGGCTGTGCTTTCCTGGCAGGTAGGAGAATGACTCGAGTTAATACTGAATGAACGATTCCTGTGTCTTTTTTCTCCCTCATTTTTTAGGGGGGCAATTAATTCATTTATGTTTTGCCACTCCCTTCATTGTAAAGCCTGAGACAAACAAATCCAAAGGCTCATTTGTAGCTTTAGGGGCTGCTTCACTTTTCATGGAAAAACACAGAGAGAAAGCTGAGGCTGTGATCTTCAAAAGCATAAAAACCCCCATTTTCACTCGGACTGTCCTGGTTTGTGCCACACACTGTTCATCAAAACTCAGACCTCAGTGGAAATATCCAGGGAGCCTGGACAAAGTGTAGATACCAGCCTGCATTCCCTGAGCCACCGTCTTTATTGTTTATGACACTGAAAGTTCAACAATAAAGCCAACAAAAATTCAGTGTACATCCATCACTTCAGCAGAGGAAAGAGACAGAACCAGATGGCCAGATTTTAAAATAAAATTAAAGAAAAATAATATTCAAAAAGCCCTCTTTCCCAAAGTATACCCTTGGAAACAGAAACTGACAGTGGTGAGATGGACAAAACCACACCATCTGTGTTTCTAAGCAGCCTGGACTTTCCGCAGCACATGGGTGCTCTTTATGGGAGACCTGGGTGAGCAAGGGTGAGATCATGGGGTGCAGAGATCAAATAAGCCCACGATCAGAGCCAGATAATGACTTGAGGATATGGAGGCATTTTGAGCTGCCTGCAGCTCTCCTTGCTCTGCTGGTAAAACCAACCACAAGCTGAGCCACGTTGCCCTGTAAAGCTCCTTTATCAAGATTTCACATCTGGTCTGCATAGCTTAATTTAATGATGATATGGTAGCATCTCCTCTCCACTGCACAGCACAAATTATCACATTGCTTTCTGAGGACATAAATCTCATTTAGATTTCCTTCTCCTTCAGTGAGTTTTACAGGCCAGGGAGCAGGATAAAGATATCCACCTGGAGGCATGTAAGGAGCTTCTTATGGAGGCAGTGACTCTGAAAAGCACCCATTCCTGAGAAATGCTGCAGTCTTGTGTAATGAATACCTTTTCCTAAACTCCCTGTGCCAGGCTACAGGCAGAGGACTGAGGAGGTTGATGTGCACCACCTGGGAATGTGGTCCCTTTTGTGCAGAGCCCCTCAAACCACCCACCTATCACTGAGAATTATTTCTGTGAGATTTTTTTGCAATAGGAATGTAGAAGGAAAAATTCTGGTGGGCCCAGTCCATGGTGGAGGCAGAGTTTCTCAGCCACCCCATAACAACATCTGGGTGCTGCCATCTCGATTCCGTCCTCACCCTGAATCCACAGGAAAAACAGTTTTCTGGCTACACGAGTTAAATCAACAAAAGGGGAATAAATTCCCAGCTCCATAACGGGGACAGTGGTGTCCACATTCCCATTCTTTCTCAAAACTTTGTTATTATGGGATGGAGTGTTAAGGATCTGTCAGCATTTCTATTACAAACCTCAGTCTTTAGAGGTTTATAAACGCAGCCATTTAAAATAACACTGCATTAAAAAGTAGGTATGTGAGTTGTCAGCAGTGGCATTTCTGTTTTCTTTAAGATGGTTTAAAGACAATTTAGCAGATTATTAGCCTTAGAGAGGTCAAAAATAATCAGAGGTGGGTTTTTGGCTACATTTTTGGCTACCTCTGAATAAATAATGGTTTAATTTGAAAAAAGCATTGAGTACATAATATGAACTGTGTTTAAGCAACAACAACAAAAGAAAGCAAAAGCCTCAGTTAATTGCCACACTATTTATGTTTTAGAAACAGCTCCTGCACATGCACTGGGTATGCTCAGCTTTGAAAACTTTCCCTGTGATGTGGGTAATGGGATACAACAATAGTTACATGGATGGAGCAGCTGTTTCCATGACCTGAGCTCTCTCACATCACCTCCAAGGGACAAGCCATCCCCAAACAAGGGCTGTCCCCAAGGAAGACACTCAGGATGGGGTGGCTGGGGGCTCAAGGAGGGAGCACAAGGGCACCTCAGACCTTCTGTCTCACCCAGCCTCCAGCAGCCACTGCTGAACCAAGGGACCTGTGATCTCATTTCACAGCTTGGCATGGGCTGGCCCGTGAGCTGGTGGGCACCAACAGCACCAGCACCTCCTCCCACATGAGGAAGCCCAAGCCGCGGGGGACTGAACTCCAGTAGCGTGAACAGAGAACATGAATCATAGACATTTAAACCTTCATTTTGGATGAGCATTTGGCTCATCTCACCCTAGGTGAGAAAGGGCCACACTTACGCCCATGACCAGAACAATAATGGATTTCAGTTGGCTCCTGCCATGGACGTAAACCAACTGAGGATAAGTCCAGGAGACCTCACGGTCTGTGAATTCAAGTGGGGAAAGACTGGAGAGGGAGAGATAAACTGCCTAAAAAACTAACTGTGTGCCATTAAATGTTGTTACCAGCAAAAAGTCAAAATGGTGGTTTTAGCTTTCCCTTCATGAAGAAAATTACAGGCCTGAATCTTTGTTACAATAATTGCCCCTGAGATTGGCTTGCAATTATTTTGGTGAGTCTAACCTTCCAAAGTGAAATGACATGAACTGCAGAGCATCCATGGGCCCAGGTAACAGCTTCTAATTATTTGCCATCAACTCTTGATCTTCTTTACCCGATTGTTGCTTCAAAGAGTTTCAGCAATAAGAAGATGGTCTCAGCACTCACCATTTATCTCAATGTCTTGGTGAAAGTTTTGGAGCACTTTCAATGGGCAGAGAGTAGACACTGTCTGTGCTGTCTGAAACACATTTTTAACTAACAAAGCAATGGTTTAGTGCTAAATATATCGTATCAACCAGACAAGACACTTGGGTTCTTTCTTTTGATAATTATTAATAGCCTTGCCAGAATATCTATTTTGAAAATTGTCCATACATAAGAACTTAATGAAAATTACGGGTGTGAACTAGTTACACAGAGTAATTACATCCAATGTAAGCTTCAGAGTCTGAGTCTCTGATCCTGTAATAAATAACCATTTTCAGAGCTGGATAAAAATAAATGTAATCAGGACTAAATGATGAAAAATGTAAAGAAGCTGATTTGTTCATTCTTCCCCTTGCAAAACCCATCACTCCAGAAATATTTGAAGACAACACCCCAGCCTGCCCTGAGTAAATGTTACAGCTTCCTGAAGTCTTCTGAGATCCCACTGCTGCAGCACCCGCATCCTGAGAGTTGACCAGAACCAACCTGGAAAGGATCAGATGATATTTCTTTCTTCATCAACTCTGAGCACATGCCATGTGCTGCCCTGATTCCCATTCCTGTCTTCTATTCCTTCTATAATTTAATCCTTCTCTCTCTAGCCTGCTATATATTAAAATATATATACATATATCTGATCCATTCAGCCAAGATTACCTTACTATTTCTATTTATTTATGTAGCCGTGTTTCTGTGAGCCTGCAACCAAAAAGGCAACAAGAAGCAATGCCTTGAGTAGCTTGTCCATGGTGGAGCTTGCCTGGTGCTGCCAAGGCGGGGAGCTGCCCTCTCTCCTGCATGGAGGTCTTGCCATGACTCAGCTTCAGAAGCTGTTTCTGGCATTGCTCTTCTTTTCTCTTCCCTTTTCATATGTGCTTTTCTTTGGGACTAGGTTTTGCTTTCTCCTTCCAGAAAGAAAATTGGAATCCAGCAATAACAGTAGCAGAAAGAGCCCCAGTCTGTCTTCATTAAAACTTCCCTTTCCCAGAAAAGGCAGTTTTGCCATCTCTAACATTGTCTAACCATTGTCAGAAAGAGGTTTCATGACAACGGAGCAGTATAAAGGAAGATCATTCAAAAGCAAAAGCCCTAATATTTTGTATTTCAGACGCTTTCATGTCTTTTATTCTGCCTTCTGGAGTCAGAGATCTTTGTATTCAAAGCCCCAAATATTATTTATAGCACTTTATGGAGACAGAGCCATCAGCACCCAGGCTGTCCAGACCCCTTCATCCGATTTTTGTTAGTACTGTACCACAAGCCCACAACATTTAGCAAATGCAAAACAAAGATGAGGGAGCACAACCAAACTGCCTCAAAATGAGCCTGTGCCTTCCCAACCCCCACATGAGCACCACGGCCACCCGTAGCCTTCCTCCCTCTGCGGAAACACAGATTCATTATTTACCAGAGGCTGGTTGTGCTATCTCTGTGCAGTCACCCACAGCATCTTTTTACCACCCACCGCTGCAGCTGATCTGGGTTTTTGCACTTTACTCCACTGGAAAAGAAGAATTTGACCTGCTGGTTTCATTATGCTGGTACTCTGGGTTTCTTTGTCACCCTCAGCCCAGGGGAATGACATTAATCCTGCAGAACTGCGAGGCAGCCATTGCACAACACAAGAAAAATTATATGGGTGATAAACTCTGCAAGAAGGGATGAGGCTTTCACACCTTCACCCCACTGATCTCTGCTGACACCTTGGACAAGGGTTTACCTTCTCCATGTCCCCCTACAACCAGTCACAATGAGCCCTGGATCAACCCCAGACCACAAGCCATGAGCCACCTTCTGTAAGCGGATACATTTTGTATTTAATACCACGGTAAATTAAAAAATGGCAGACCACATCAAACTTTTATTTCGCGTACAATAAAAGGGTTTCCTCAGTCATAAAAAAATGGGTAAGGAGAGGAGGAAGAGGCCACCGCACAACAAATTCCTTCCTTACAGTCTGGAGAATTTGTGGGGGCGGGTTCAGGGGGAAATTTGCCAGTTAATAAAATGTTGTGTATGAATTATACATCAGGACTGGCCCCAAACGTGAACCAGACACGGTATGGTGTGCTGGGATCATTGCACTGGCACAGTGGAGGATCACTTCCAGTTCTACAAAGACTCACATACAAGCTTTATCTCCAAGCTCCTTCTGCCTCCAGCTAAACAGTGAGGGACATGTGTAAGTATTCACATGCTGAAAGACTTCGTTTTACAAAGACAGCTTTGTTCTGCAAAGGTTGTCTACACTGGAAGAAATAATAAAACAACAGAAAACAGGACAATTGTTCATCCCCTTGGTTTAAAAAATTATGTGTGCATCCAAATACATTTGTCTTTAGATATACTTAGGCTTTGCCCCTTGCTTTTTATGATGTACAAGGTGCAGATGTTAATAATAAATTTCTGTACCCAAAATTCACGCACATCACTGGAGGAAAACCCATTAACTTAAAGGGGACGTTGTAGCAGCCCAGGAATCCAGTTCTGCCGATCTTCCAAACTGAAACCAAAACCGATTCTAAAATCACTGCAGAGATGATGTGCTTTTGTAGCATCTCTGGCATTATTGCTGGCAAATAAAGGATTTGTGTTTTCAGCACATTCCCCATGCTGCTCAGTGCCTCCCAGTGCCATGACAGTGCCATACATTCCATTGACAGCATGGTACACACAGCCCTCATCCTGAAGTCTTTGGACTGTGGGTATGAAATCCCAGACAGGATGCAACAGACCTATGGATAAGCTTCTAGGAAAACCAAAACAACTCATGCCAAGATGGAAAGCAGTATATTTCTACACCCCAGCTGCCTAACCATTAATCTTTTTCACGCTGTATTTATCTGCTGTTCATAACAGTTTGTTTTATAATGTTTAGCTCCAGTAGCCATCCAGACTCGCACACGGCAGCGAGAACAGAACAGGGTTTGTGTCTGCCATGCTCATGCACCCTAATTCGCTGCCTTGCTTCCCAGCCAGGACAGTGTGGGCACCACTGCATGTGGGCAGCCTTTTGCCATCCCTGCCCCTCGCCTTCCTGGCACAGCAGAGCTCTGCATTGGCACAGTTGTGGTGACTTCAGCAGAGCGAGGACGCTCACTGCTGTGCTGCACAAACACCACGTCACGAGCGGAGCGCGCCCAGCACTCCCACAACTTCCACACCACATACCTCCCATGCAGCAAGCCTGATAAATGCTTCAGGGGGGGAAAGAAAAAAAAGGGAGGGGGTTGGGGGGGTGGGAACAGGATATTTTAATTGACTTGACACTAAATTCCACTCCCTGCACTGAATCAACTGAGCATTAAATTCATGTGTCTATTATGGTATGTGCAGATGTGTCAGGGTACACACGTTAAGTGTTTCCAGTCGTTCTCTGAGTTATTTTCTTGTTGAATAAAAATCATGTGAAACCCATTAAAAGAAAGACCAACAGAATTTGATAACAAGATGCAACAGCTATCTAAGGTTTTTGAACAATCCCAACAATTTCAGGCGAGAAATATAACTTTTCAGCACTTCTTCCTAATATTCACTAGAGGTGAAGTATTTCCTGGAGTGCATCTGAGGGCTTTGAGGGGGTGTTTTGTTGGTTTGTTTTGTTGTTTGTTTTTTGTGTTTTTTTTTTTAATGCTACTATATTAGCTTTGTTTGTTGGGGTTCTTTTTAAAGATTAACATCAAGGGAAGATAACAATATTTCTTTTTTTTAATGTGATGTCTTTGATAAAGCTGGATTGAAATATTTAGACAATTAAGATATGGGTTTTTTTCTGACAAATATCTTTAATTTTTTTAAGTTGTAAAATTAAAAGGAAAGGCCTCAAAATGCTTTAAACAAAATATTTTAGTTGACCAAAAGGAGGAAATTTTTTTCAGATTTTTTGTACATGTGAGAATTAGAGATTTTAATGAGAAAATGCAGAACCTCTTGGAAAACTGTGCCAGCAACAGAACAGAGGAGCCACAACATGGTCATTTCTGTTTAAAAACAAGAAAACTAAATTCTCTGCTGCCCTAAGCCCAGCAGAGCAAAGAGCATTAGATCAGATGAGGATTTGTCCTCCAGAAAGAAAATCACCTTTTTTTCTCAGAGGTACAGCATCCTCCAGGCTGGTGTGAATCACCGGGATACAGCAGAGGATGTGTCCTCACGCATTTTAAACAATTCCCATCACAATGCCGGTGGGAGCCAGCAGGGCTTCACGGCAGTAAGAATCCCCTTCTCTGGAGTGGGTATTTGTACAGATCAGGCTTTGTACTGGAATGAAAGCAGCAAGTCTCTCTCAGGCCACCAAGGTCCCTGAAGTCACTGCATTCATTTGCACAATGTCCAGCACTTCTAAGTTGTTCACCTCTTTCTTCTTAATTTTTTTTATTAAACTTATGGTTTTGACTGACGAAGGATGAGTGAGATGCTGAAGAAAATAGAGTCTAATATTTCCCTTGAATCCAAAACAATCTACCACAGCAATTTTCATTACTCCAAGAAAAAGAGAGCGAAAGAGAATGGAGGGGAAAAAAAAAAAGAAAGACATTACTTCTCTGAATTACACGCCACTTTCATAATTCTCCCTGAAGTACCACACAGGGACTGTGTTGAAGGGAGGAAAATGAAAACAGCTGTGGAGGTTTTGGGTTACACTGCAGCTCCGTGCTGCCTTTGGCCCTTGCCCACCAGTGCAGTTTGTTCTAATCTTGGTCGTGAATGTCCGTATTTGTTACCGCTCACTAAGGCAAGTCTTCTGCCTCTTGGAATAATAAAAACTGTTGTGTGCTTATCTGCTAAGCTTCTCCGACAGTTGCAAAAAGTCATCGAGTCAGCAACGCGCCTGGCGCCCGGGGCTGCCACTCAAAGGGGCTGCCCATGCTGGGACAGCAGCACTGTCAGAGGGGGCTTGGGACAGGCAGGGACTGCAGGGCTGGGAGCCTTGGTGTCCCCCCATAGGGCTGGCATTGTCCTCTCACCCCAGAGCTCCCCTTTCTCCTCTTAGTGTTTTTTTTCCTTTTTATTTCTGCTACACGTGCCTCACAACAAAGAAGGCATCTCCACCAGTGAACCCACTCCTAAAACTAGGTTGCATCATTTTTGGTAGAGGTTTTGGCTCCCAAGGCAGATTTTGATGAGCATAGGGTGACGTGTCTTCAGCAGTGCTGCGACTTAGAGCTGCCAGCCCTTCAGTTTTCCACTCTCATCCCTGCCGTGCTGGCCAAGTCTCTCCATCCCTCCATTCTCCTCTCTCCCTTCACTGCCACAATATTTCCTGCTGTTGCACTCCTATTTTCTCACTAACCCCTGACTTCCTCCACACTCTCCAAATAGTTATCCTCAGCCTCAACTTTATTAACTTAAGCTATTTATTCTTCTACCACTAGAAAGTAATTCTGTGCATTCCCTTTTCCTCCTCCATGCATCCCCCTGCCCCCACCCTCAACCCCTCTGCATGCTGAGAAGTCATTTGCCCCTTTGGAGAACTGCATGTATTTTTTCCCCAATGCATTTGGGAGAGAAAAATCAGGGAGGGGGAAAAGACCAGTTCCTGGCAGCTCCCCACTGGAGGATAGAATCTGCTTTTAATTTAGGTAGTTAAAACTCGCAGCCCCGCTGGAATCTGGAAGAGGAGCATGTGTGTGTCTCTGCGTGTGTGGTTACATGGGCACTCATTGTGTGTGGACGGAACAGGGTGACATGTTTATGGTGAGTGTGCACACGTGGGGCTTTTGCTCATGTGGAAATGTGCTCTCTTTGTGGCCTGTGCCTACCTTACATCCGTGGGAAGCTGCCTGAGCCTGATGTTTCTGTCCATGCAGGAAAAGCCCAGGAGGGCAGCTGAGGGAAATATGGCCCAGCTCCACCACCATAACCTGAAAACCTCCCTGGGAAAGCCAGCTCACAGCACACCTTGAGGGGAAAACACAGACTGGAGAGCAGGAGCTCAGCCATGACCGTGGATTAGAGGGCATGAGTGCTTTAGCACCTCCAATCCTGGCCAAGAAAAACCAGCAGGCAACTGTTTTCTACTGGCACATCTCTCTGTAGCAGAAACATCAGAGAGCTCAACTGGTTTTTGTGTTTCTCAGGCCCTAAAACCTGAGGACCCCTGCTTCCATATGTAGCATAAGCACATATCTTGACATAAAAAGTCATATATAGAGCTATACATGCATCCACACGTACGCACACCTACGCAGACCTCCACATGCATGCACACAGGACTATGGCAGGCACTGTGCTGGAATCCCAAGGCAGTGTGGAGGGGAGGCTGGGCTAATGCCTCTGCCTCTAATGCAGGTCACTTCCTCTCCGGATCCCAGCAAAAGTGACTTATTACAGGAGCTTATAAAATCCCCCTGAAGAATAATTGCAAAATGAAACAAATTGCGCTAAGTGGCGGCCAATAATTTCACCAGGGACACCAGGGCTATTAGACAAGCCAGGAAGGTCCTCGTTTCCCCTCCACTCTCCTCCAGCTGGGACAAGCCCTGTCTAAGGGGCAATGTCATCAAAGCATATGTTTAAGGGGTGATTAATTGTGTCTCCATCAAAGGGGAGATGAAATCTCTCTGCCTAGAGCTGCTCGTGGCAATGGGTATATCCCAGCAGTGGGGATCATCCCTGAGCAGCCAGACAGACAGACAGACACCCATAGACCTGCCCCCAGCACTTCTCCATCCATGCAGTTATCAAGTTTTTCCAAGGGATACGAAGCCACCTTTTTGCAGTCTAAACCCACCACTCCATATTTTACCCAGGCAGGGAGCAGAGGTTATTCACTTGGCTGCTGCTCCTGTGGGATACCTGGATAATAGTCTCATGTCTTCCCCAGTCTCTAAACAACAGCATGCACTTCATCTGCCCGCTCCTCTTTGGCCACCTCAGCTCCGTGTTGTTTTTCTTTGGAACTCCTGAATTGCTGAGGGAACAAATTCCCCCATAGCGTTGACCAGAGTTTTTGGCATCTGCTCAACAGCTGACCCAAGAGGAGGTATTCTTCTGAGACCAGAAAAAAAACAAAAGAAAAAAAAAGGAAAAAAAATTTTAAAAAAAGGAAAAAAAAAAAGTAAGAAAAGATATAACCCAGAGTACTCCTTCTCCCTTCTCCTTCTTCCTCCAAAAAATAAAATAAAATAATCACAGAAGTGATGAAAAATGGGCCATGTGTAAAGAACTGCAGACCCCAGGGGTAGCTCTGGATTGAATTCCCTATTTATACACAGTTTTACATTATTATTTACTACAGTAATCAATGTAAAAACACTGCCTACCCTAGCAACCCTTGTGTCATATGGTGTGTATACATCACCTCAGGGAAGCAGGTCAGCTCTATAAAGAAAATCAGCCATATTTAACATGAAACTCTGTAGTTTTTACAATGTTTTTAAAAATGTTTTACAACATGTAGAAATGCTTCCATAAAAGCAGACTTATTAATCCCAGTTTTAAACTGTCTTTTAAAGTGGAGTTTTCTTACATAAATATTTTCCTTGTCTCCCCACTGCTCCCTGCCCCTCCTTTTAAATAAAGTTATAATAGAAAAATAAATGGGTACTCAGACATGGAAGGCAGCTCAGCACTGTCCACCTCCAATGGACCCCTGATTTCCCCCCAGAAGATGCAGGGGAGGATGGTAGCCATTCCTAGAGGAGATAACTCTGATAACTCTTCTGGGCACTATCAGCAATAGGGAATATTTGCAGGATTTAACACATTTTCTTATGCTTATCCCCAAAGGCTGAGAGTCTTTGCACCAAATGTGAAGTTCTCAACCAAGAAGCTTCAATTAGGAACCTAAATGGGCCCTTCCCCTGTCGAGGAGGGCTTCCAACAACTCAGGTCTGAACTGCCCTCTGGAGATGCCTGTCCCTTATTAATGCTGGAAAGACTTGACTAATTATGTGTCTAATTTAGGAACAAGATGCAAAGCAAAGCCAGACCCTGTTCCTAGAGATGTCTCCCTACTCTGTACCCACCACCACATGCTGCTGGAGGCCCAGGAGGGCTGGACTCTGTGCCCACAGCTCTGCCACCCCCTGTCCCCATGCAGTGGGGCTGAGCCTCCCACCACGGGGTCAGAGCTACCACAGGTCCAGCTGAGAAGGGACATCATCATGCCACAATCCAGCCCGGGTCTGCATGGGGCTCCTGACAGCAGTGCTTCAGCTCCTGGCTACTCATGGAGCTGCAATCCATTCCTTCACTCCTGGAGAGGAGCAGAGAGACACCAGGGATACCCAGCAAAGGCACCACTCCCACAGCAGAGAATCTGGGCACTGAACAGGTGTGGCTGCACTGCTGTCAGAAATCCCAGGACAGCCCTTCCCACATGAGTAAAGTGGCAGTCACATGAGTGAAATCCATTTTTGCATGATCATTCTCAAATCTGACAGGCAGCATCTTTTAGGAAAACCACAGAGCAGGAAAACATGATATAAACAACAGGTCAGGATTGCTGTTTTAGAGATGACCCATATATTAAAAAAAAAGTCCATTGCATTGGCATTTAAGGTTTTAATCAGACAGATAAATATAAATTAACTCTCAGGAGAAAAAATGTTGCCCTGTCCACGTCCATTGTTAACTCTTATAGTAATTTCCTTGGAGTAACAGCCCATTTTACAGAGAGCAAAACTGAGACATGGAGAACTTGGTAACCTGCCTGAGGTTACACATTTTTAATAAATCCTGACAGCCAGTGTTCAAATGCATCACATCTTTACAATAAGGACTGGGTGCTGCAAAGTTTCATTAACAGGGGACAGACTTGCTGGTCCCTGCCATCTGGCTGAACCTATTCACACCCACCACCAGCCTCATCCCTGTAATAAGCTTGACCTCTGTGGTGGGGGGATGCTGTTTATCTTCCCCGCTCTGCGACCCCACTCCACAGCTTCCCTGGCTGCTCCTTCATTGGACCCAGATTTCCACCCTGCCTGCTGTTTTTCCAGCAGTAGCATTTTGGCTCCTGGCAGACTGGGGAGATATTTCTGTCGGCAGCTCAGGAATTCCCTTTGTGTCTTTCCTGAGTTTAGGCTCACCTTGATGCTAGACTCTGACCCCTCTTTAATGCAGAGGAATGTGTGAAAAATTTATTCCCCTTTTCATTAAGAACTCATTTAAATTCACCAAAAGGTGACCCAGCTCCCTCCACTGTGGCTATATTGTTCTCTGAGAAGCTGTTTTGTTTCTGACTTAGAGCTCAGTTGAAAAGTGGGATCTCACTTCCACTGATCCAATAGTTTAAGTTTTAGCATCAATGATGAATAAAATGATGCAGAGACATGCTTGAGGTACGTTTTTTATACTCATAAACAGTTTGACCAGCTATGAGGAAATGCTGCATGTACCTGGGTGTAAGTGTCCTCCTTCTGGCTCACTTAATTAGCAACTCTGGTAAGCATGGGAATTTGATTTTCCATTAAAACTTGGAAAAATACTTGCTTTGTTTATTTGTTTTTCACAACACACAAAGCAAAAGCCAAACCCATCATTTCTACTCTGGTTTGTTTTGTTTTCTTGACAAGTGAAAAATCAGCAATCCTAGATTGGAAGCGTTTTGGGAGCTATCTGGAAAAGGTGCCAATGCAAATAATGTCATCCTTTGTGCAAAACAACATCCAGGAAAAAAAAAAAAAAAGAGAGAAAGAGAAGCATTTTTCATCCAAAAAGCACTTTGGAAAATCAGAGCCCAGTTTTCAACTCACTTTATTCTCAATCTGATTCTTATTAATGTCCCTTAATCTCCTGTGTGCTCAGCCATCATGGTGTTGTGTGTCTCTGTGTCACAGCTGGCTGTGGGCACACCATGGGGACAGGTAGGGCTGGGGGCAGCAAGGGCACATCAGGACACACAGAGGACCCCATAATCAGCAGCAATATAAGCAGTGGAAAAAGCAATAGCTCGTCACCACTCCTAAGTGAAGGGAAAGTGAGGCAGGGCAGGGAGGAAAAAGGGTACAAGGGTTGTAGTACGCCCCTCTCCCTTATTTTGGTCAAGGCTTTCTTTATCCCATATGCATCAAGAAATGCACACCAACCTATTCAAAATCATCCCTCTCCAGAACACTGACCACAAAATTTCCATCCATTTCTCCTAGCACAGAAAGACTGCCAGGTAGAGGCACTCATGGTGCTCTTCCCTCCTGTCCAGAGTCAGTGTCCCCAGCATGCCAGGAGAAGGTGGCTACTCCATGTGAGCCACAACCAGCTGCATTTTTCCCTATTTGTGCCACTTGTGTATTTGGTTTGCAGAGGCAGGGGGAGGAAAAGTGTCTAATACAGTTTATTTTTTAAATTAACCTATTTAAAACTATGGATGCCGACTTTTCAGTAGTCTCCTGGGGGCTGTTACAAAGGGGCCCTGGCTGAAACCTATCTGAAGGGAGTTAACCACAGCCCTTTGCTCGCACATGTGGTATAATGTAGGCTCTTTATTGCTTTTCTTTACTCCCCACCCCCCCACACACATTTAAGATATGCAGAGTAGAGCTTTTCTAAATATCTCACAAGTGTGTGTGTGTGTGCACACTGGATTTATGGCAGAGAGGGGAACCTGATTCTCCCTCAATTAACAAAACCCACGAGCAAGAGGGACTCAACACCAAGCTCCACAAAAGATCCCAGGAGGGGGCTGCTGGAGCAGAGTCTAACGCAGCCTAGTGATACTTGGAGATGACAAACACCCCGGTCTTATCAGCAAAAAAGAGTTCACAGCTCAAGATTTCAGGAGCAAGGGAGCCAGAGCACCAGGGAAGGAGGACAAACTCAAGCCTTGTACATCCCCTTCCATAAAGGGAATAGCTGGTCTGACCCTGTGTGTCTAAAGCTCAGACCTGCAAAGAACCAAGGCTTGGATTCACCTCAAGGCTCTGGGCAGGCAGCTGAGGCCCACAAGCTGGGAGCAGGGTTACCTAAGACCCCTGCTGTGGTTTAAGGACAGAAATCATCTCCCTCAGGCCTTAGAACTCCTCTCTCAACATCTGTTGGAGGCTTTTGTGCTTCTCTGCTGCCTGTCCAACCTCAGGGGCTCAGGTTGGGTTTTTGCAAGCCCAGCTGCATGTCCTCCTCTGCACCAGGCCTTGCTGCAAGGCAGGGCTTTGGGCTGTGAGCAGGATGAGCCACACTTCATCGATCACAGCCAAAGACAGAGCACTGGGACAGGAATACTTGGACCAGGTACCATGGCACCTAGGAAAAACATAGGTGTTGACAGTGACATTTGTGTTTAAGAGTGATGAACAGCTCAGGCCACATACTACATGGTGATGCCAGATTCTGGCTCCTTAGTCACAGGGAAGAGACAGAGAGCTTTGCTTTAATACTCTGATTTTGGCACCTCCTTGTCACAGCTACCTCTTTCCGGTGACCTTCAAGAGCAGCCAGGTCCAGAATCACATGATGGGAGAGCAGCTGAACATCTGCTCCTTGTCACAGCAGCTGCCCTGAGAAGGTCCTCAATTTTCTCTAGCCACCCCTCACCTTAGTATCATGATTTCCACCAGTTTTCAAGAGCAGCTTTTTCAGATGCCTAGAGATGTCACACGTTGGGTGGCATCATAAAAGGATAGCAGCTCAGCTGGTGTAAATCAGCCCCGACCAGCTGAATCCACCAGTTGAAGATTTAGCTCAAAGTTGGCATCTCAATGCTTAAGATTCCACAAACTGCAAATCCAACCTCATTTTTAACCTTGTGGGTTATTTGGAGCTCTGATTTGCTGTGCTAATGTGCTTTTAACTTTGTCTTTTCCTTGGTATATGTGTTATATTAGCACACATGCACCCTATATACACAGAAAGTCTGTAAAAAAGGGCACTCATATAATTTTAAAATAGACAAATCAGTTTAAAGCATTAAAATAAATCTGGTAAAAGAAAATCTCTCCTGGGTTGACATTTTGTTTGCCAAGTTTTAGCTTGGAATGAATTTTTATGACCGAGTTATAAACCCTTGAAAATAGTGGTTTATAATGGAAATCTTGACAAATCCTTAACACAGGCCCCATTGTAACATATTCTGTACATATCCCATTGATCTATGGTAATAACAAGTTTTATATAAACTATTTTAACCATGGGAGCAACGTGGTTATCTTCAGGCTTCCAAAAAATATTTTTCAAATAAATAGGTGGCTTTTTCAACTAGGCAAAATCAAGGAACTGAACATTGAAAATGACATTTAAATATTCATCTGGATTAAAAAAAAAAAATTATAGAGAGAGAGTGGGAAAAAGAGTAAAACATCACAATAATCCAGAACCCATGATGTTTCTTTGGCTGAAAAGCTGCCAGTGACTAAGTAGCAATTCTGCTCTAACTCTCAATGTAGGATGGGGTATTAGCCATGAGCAACAGAAATTACTTTCTTAGAGGATTAGCTGTAGGCCTGAAACAATAAGCAACTTAAAAAGCAAGTTGTTCCCTCAGCAGGCAAGATGATAAAACTGAGATACAAAGGATCTGTGTGCCTGGTCCTCAAACCCTCCTTCTCTCCCACAAGACACTTGGTGCCTTTGCCCCAGCAGCTCCTCTGAGCTGGGCTTAGCCCAGCCTTGGGCTACCTGCATGTCTAAGCTAGAAAGGACAAGTCTTTAGGTCTGCTGAGGACAGGAGTATGATATCCATGGGGAAAAGAAGCAGCTGGAGCTCAGCACTTTATCCAGCCCATGGTACTGCAGTGGTGATGATGGTGCTTCAAGGATGGGACCAGGTGAAGGGCAGGGCAGGTGCTTTTTCCCAACAACTGTTACCCTCAAAACCATGTCTGACCACCACCACCATGTTTGATGCACCTCTAGACTCCAAAATGCAGGTGTGTCTAGGCAGGCAGCCACCCTGGGAATGGAGAAAGGCAAACACTATTTTTCAAGGCATTTATACCTGCAAAAATGCTCTAGCCCATTGACTAGAAAAGGCTGAGACTGCAAGTACACAACTCAAGCAGCAAAAAATATTGCCCTCCTTTTCTTATTCCTGATAGTATTAGAAGCTCTGTCTCTCAAATATTTTTAAACCATGATCTTCCTAATATCTGAAAAATTCACAGCCATCATTACTTAGCATTACACCATCCTCATTAGTTAAGGAGGTTCAAATTCACTAACAAGAAACTGAGGCACATAATTATGAAAAACTAGGGGGATTTTTGCTTTTTGAAGATATTTAGATATTGAACCAGACACACAACCAAGATGCCAAGAGATTTTGTGGACAGGAGTGCAAACCATTGGTTCCAGAGAGGAAGCATATACTGTGACTTTGCCTTAAGGCATCATATCTTGTCTAAGCAAGTATTCCAGGCTCTCTTTGGAATCAGTTGAAGAAGGCACAACATGAGACTATTGAGACCATCCTTAAAAGAGTCACAAAGAATCCCTTCCTGGACATTCCTATCTGCCTTTTCCCTAATACAAAGGTACCTAAGGAAGCAACCCTGATAAGTTCCCTGGAAGGAGCTGAATGGCTTGACTTGGCAAAGCAAGAATTTGGACTTGTGCCTCCATTGCCCCCAGCAAGCCTGAAACTACCTAATTTACATCCAAATAAAGGGAAAAAATTAGTATTTTGAGAGTATATAAATGGGCATATGCAACTTGATGGACTTAAAGGTCTTTTAATACTAAACAACTATCCAAAATAAAGTTGCTTCTATGCAGACAGATGCGGGCGCAAGAAAGGAAGTACAGTTGCCACAAGCCTGATTTGCCCTGACTAACAAAAGCAACTTCCTCCTCACCCAGTCATCCCAGATCAGGGCTCTGAATTCCTGCACTTGCATCCAAGGGAGCGGGCCATTTTCATTTCTGATGCATTCCTTTTACTTCCATTGAAACCGATTACCACACTGCCGCTTTAGCATGAACATAAATTTTTCCGACTTAACATGTTGCTTTAGGACTCGGTTCCACTCGACAGTAGACTTCCATATGTGCTGTAATGTTTGTGTTTCTAAGCAATGCCTCGGCAACCACATCAGGGTTGCCGAAAGACGAAAACGAAAAGCCTGCTTTTTAATTTTCTTTTGCTGGCGATCTCGGTTGGAAACTCAAAGAAGGTCGTCTATCTTCCCCAGAAGAAATGTAGCCCATAGGGCCAACGTGTTGTTAACACACACCAAAAACATTTTGGTTGCATGCGTCTATCTTAGAAAAAAAAAATACACTTTACTGGAATTAAGTTGGGAGAAAAAAAATTTAATTTGCTGACACGTGAGAGGCACAAACAAAGATCTTTTTGTTGTGGAAAATGCCAGCAGGTGTTGTCTAGGGATGTTTCTTTCTTTTTAAATGCCAGAGTAGTTCCACACAAGCAGGCCTGGAAGCATCCTTTTGCATATTTTGTTGAATGCTTGACAAATTAGCTGCATAAACTTGAGTAAGTTCCATTTCGCAGCCATTAATGAATAAGAAAGAGTTTATTCAGATGCCTTGACCGCAGAAAATAATAACTTCACTTTCCTTTCCCCTTTTTTCCTTTTTTTTTTTTTTTTTTGAAGACTGAGATCTAAATCTCATTGCAGCCTATGGAGAGACACAGATATTTTAGGATCATTATGAAAATCTGGTCTGACACATACTATAGAACTTCACTCAGCTACTCCTGTAGCACAGTGTAGAATTTATGCTTGACTGAAGACCAGCCCCATTATTTTGCTGGGCTATGAGAATCGAGCACTTATATCTTAGTTCTAGAAAGCATTTAAACACATGCTTAAGTTCCTCCCCAGTCAATAAAAGCACTTAAACAAATACTTTGTTCCTGCAGAAGTCAACTGGATGTTGACACAGCAAGTACCTCACTGAGCAGAACAGGCTGCTAACGGGGAGCCTCAGGGAGCTGCACTACTGTACTTTGGAGCTTAGAAAAAGGGATGCACTTCCTCATTTTTATAGCAACCAAACAATAGACTTCCCATCCATTGTGATGCTCAAGGATGTAAAGATTTGGTCTTGCCTGGAGCTGGGGTGCAAAGTCAAAAATAGGTATAAGCATGTATATTTCAGTGAAGAACAAATATTCTCAAAAGCTTCATGTCACTCTTTCAACAGTGTCCCCCAGCCAGGCCACAAGCCAGCCCCTTCAATGCTTCTGTTGGGAGATATTTATAAGCAACTCAACTTCTGCCAGTGCCCAGGTGACCCCTTCCCCACATCCCTCCTCACTGCAGACACTAAGATCTGTCTATGGTAAAGGGCACCCAAACTCCCAAAACATCTACTTCCACAACACCAAATGCTCCAGTGAAAAGTACTCCTGCTGGTCTCCTCTGTGTCTGATGGTTGTCTCCCTGTCAAGAAGACCATTCTTAAGTAAAGCTCCAGCTCTTTACCCCACTGCCCCCATGGAGGCTTCCCCAGCCCTGGAGCTGTGTCTCACAGCACAGAACATCAGTGAGGCTACAGGATATGCTGGCTGCCTCAGCCTTTCCTCTTCCCCATTTAGAAATTTATTCTAACCTCAGAGAAATGGTTAGGGGCACTTAAGAGCCAGTTATGGCTCATTAGAGGCTGTACTGGGTTACTGGGAGGAAGGAAGATGCTGAGAGCTGCTATGGCCAGGTTCAGTGGCATTTTCTTGCCCCCCTCAATGGT